>NC_045968.1:9650021-9981271 GCF_010909765.2 Amblyraja radiata | reverse complement strand
ATGGTGCCATCCACAATGTACAGATGCAGGATGAAGGATTGACAGATCGTTGACAAACAGGGTCAAGTTGGTTGGCGTGGGCAGGATGGGCTGAAGGGCCTGTTTCCAATCTGTTTCGCTTTGTGACTCTATGAGATTGTAATCTATTCAGGGAAATGGAAGTGTGGTGGTGCTGCTGGGTACCATTGAGGGAATAGCCGGTGTTTAAAAGGATAAGGGGGGACCTCATTGAAACTTAGCAAATAGTGAATGACCTGGATAGAGTGAATGTGGAGAGGATGTTTCCACTAGTGGGAGAGTCTAGAATCAGAAACCAAAGCCTCAGAATAAAAGGATATACCTTCAGAAAAGAGATGAGGAAGAATTTATTTCGTCAGAGGGTGGTGAATCTGTGGAATCCGTTGCTACAGACGGCTGTGGAGGCCATCTATGGATATTTCTAAGGCAGAAATTGATGGATTCATGATTAGTACGGGTGTCTGGGGTTATGGGAAGAAGGTAGGAAAATGTGGTTGAGTGGGAAAGATAGATCAGCCACGATTGAATGGCGGAGTAGGCCTGATGGGCCGAATGGCCTAATTCTGCTCCTAGAATTTATGAACATGACCTTGGATCAGTCATGAGTCCCTGAGTCCTTCAGAAAACAAGCTAAGAAGTGGTGGGAAGTGAGGTTAGAATGAATATGTCTTCTTCAATCAGTTTTGATATAATTAAATGAAATATTCCTCAATGCCAACACTTTCAGGAATCTGTTCCATAATAATTCTGTGCTGTCATGTTTACATTTTGCAATGTTGTAATCTATTAGATCAGTCATGCACAAAACGTCAAATATTGCATTTTTGTAATATGAATAATTAGACTGTTAGACTTAATATCTAATTCTCTGCATAAAATGGCATTGAGAGTTTTAAAATTAAAAAATGAATAGTTGGAAATAATTGATTGTACTTTAGTCACAAGAGTAATTAGATTGCATAAAGTGTTGCCACCACAGTCGCACACTTCAAATATTTACCACTTACTGATGTCAGTGGATAGAAGTCTTCAGG
Organism: Amblyraja radiata; assembly: GCF_010909765.2. NCBI lineage: Eukaryota > Metazoa > Chordata > Chondrichthyes > Rajiformes > Rajidae > Amblyraja > Amblyraja radiata. Next base: position 9,980,219 of record NC_045968.1, on the reverse strand, counting down.
GAACGTTGTCAGTAGATTAAAAAAGAATGTACTCCATTACATTAGAAACCGCTAATTTGGAAAATACAATGCATGTGAAAAGATTTATGTTACATCTTGCAGGGTGGAGGTACACACAGCGGTAGAGTTTCTGCCTTACAGCGCCAGAAACCCGGGTTCGATCCTGGCGATGGGTGTGTCTGTACCCTGTGACTGCGTGGGGTTTCTCCGGGTGCTCCGGTTTCCTCCCACACTCCAAAGGTGTGCAGGTTTGTAGGTTAATTGGCTTTGGTGAAAATTGCAAATTGTCCCCAGTGTGTGTAGGATAGTGCTAGTGTACAGGGTGATCACTGGTCATCAAGGGCTCAGTGTTCCAAAGGGCTGTATTTTTAAAGTCTAAAGTTTTATCACAAATGAACCCATTCATTGAATTCAGCTAACATGATGCAAACTGCTGCACAATAAAGTTACATTGAGTCCAAATGAAAGTTAAATACGAGATGTGCGGGCGCTTTCCGATTTCTATTCCTTCAGTATGTGTTACTTTTTGACATATTTTAGTCTATATCCACAATGGACTGAAGTGACATTGAATACATAATGCATCCGTTTTAAGCTTTAGATAAAAATGTATACTGAGATCATATTATGTCTTGTGATTTTTTAATAACTCTTCACAGCTTTTGGAATTTTAAAACCAAGAAAAAAATCTACCATTTTATGTTTCATGCATCTGGTGTGCAGATAATCTTCTGTAAAATGTAATGTACATATATTTTCCTCTGGATCTAACTGAGCCTCCTCCACAGTCAGAGTGAGGCCAAATGCAAATTGGGGGAACAGCACCTCATATTTCGCATCGACAGCTTATGACCCAGTGGTATGATTTTGATTTATCTAACTTCAAGTAACCCTTGCACCCCCTCTCTCTCCTTCCACCACCCTAGACGTTGTACTAGTTTCATAGTCATCCTGTTGATTTTCTGTTTGTATAACTTGGTAACACCTTCCCCAGAGCCAACAATGGACCATTGTGGGTTCCACCTGCGACCTCCACCTAAACTAAACTTTTCCTTGGACATTTGCCTATCTTTCATTGATTCATTCTATATCTCTCTATATCACTGTCTATATCTCTATTTTCCCTTAGAGGAAAGTAGACCTGATGGACCGAATGGCCTAATTCTGCTCCTAGAATTTATGAACATGACCTTGGATCAGTCATGAGTCCCAGAAAACAAGTTAAGAAGTGGGGCGAAGTGAGGTTAGAATGAATATGTCTTCTTCAATCAGTTTTGATATAATTAAATGAAATATTCCTCACAGTCTGAAGACCTGAAACGTCACCTATTCCTTTTCTCCAGAGATGCTTCCTGACCCGCTGAGTTACTCCAGCTTTTTGTGTCTGCCTTCGGGAAAATATGATAATGGGATGATTTTTTTTTAATGCTTTGGCATCATTACAACCATTAAAGTGGCAATTTCCTTGTACTTGGTTTTAAGAAGCTGGAAATAGTCATAGTGATACAGTATAGAAAACGGCCCTTCGGCCCAACTTGCCCATGCTGGCCAACATGTGCCAGGTACACTAGTCCCACTAGCCTGCGTTTGGTCCACATTCCTCCAAACCTGACCTATCCATGTACCTGTCTGACTGTTTCTTAAACGTGGGGATAGTCCCAGCCTCAACTACCTCCTCTGGCAGCTTGTTCCATACACCCACCACCCCTTGTGTGAAATATTTACCCCTCAGATTCCTATTAAATCTTTTCCCCTTCACCTTAAACCTGTGTCCTCTGGTCCTCGATTCATCTACTCTGGGCAAGAGACTCTGCATCTACCCGATCTATTTCTCTCACAATTTTATAACGTGAAATAGAAATAAATGAAACTAAAAACTCAGCAGGATGAGAGCATCCAGAGGGATAGGAAGATGGGTTAAAGGATATCCTTCTGTTAGTAAATAGGCATATTGTTGAAATACCGGTGAGCAAAGATTTATTCTAAAGTGAACACAAAATACTAATCACAATCAGATGTTTGGTCAACCATTTTCTCCTTGCCATTTGCTATGTCATGGGAAAAGGAAAATCTACTAATCTGAGGTTTTTTTCAATTAATTTTTACAATTAAAACACAAATTACTTGTGTTACCACACCAGGATAAGGACTCAACCAAGAAAACCAAGTCCAAAGCCAAAGTACTATCTAAACTGATTACACAAACTTGTGCTGAGGACAATAACTAACTCCCATATGCAATGATCAGTTACCTACATGTTAACAAGCACATATAGAAAAAACTGATTGTGTAGATGCAATGAAATGTGATTGGTGTTATCAAGTGGGCACCTCCCTTCACAGGTGTTTCATTGAGATGCTCTGTATTTATTTGTTAACTCTGATTTAAATCAAATAGAATATCAAACTAAAATTAACCATTTAAACTCCATTGAAAGGCAATGGTATTCTGAAGAAGTTGTCTCCACCCGAAACACCACCCATTCCTTCTCTCCAGAGGTGCTGCCTGTCCCGCGGAGCTACTCCAGCATTTTGTGTCTATCTTCAATGGTATTCTTAAGGTGTTTCCAGAGAGACAGGAGAGATTATGTCATAAACCAGAGGGCATTAATATGAGAGAGGCAGAGTATAAAAGAGATGTGGGGGGCATTTTTTTTTTAATAAGTGCGTGGAATGCGCTGCCAGGGGGAAATTTAATGTTTGCCATGTGATTCACCACTCAATCATCATTAATACTTAGACATAAGCAGATCATAAGGAATAGTAGAATGAGGCCATTCGGCCCATCAAGTCTACTCCGCCATTCAATCATGGCTGATTTATCTCTCCCTCCTAATCCCATTCTCCAGCCTTCTCCCCATAACCTCTGACTCCTGTACTAATCAAGAATCCATCTAAAAATATCCACTGACTTGGCCTCCACAGCCTTCTGTTGCAAAGAATTTCCACAGATTCACCACCCTCTGACCAAATAAATTTCTCCTCATCTCCTTCCTAAAAGAACGTCCTTTAATTCAGAGGATGTGACCTCTCGTCCTAGACTCTCCCACTAGTGGAAACATCCTTTCCACGTCCAGTCTCCAGATGCTGGAATCTTAAGCAAGCCACACAGTGTTGAAGAAACTCAGCAGGTCAGGCAGCATTGTGGAAGGAATGGACAGGCCTAACACGTGTCTCGATCCAAAACATTGTCTGTCCATGCCCTCCACAGATGCTGCCTGACCCGCTGAGTTCCTCCAACACTTTGTGTTTTGCATCACTAATATTTTATGTCTCTGACTGCGTAGTACGTAAGTAGTTTCCACTGTCTTAATCCCCAAGCTTTTCACTACTTGTAGTGCACAGTGTGTGAAGTACATGGATATTATTTAATTATATGCATCTCATCTCTTTAAACCTGCAAAGTTTCAGAGAGACACTCTTCATTCAGAGTGTGAAATGCAGGATGGTAACAAACTACTAATTAACACAGCTGAGAAGATTGATCTGCATTGACATTATTCCAATTCCAAACACCAAATATTATTTTCCAGATTGTGGACAGCTTTAATTTTGGGATCGGACTGTGTCATTTTATTAGGTCAGGAATGTTATGAATAATTATATTAATTGCCTTAAGATAACAAAAAAATTCATCGATTTTTCCAAACAAAATTAACACGACTATGTCAAAGCCCGGAGGGCATCGTTATAAGGTGATTGTGGCAACGATTTAAATAAATGTCCAGGACAATCCTTTTACACAGAAGGGCCTGTCCCACTTACGCGACTTTTTCGGCGACTGCCGGCACCCGTCATAGGTCGTTGCAGGTCGCCGAAAATTTTCAACACGTAGAAAATCGAGTGGCGACCAGAAAGACGCTACGACTCTTTGGGCGATTGAGGAGACTATTCACGACCATTCAGGCGACACCCCATGTCACGGAGTGAAGCCTGTATGGTCGCGAGTAGCCGCCCAAAGAGTCGTACCTTGTTCTGGTCGCCGCTGGATTTCCAACATGTTGAACATTTCTGGTGACCTGTAACGACCTATGACGGGTGCTGGCTGTCGCCGAAAAAGTTGCGTGAGTGGGACAGGCCCTAGAGGATGGTGGGTGCCTGGAATGCATGGCTAAGAATGGTGGTGGAGGTGATGTTTTAGATATGCACATGGAGATGCAGGGAATTGAGTGATTTGGATCATGTGCATGCTGAGGAAATCAGTCTATCTTGGCATCATGATAGGGAACGACATTGTGGGCCGATGGGCCTGGCCCTGTGCTACACCGTTCTGAAGAAGGGTCTCGACACAGTCACCCATTCCTTTTCTCCAGAGATGCTGTCTGACCCGTTGAGTTACTCCAGCCTTTTGTGTCCATCCGCACCTTTCTATGTTCTATATTAACTCTGTTTTTATCTGCGCTATTAAAATAGCATGCAATGCAGTGTCTGTCAAATTTGATATTAATTAATGCAAATTCTGTATTCTCATATTACAGATTACGGTTTAGTTTTTACAGAAAACAGCCTCGGGGAGTATTATCATTAGGGGCCTGTTAAAGCCTTGGCTCGCATTGTATACAAATATAGATCGTGGAATTAATATAACAAGCAACTGAGATCCACATTTTAATTATGGTGAAACATCCCAAATTTAATTATTGTGTCAGTAAAATATTTTTTTCGGTGCTGGATAATTAATGATATCGATGTACTCTGTGTACCAATACTGGATTTTCACAATTACCATCCTATTTATTCCAAATTGAAGTCTCTGTGCTAATTCCGACGCGATACTTGGTCAGCCATATGCGACTTTCCATATAAGCAATTTTCTCTCTTCATAATCTTTTCCAGCTGATTATTTCATATATTGAGGCGAGTGCTTTGGGAGGTGAGATTGGAGATGACAAGGGCAATCACTTGAGGGGGAGACACAAAATATTTTATTTTTGAGAATTGTAATTTCCTCCGATAAATAATTAAGGAAAATTTGTGTCACTATTATTTAGCTACAGTGATGCAATCTGCCAGATATAAATCCTATTATTTCCTCTGATCGAAATGATAATTAATACATCAAGACATCAAGTCGAAATTTGAAATTGGTTTATTGTCTCTGCTTGGTATTCATTTTCTCAGTGGTTAGTGTTATACTGATTGGAATAGAATTCCATGACTGTGACTCTATGCTACATGTTCTGATAAACAAACTGCATAAACTATTTTTATATCATACTAAACTATTCCACTACCCCACCTATTGGGCGGCACGGTGGCACAGAGGTAGAGTCGCTGCCTTACAACGCATACAGCGCCAGGGACTCGGGTTCGGTCCTGACCACGGGTACTGTCTGTACAGAGTTTGTACGTTCTCCCCGTGACCTGCGTGGGATTTCTCCGAGATCTTCGGCCTCCTCCCACACTCGAAAAACGTACAGGTTTGTAGGTTAATTGGCATTGTAAATTGTCCCTCGTGTGTGTGGGATATCGCTAATATGCGGCGATTGCTGGTCGGCGCAGACTCGGTGGGCCGAAGGGCCTGTTTCCACGCTGTGGCTCTGAATTAAATTAAACAAAATGTTTTCTAATGCCACAAAAGTAAATCAGAAATATTACTTTTTATATATTCAGTCATCCCTATGAACACTTAACGCTGTGTCAGGTAAATTATACCCTGACATTAAACACATACTATAGAACTGGGAGCTATCAACGTATAATCCTTGCATTAAGTAAAAACCCAGAAAAGTTTAATCACATATGATTAACCTAAATTCTAATCCACGATTTTTATGCCTTGTAATGGGATTAAAAATGAAATCTGTTAATAATAGAAAATAACAATAAAAATACATGACATGTTATCCAAACTCTTAAAATTAAAAACACACATGGCTTCCCCCACCATTTGACACTGATTAGTTTAAAAACAAGAAAATAGACACAGGAAGCTGGAGAAACACAGCGGGTGAGACAGCATCTCTGGAGAAAAGGAGTAGGTGACGTTAAAAACAGTTTAAAAACAGTTGCCTAATCTAGAGCAATAAAGACATGATTAGTTTGAAACCCAAAGGATTTATTTCTGAGGATGAACTTGAGTTGACAGTATAAAGTTGTAATATTATTAACCAGGATTTATTTGGCACTTCAATGTTGAGGCATTGTGGACTGAAGGACCTGTTCCTGTGCTGTACTCTTCTATGTTTTATGCTCTGAATGCAGCTGTGTTGAGTGTGTGGCAATTTTTTGATCCAACATTGTCCTGTGCGAAAGAGCTGCAGATGCGGATTTAAACCAAAGACAGACACAAAATGCTGGAGTAACTCAACCGGCCAGGCAGCGTCTCTGGAGAAAAGGAATAGGTGACGTTTCGGGTCGAGACCCTCCTTCAGAACTAGGGTCAGGGGAAAGGGGAAGGAGAGACATGGACCATGTTGGGTGACAGTCTAGGGGCATTATTTTGATATCCACAGACAGTTCTGAGCACTCACACAACATCACTGGATAAAGCAGATCATTAGCTCGTTTTTACATTGGGGGAACTTGTTGTGTGAAGATTGGCTGCTGTGTTTTCTAGATAAGAACAGCAATGACACTTCAAATTTCCAACAAAGCACATTGATATTTCATGGAAGGCATGTGAAAGGAATTGTATAAGCAATGTCCTTCTTCCATTGCTGTCTGAAACATGAGCACAGTATTGAGAAAACACTGCACCATGGGAGACGCTGGCTTTCAAATACTCCACTTGTCCTTGTAGAACAATGTGAATGATCCCATGGTGATATACAGAGAAGGAAAGAAACAACATCTTCTTGCATCCTGGCCAGCATTTATTGACCAGCACCACAAAAACAGATTAGTTATCATGGTCTTACTGCCATAGCAAGACGTTGCTGTGCAGAAATAGCCCGCTCAGTTCCTTAAAGTAGAAAAATAATTATACAAGCTACACTATACTGACATAATCTGACATCATTCAATGGGTTAATGATGCTTTTGTTGTCACATGAGCTACAGGGAGATGTTAAGTAGGCTGGGACTCGATTCCTCAGAGTGCAGTAGGATGAGGGCTGATCTTTTAAAGGTGTATACAATCATGAGAGGAATAGATGCACAGAGTCTCTTGCCCAGAGTAGGGGAATCAGGGAGCAGAGGACACAGGTTTAAGGTGAAGGGGAAAAGATTTGATAGGAATCTGAAGGATAACCTTTTCACACAATGTGTGGTCAGTGTATGGAACGAGCTGCCAGAGAAGGTAGTTGAGGTTGGGACTATCCCAAAGTTTAAGAAACAGTAAGACAGGTACATGGATAGGATGGTTTGGAGCGATATGGACCAAATGTGGACAGATGGGACTGGTGTAGCTGGGACATATTGGCCGGTGTGGGCAAGTTGGGCTGAAGGGCCTGCTTCCACGCTGTATCGCTTTATAGCTCTACATGGGAAGTGCAAAGTTATTTTCTGACAAAAACAGTCCTGTAGACTATTGCCATACCCAAGCACATCCCCGATTGTCGGGAAATAGTCCACTGATCCTGCATGCAAGAGGCGCCATGTTTAAGTCCAGCCCCATGCTCTGATTGTTATGAGCGGTGCCCATTCCAGGCGAGCCCCAGGCTGTTGCGGGGCCTCCAGCTGTGGCCTTCCTTTCCACACCAGCAAACCAAAGGGTGCAACGCCAATACAATAACTTGCTTTTGTGGGGAGGGAGAATATGAAATATTAAATCGGATGGGGGGAATATAACAAAGCAGCACCTCGAGATGGGAAGGTATTTGGACAAAGGCTTAGATTGCAAACGAGGAATTTAAAAATTATTCCAGGAAAGATTTCTTCACATAAAGGGTTTTAGATTTCAAGATGGGATAATGGGGGTGAAGAGCTTGAATAATTTAAATGCAAATTGGATGCTGTATTGAATGGGTTTTGTGCAACGAAACCTTCATCATCTGGTTGATATGGTAATTTTGACGTTTTAGTATATTTTAGTAATTGACTATTGCCAGATATTTGAGAATTTTATATATGTATATCACTGTGTGCTACTGCTAAGTGTTCCCACTATATGATGCTGTTAACATTTTCCATCAAACTAAAAGAATAACTGCTATTTACAGGCAAGCTCTAGACCTGTTTTTACCCCTATCACCAAAGCTGTAAATCTAATCTTCTATTTCAACGCCGTTCTAAATGGATGTTTCAGATATGGAGAGAGATTTCCTTTAATAATAGAAAACAACAGCTAAAATATTGCAAATCATTCAATTATACTTTCTCTGTCCCTGTCACAGAATGTGTTTTGTGTTCCATAAGCCCACAAGGCAAAGGAGCAGAATTAGGCCATTCAGCCCATCAAGTTTACAGGCTAGATGCAGTCTGGGGGCATTCATTTGCGTTGGACAGGCTAGATGCAGGAAGATTGTTCCCGATGTTGGGGAAGTCCAGAACAAGGGGTCACAGTTTAAGGATAAGGGGGAAATCCTTTAGGACCGAGATGAGAAAAATATTTTTCACACAGAGAGTGGTGAATCTGCGGAATTCTCTGCCACAGTAGGTAGTTGAGGCCAGTTCATTGGCTATATTTAAGAGGGAGTTAGATGTGGCCCTTGTGGCTAAAGGGATCAGGGGGTATGGAGAGGAGGCAGGTACAGGATACTGAGTTGGATGATCAGCCATGATCATATTGAATGGTGGTGCAGGCTTGAAGGGCCGAATGGCCTACTCCTGCACCTATTTTCTATGTTTCTATGTTCCTAAGTTAGATAGAGCTCTAGGGGCTAGTGGAACCAAGGGATATGGGGAGAAGGCAGGCACGGGTTATTGAAAGGGGATGATCAGCCATGATCACAATGAATGATGGTGCTGGCTCAAAGGGCCGAATGGCCTCCTCCTACACCTATTTTCGATGTTTCTATGTTAAGTCTACTCTGCCATTCAGTCATGGCTGATCTATCTTTCCCCCTCAACCCCATTCTCCCTCCTTCTCCCCATAACCTCTGGCACCCGTACTAATCAAGAATCTGTCAAACTCAGCCTTAAAAATACCCAAATGGCTTGGCCTCCACAGCCATCAGTGGCAACTTTCTTCCTGTAATGTTCGGGGAATACCTAGAGCAATAAACAGGTAGTTCTGCTATAATGCATGTTTGCACTATGTAACTTGGATGTCATGTAATGAATTATGGAACATTATATGTATTATGTATTTGTTTCAACCGGCTGAATTGTTGATAACTCAATTTCCATTGTGAATAGTGAATAGAGAACCACTTAAAACTTGCTCTGGAAATTGACAAGCTGGGAAAAAACGTTGACTTGGGGGGAAAACAATCTAGGAAAAAAAAATACAGTTTGGGAACAGCCATGATCATATTTAATGGCGGTGCTGGCTCGAAGGGCCGAATGGCCTACTCCTGCGCCTATTTTTCTATTTTTCTATTTTCTATTTTCTACAACAGCTCCATCCAAGACCGTAAGAAATTGCAGAATGTTGTGGACGCATCCCAGACCGTCACGCAAACCAACCTCCCTTCCATTGAGACTACATACACTTCACGTTGCCTCGGCAAGGCCAGCAGCATAATCAAGGACGAGTCCCACCCCGGCCACTCCAGCTTCTCCCCTCTCCCATCAGGCAAGAGGCGCAGAAGTGTGAAAACGCACACCTCCAGTTTCAGTGAAAGCACTGCAGTTGCTGGAAAAATCTAGGGTAGACAAAAATGCTGGAGAAACTCAGCGGGTGAGGCAGCATCTATGGAGCGAAGGAATAGATGCTGCATCATCCGCTGAGTTTCTCCAGCAGTTTAGTCTACCTCCAGTATCAGGGACAGTTTCTTCCCAGCTGTTATCAGACAATTGAACCATCCTATCACCAACCAGAGAGCAGTCCTGAACTACGATCTACCTCATTGGAGACCCTCAGACTATATTTAATCGGACTTTACTGGACTTCATCTTGCACTAAATATTATTCCCTTTATCATGTATCTATGGGTGGCTCGATTGTAATCATGTATAATCTTTCCACTAACTGGTTAGCATGCAACGAAAGCTTTTCACTGTACCTCATTACACATGACAATAATCTAAACCAAAAATCAATGTTTATTAATCAAGAATGCTGGAAACATCTCAGAATTACATTGAATAGATAGCATTTAGCAAGTGAATCAACAAATTCTTTGCTTAGGTAGACAAAAGTACTGGAGAAACTCAGCGGGTGCGGCAGTATCTATGGAGCGAAGGGAAAAGGGCCGAAACCCTTCTTCAGACCGATGAATTCTTTGCTTAATAAATTTTATTTTACTTTTTACTTTTTTTGAAATGTCGTTTCTATTTTCTGTGTAATGCTTTTCAAACTGGCATTTGTTTTTATTGTGTCAATTATTATAATTGTGTTACACCAACCTCTTATTTTTTGAATGTGTATTGACAATAAATCAACATAACCTTTCATTCAGAAGATTTAACTAGTAAACAATGCAGTATACGGTGACTAGATTATATCGATAATAAATCAAAATTAAATTGTATGTACATAAGAAGCTAACAAAAATAAGCCATAAAAATGAAATATGGATCATTGAGGAAATATGTAGATAACTGTTGCCATCAGCCATCGCTACATTAAAACACAATCTATTATCTATTAATCATCTGTGTTCTTTGTATTTCAGTCAGCAGTCGGTAATGGGTTACCACAGGCAGTAAGTCACCTACTGCATCTAATGCATGTTTCTAACTACCAGCCACAGAGTCATCGCCCACTGTAAACAGAATCAGATAGCTCTGGTCCCAGTTATACAATGGAAAATGTTGTTTGTGTAAGAGGCAAAGGCACATTTATTCAAAAGATAAAGGTGGTGGAGGATTAAGGATAGTCTACAGCTGTACAAACTGAAAAAAACATTGAGAATTGGCTAAGTAGGCCGAGAAAAGAGTGCCAGCACTAGACTGAACAACTGCAAGAGCTGCTCACTGATTTCCACTATTATAGAAAATAGGAGGCCATTCGGCCCATCGAGCATTGTGATCATGGCTGATCGTCCCCAATCAATAACCCATGCCTGCCTTCTCCCCATATCCCTTGATTCCACCAGCCCCTAGAGCTCTATCTATAGAAACCTAGGGCAGTTGAGTTTAGTTCATTGTCACATGTACCGAGGTACAGTTAGACTGGATAGACTCGGCTTGTACTCGCTAGAATTTAGAATATTGAGGGGGGATCTTATAGAAACTTACAAAATTCTTAAGGGGTTGGACAGGCTAGATGCAGGAAGATTGTTCCCAATGTTGGGGAAGTCCAGAACAAGGCAAATTTTAATGCTCATTTCAGATCATAGTCATAGAGTGATATAGTGTGGAAACAGGCCCTTCGGCCCAACTTACCCATGCTGGCCAACATGTCCCAGCTACATTAGTCCCATCTGCCTGCAGTTGGTCTATATCCCTCCTAACCTGTTCTATCCATGTATCTTCCTGTAGTGAATTGCAAAGTTCTGTAATCCAAACACCCAAAATTGATGGGTTACCTTTATGTTTCCTTCTTCACCAAGGCTGCCTGACCTGCTGAGAATTTCCAGCATTTTCATAACATGCATCTCATTATGTTAAATTCAATGAAGCTTTGAAATGATAGAACGCGGGTCTTTAGTAGCGACACGGTGGCATGGTGGCGCAGCGGTAGAGTTGCTGCCTTACAGCGCCAGACATCTGGTTCGGTCCCGACTACAGGTGCTGTCTGTATGGAGTTTGTACGTTCTCCCCGTGACCGCGTGGCTTTTCTCCGAGATCTTCGGTTTCCTATCACACTCCAAAGATGTGCAGATATGTAGGTAAATTAGCTTGGTATATGTGTAAATTGTCCCTAGTGTGTGTAGGATAGTGTTATTGTGCGGGGATCACTGGTCGACTCGGACTCGGAGGGCCGAAGGGCCTGTTTCCACGCTGTATCTAAAATAAACTAAAAGACCTCTTCCCAACCCAACTGCTTCACTATTCAATGTATTTAAGATGCTCTTGCCTTTGACTTTTTATACATGGCTTAGTCCAACAGCCTTGAAGCAGTACATTTTCCACATGTGAGCTCCCTTGGATTACACTCATTTCCCATTCATTATAAATGACCACATTCACTAGATCCATCAACAATTCAGGCAGGTTATTAAACATGGCAATTTAGATTCTTAATTTTGGAGTAAAAAGCATTGCCTGCCGTAAGTAATTCAAAACTAATTTATCAAAGAGTGCGGCATTCAGATTGGATCCTCGGAAGATCCATATCTTGATATTTCATTTTGGTTTACTGCAAAGCGATAAACATTCAGTTGATTGACTAAATGGGTTTGCTGTCTAAAGATATAATTTACTCTGTGTTTAGTTAGCAAGTCTTTGGTGAATTTAGTCTTGGGTAACAGAATATATGTAAAACTTCCTGCATGGTGTTACCCAGGGGCGGACTGGCCAGGGTGTCAGCTTGCCCGATGGCAAGTGGGCCCCTTGATGAAGTGGGCCCCCTTTGTCTCCTGGCAACCAATATTTTTAGACCCAGTCTGCCACTGGTGTTATCTACTGAAACATTGATGCTGACCAGTCAGCATATTTACACTACAATCACCCCTTACAGTCTTTGAGTAGTACAGCACGGAAACAGGCCCTTCAGCCCAGCTGGCCCATGCCGATCAAGATGCCCCATCTCCACTAATCCCACCTGCCTGCATTTGGCTCATGTCCCTCGAAACGTTTCCTATCCATCTACCTCCTCTGGCAGCTTGTTCCATATACCCACCACTCTCTGGATTAAAAAAAAATGACCCTCAGGTTCCTATTAAATCCTTCTCCTCTCACCTTAAACCTATGGCCTCTGGTAAAAGAGCATCTACCCAGTCTACTACCCTCTCGATCTTATACACCTCCATAAAATCACCTCTCATCCTACTATACTTCAAGGTCTACTTTCTTCATAAGTTCATTTGTTCATAAGTTGTAGGAGCAGATTTGGCCATTCGGCCCATCAAGTGTACTCTGGCATTCAATCACAGCTGATCTTTCCCTCTCAACCCGAATCTCCTGCCCTCTCCCCATAAACCTTGACACCCGTACTATCGAAGAACCTACCACCTCCACCTTAAAAATATCCATTGACTTGGCCTCCACAACTGTCTTTAGCTTGGTGGTGAGACTAAATTAATTTCAAATGAATGAAGATATCCAGATTGTGGTGCAAGTTCCACATAATTGCTCGCATCAGGACTGTGCGATCGTTAGAACGAAGCTCTTGTACAACAGGTGTTTGTTTTCGCATTTGGCTTTAAGGCATGCAATATTAAAGAGTTTCCTTTCTGATCTTATACAGAGCCATTCAGCATTGGCTCCCACTGAAAGAAAAAAACATGGGAAGGCGACAGAAACAAGAAACCATCAAAAAGAACCGGTGCTAAAACGCAGAACTCTCGGAACTCTCCTTGCGGCCAACATGTCCCAGCTACATTAGTCCCATCTGCCTGCAGTTGGTCCATATCCCTCCTAACTTGTTCTATCCATGTATCTTCCTGTAATGAATTGCAAAGTTCTATAATCCAAACACCCAAATTTGATGGGTTACCTTTATGTTTCCTTCTTCACCAAGGCTGCCTGACCTGCTGAGAATTTCCAGCATTTTCATAACATGTTAAAATCAATGAAGCTTTGAAATGATAGAACGCGGGTCTTTAGTAGCGACACGGTGGCACGGTGGCGCAGCGGTAGAGTTGCTGCCTTACAGCGCCAGACACTCTGGTTCAGTCCCGACTACAGGTGCTGTCTGTACGGAGTTTGTACGTTCTCTCTGTGACCTGCGTGGGTTTTCTCTGAGATCTTCGGTTTCCTATCACACTCCAAAGATGTGCAGGTATGTAGGTAAATTAGCTTGGTATATGTGTAAATTGTCCCTAGTGTGTGTAGTGTGACACAGTGTCACAGCGGTCGAGTCACTGCCTTATAGCGCCAGGGACCCGGGTTCGATCCTGACTACGGATGCTGTCTGCATGGAGTTTGTACGTTCTCCCCGTGACCGCGTTGGTTTTCTCTGCGTGCTTCGGGTTTCTCCCGCATTCCACAGACGTGCGGGCTTGGAGATTATTTGACCTCTGTAAATTGCCCCTTGTGTGAAATGAGTGGATGACAAAGTGGGATAACATAGAATTGGTGTGAATGGGTGATCGATGGTCGGTGTGGAATCAGTGGACCAAAGGGCTTAGTTCCACACTCTATAGTGGAGCAAGTAGAAATCACCGAACACGTTTATGGGTTCATTGGCTTTGGCAAAAAATATCAATTGTCCCTAGTGTGTAGGATAATGTTAATATACGGGGTGATCGCTGGTCGGTTTGGACTCGGTGGGCCAAAGGGCCTGTTTCTGATACGATACGATAGAACTTTATTTATCCCAGGAGGGAAATTGATCTGCCAACAGTCATAAAACACAAAATACGTTAAACATGAAGTTAAAGTGACGAGTGAAAAGGATTGGGGATGTGCAAAGATCGGGGAGGGGGTGAGGGGGGGGCAGGGGGGGGGGCAGAGGTGAGTCAGTCTACCCCACGACAGAAGGGGGAGGAGTTGTACAGTTTGATAGCCACAGGGAAGAAGGATCTCCTGTGGCGTTCTGTGCTGCATCTTGGTGGAACCAGTCTGTTGCTGAAGGTGCTCCTCAGGTTGACCAGTGTGTCACGGAGGGGGTGAGATGTATTGCCCAGTTTGCTCCGCACTGTATATCTCTAAACTCTTTCAAAACCACAGTGTAAACAGTATGGAGATACTGATTTACCAGCATGGAAGGACACTGACATTTTACTGGAATGTATTCAGCAAATATTTGCAACCTCTCACGAATGAACCATCCAACTAACTCGCCAGCCACCTCAAGGGACAAATTTACCCACAGTTATAGAAATCACTCCAGTCTCACTTGGTTTGGAAGATAGAATTATGCTGTCACCTCACTGATCTTGCAACACCTCGTCTTTGCCTCTGGCAGATAAATAAGAGTTTCTCCGCACACTAACGCCCAATCAGTCCCTTTGGTTTCTGGAGTTCATCTGCAATTCCATCTTTTCTTGCAGCCTTCCAATGCTTCGGGGAAGCGATTGTCATTTCAAACTAATTCATGTGTGGCTCAGCATCAGACACCTGCCTGCTCCGAACTCTAAGAATTATATTATGTCGTACCTCCGAGAGAACAATTTTAATATGAGAGAAGTCTGGAATACTATTTTGCGCAATATTGCCAGTGTTTCCCTGATGAACATCAATGATGCAAACTTCTTTACTGAGGCTGTTTTCTCATTTGTTCCAATTCTTGCAAACATGTCCCTGATGTGTTCATTTTCATACTTCTCGCGCTAACTGTGCAATATGATTGCCGTTCGATGCAAATTAATTTGGCCATCTTGAGGATTGCACGTCAGCTGGGAAATGCAACGTATGCTAGTCGCAGTCTGCGAGCAAATATGACTAATGTAATGCCGGAATATGCTCTTGGGTCTCATGCAGAAATATTTAAATGTTGTCCAAACACAAACATACTTTTAGCTGCCCGACTGAGTTGCAATTTATCAGACTTCTGGAAGGGCCTTCCATTTGTTAGGATACCGATTCTCCAACTGACATTGTTTTCCTCTGGATCTTTCCACTCGTGGGAGAGTTCACGTTCAAAAGTTATAGGAGTAGAATGAGGCCATTCGGCCCATCGAGTCTAATCTGCTATTCAACCATGGCTGATCTCTGCCACCTAATCCCATTCTCCTACCTTCTCCCCATAAACCTCGACACCCGTTCTAATCAAGAATTTGTCTATCCCTGCCTTAAAAATATTCACCGACTTGGCCTCCACAGCCCTCTGTAGCAATGAGTTCCACAGATTAACTACTCTCTGACTAAAGAAGTTCCTCCTCACTCTTTTAAAAGAGCATCCTTTAATTCCGAGGCTATGACCTCTGGTCCTAGACTCTCCACCTCAGTGGAAATATCCTTTCCACATCCACTCTATCTGTGCATTTCATTATTCTGTAAGTTTCAATGAGGTTCCCACTCAACATTCTTAACTCCAACGAGTAGAGGCCCAGTGCTGTCAAATGCTCATTGTATGCTAATCCACTCATTCCTGGGATCATTCTTGTAAACCTCCTCTGGACCCTCTCCAGAGCCAGCACAACCTTCCTCACATATGGGGTCCAAATTTGCTCACAGTCCTCCAAATGCAGCCTGACCAGTGCATTAAAGAGCCTCAGCATTACGTCTCTGGGCCAGAGGCCACAGCCTCAGAATAAAAGGATGTACCTTTAGAAAGGAGATGATGAGGAATTTCTTCAGTCAGAGGGTGGTGAATCAGAGGAATTCATTGCCACAGAAGGTTGTGGAGGCCAAGTCAATGGATATTTTTAAGGCGGGCGTTGAAAAGTTTCTCGATTAGTACGGGTATCAGGGTTTATGGGGAGAATGGGGTTGAGAAGGAAAGATGCATCAACCATGATTGAATGGTGGAGCAATGGGCCAAATGGCCTAATTCTGTTCCTTTAGCTTGTGCTGTGAACTATATTCTGCACCTTACGCGCTTTACTTTTTGAATTTGAGTTTGGCTTGATGGTATCCACGTATAGTATTAAATGATTTTATTCAATAGCATACAATCAAAAGCTTTTCACTGTCTTGGAATACACCATGTGGGAAGGAGGATTGTGACATAGTTATTAACTGCACAATGGATGTATATATGAAGAGTCAAGAGAGTACAGAGTACTCATGACAGACACAAACCCAAACCTAAATATTATAGACAACAGACAATAGGTGTTGAGCCAGCAATGCCATTCAATGTTATTATGGCTGATCATCCCCAATAAGTACCCTGTTCCTGCCTTCTCCCCATATCCCCATATCCCCTGACCCCGCTAACATTAAGAGCCCTATCTAGCTCTCTCTTGAAAGCATCCAGAGAACAGGCCTCCACCGTCCTCTGAGGCAGAGAATTCCACAGACTCACAACTCTGTGTGAAAAAGACTCACAACTCTCGTCTCAGTTCTAAATGGCTTACTCCTTATTCTTAAACTGTGGCCCCTGGTTCTGGACTCCCCCAACATCGGGAACATGTTTCCTGCCTCTAACGTGTCCAAACCGTTAATAATATTTTATGTTTCAATAAAATAGCCTCTCATCCTTCTAAACTCCAGAGTATACAAGCCCAGCCGCTCCATTCTCTCAGCATATGACAGTCCCGCCATCCGGGGAATTAACCTTGTGAACCTACGCTGCACTCCCTCAATAGCAAGTATGTCCGTCCTCATATTAGGGGACCAAAACTGCACACAATACTCCAGGTGTGGTCTTACAAGGGGCGTATACAACTGCAGAAGGACATCTTTGCTCTTATACTCAACTCCTCTTCTTATGAAGGCCTACATTCCATTCGCTTTCTTCACTGCCTGCTGTACCTGCATGCTTACTTTCATTGACTGATGAATAAGGACCTGGTTCTAGATGATAGCTGGACTACATGAACACTACAAACACCAATTTAAAACTATGGACTGTGTTAGTTACGCTAAGGTCCTCGGGCTTTTGTTTTGTTTTGCACTAATACAGTTTTTTTTATTTATTGAAGTTGTTTTTTGTTGGTTATCTTGTTAGCTATTGAGTGTTAGTTATCAGCCCTGTTGCAGTAGTAAGTAAGTAAGTATTGCTGCAAGTTAGAGTGTCATTGTTCTGTTTCGGTCCATATGTCAATTAAGTACTCTTCCCTCTCTTTACTCTTGATGTGACCTCCATTGTGAGGTTACAGTTACCAGTTTTGTTTATTATCACGTGTACCGAGGTACAGCGAAAAGCTTTTGTGGCGTGCCATCCGGTCAGCGGAAAGACTATACATGATTACAATCGATCCATTTACAGTGTATAGATACCTGATAAGGGAATAAGGTTTAGTAAAGGTAAAGCCAGCAAAGTCCGATCTAGGATAGTCCGAGAGTCACCAATAAGGTAGATAATAGTTCCGCACTGCTCGTGATCACAAAAGAAAGCAAACGCAATGCTGGCATTTATTTCAAGAGGGCTTGTATACAAAAACAGGGATGTAATTTGAAGGCTCTAGAAGGCGCTGGTAAGGCTGCATTTGGAATATTGTGAGCAATTTTTGGTACCAGATCTGAAGGGTGTGCTGGCTCTGGAGAGGGTCCAGAGGAGGTTTACATGAATGATCCCAGGAATGAGTGGGTTGCCCTGTGATTAGCATTGGACGGCACTGGGCCTGTACTCGTTGGAGTTTAGAAGAATGAGGGGGGACCTCATTGAAACGTACAGAATAGTGAAAGGCTTGGATAGAGTGGATGTGGAGAGGATGTTTCCACTAGTGGGAGAGTCCAGGACTAGAGGTCATAGCCTCAGATTTATAGGACATTCTTTTAGGAAGGAGATGAGGAGAAATGTCTTTAGTTAGAGGGTGGTGAATCTGTGGAATTCTTTGCCACAGAAGGCTGTGGAGGTATCAGTAGATATTTTTAAGACAGAGATAGATAGATTCTTGATTAGTACAGGTGTCAGAGGTTATTGGGAGAAGGCAGGAGAATGGGGTTAGGAGGGAGAGATAGATCAGCCATGACTGAGTGGCGTAGTAGACTTGATATGCCGAATGGCCTCATTCTACTCCTATTTCTTATGACCTTATGACTATCTTGGCAAACCATCCATTTTAAATTAATCCCAGACAAATTCTTCATGAGTATCAATCAAATGTTTTCTTTCCTAAATGAAATGAAATCTCTTGCAACAATTTGAACAACATAAAACATTGATAAAGCTAATGTAATTAATGTCATATGCATAAATTAAATTAGAAGTTGTGGAAAGATTGCATTATTTAAAGCAAGAATACATAATTCCTTCTGCTGAGAACTAATCTATACACTAAAGAGTTAATTAGATCTGTATCATGCCGATAATGCTGCTACTTAAGTCAATGAGGTCGATTGAAAATTTAAGAATAGAACTGATCTGATTTAAGATCAAAGTCTCCTTTGAACATTAAGCTCCAAGTCAACTTGATTCAGTAGATTATGCTTTCTTTTCCCACTCCAAGACTACAGCTCATAATGTAATTTGATAGTCTAGTCAGTGCCCAATGTATTCCTGTGTAACTGGCACCAGCTATTAGATGCTAAGTAGAACCTTGGCTTCATCTGTTTCCTTGGCTGGGTGATATTCAAGTATGCACTGCATTATATGAAGAAGCTGATGGAAAGGAAAAGGCAGTAAATTAGGTATCAATCAGGGTGGCACGGTGGCGCAGCGGTAGGGTTGCTACCTTACAGCGCCAGAGACCCGAGTTCGATCCCAACTACGGGTGCTGTCTGTACGGAGTTTGTACGTTCTCCCCGTGACCACATGATTTCGCTCCGGGTTTCTCCCACACTCCATGTTTGTAGGTTAATTGGTTTTGGTAAGTTGTAAAATTATCCCTAGTGTGTAGGACAGTGCGAATGTGTACTGGGTGATCGCTGGTCGGCATAGAAGCGATGGACCGAAAGGCCTGTTTCTGCATTGTATCACTAAAGTCCAAAGTCTAAATCTTTTTACTCTCTTAGCTTATCCAAAGGCTTCAAAGACATGGACATCATTTGAATGTATAGTCACATTCCAAACGCAGGAAAAATTGAGTAAGTTTCCAATGAATAATCTTTTGTGGGTGACAGTCATAAATGTTCCCAGATAGCTTGCTTTTAGCAATATGGTTTGGGAGGTACAATTTGGCGACCTTGGGACAGGCAGATGTTCTGGACAATTGAATGTTACCCCTATTAATAGCCCCAGCACACATTTAATTCACTGTTTTTTTCACAACAAAATGTTATATAATAAATGATTCCATGAACGCACTAAAAAGAGCACAGAAAATAGGCACCTAATGAATTATGAATGTTGGAAAAGTGGGCCCAGTGAGTTTATAGGAACCACAGGAAACAAGGTGACATTAAGTGTAGTGAATATAATAGTGTACTAGACTAAGTGGGACCCGTTGGGTTCCAGCTTCACACGGGAGGGCTGGCCCCCCAAAGCAATATTTCACCTCTCCACCAATTCCCATATTGCTGGACAGTGGGGGGGAGGGAGGGGGGGGGGGGTGCTTTCTGGAGTGCTAGCAAGGTGTTGTGGGCCAAAGGGGCTGGTTTCCAGAGGGCTAGTATGGGCATTGTGGGCCGAATGGATTATTGAGCTGGCAGCTCAGTCACTGAGACCACTCACACACACACACACACTCACTCACATGCACACACTCACACACATCCCACTCACACACACACCCCCACTCACACACACACACACACACACACTCACACACTCACAAACACACACACTCACATTCACACTCACAAACACACACTCACATACACATACATAAAATAACACACATACACTCACAAACAAATACACACACACACACACACACACACACACACACACACACACACACACACACACACACACACACACACACACACACACACACACACACACACACACACACACACATGGCAGTAAACTTTCTTGAATACTCACACGGCTGAGCACGACCTCTCCGGTGTGGGGCTTTCGCAGCCAACGGCACTTCCGCAATCAGCATGACCTGTGACCTTAACGGAAATTACGCAATGAGCGTGACCTGTCCACTAAGCGGAAGTCACAAAATGAGCGGGACTTTTGAACCAAACACAGTCGGACCTAATAAAGCGTTTATTCC
Organism: Amblyraja radiata; assembly: GCF_010909765.2. Classification (NCBI taxonomy): domain Eukaryota; kingdom Metazoa; phylum Chordata; class Chondrichthyes; order Rajiformes; family Rajidae; genus Amblyraja; species Amblyraja radiata. Next base: position 9,959,466 of record NC_045968.1, on the reverse strand, counting down.
TTCCAAACACAGTCAGACCAAATAAAGCATTGCAATTTCAAGCACAGGCAGGGAAGCAGGCCAAACAACTCATGGCATTGTCATTAAGGGCTAACAATAATCAGTTGATTCACAGCTTAGAATGAGAGTTGTGGGCTCTCCCTTGCCATCTTGCAGAATGACTGAGTCACGTCCAGGCATCCGGGGTTTTATAGTCCTGCCTCCCTCCCCTCCCCGGAAGGGGGGTTAACTTCGTTGTGGTGATTGACAAGCGAGAGGATCTCAAAGTTTTTTAGACGCATAACTTTTTTATTTGTCATCGATGGGAAAAATACTCGGGGCCTGCTCAGCGGAGGAGGACTGTGAGTAACATGGCCAAAAATCATAGCGATATATGGTAGCATTTTTTTTCTAAAATCAATATACAGAGCAGACAGGAAGTGGTCAAAATGACACTTTTAATTATATAGATCTAATGGTAACTGTAACATTATGAACTGAGTACCAGAATGGTGTGATTTATGTCATGTGATATAGAAATATAGAAACATAGAAAATAGGGCAGGAGTAGGCCATTCGGCCCTTCGAGCCAGCACCGCCATTCAATTCAATTCAATTCAATTCAACTTTATTGTCATTGCACAGATACAAGTATGGGTACAACGAAATGCAGTTTAGCGTCAGTCCGTAGTAATAGTGCAATATAGAAATAAAAATACACCCTACTGCCGTCATATTCAGTATGATCATAGCTGTTCATCCAAAATCAGTACCCCGTTCCTGCTTTTCCCCCATATCCTTTGTTTCCGTAGCCCTAAGAGCTAAGTCTAACTCTCTCTTGAAAACATTCAGTGAATTGGCCTCCACTGCCTTCTGTAGCAGAGAATGCCACAGATTCACAACTTTCTAGGTGAAAAAGTATTTCCTCATCTCAGTCCTAAAGGGCCTACCCCATATTCTTAAACCGTGGCCCCTGGTTCTGGACTCCCCCAACATTAGGAACATTTTTTCCTGCATCTAGCCTGTCCAAACCCTTAAGAAATGTATATGTTTCTATAGGATCCCCTCTCATCCAAAATTCCAGTGAATTTAAGCCCAGCCCGGATAATATTAATTGCCTTATCAGTCTCGTGAATATGTGTGACTACGTGCAGTGTACTTTTGTAAAATAAAGGCTCACACCTGGCAACAGTATGTGCTGAAAACTTGTGCTTTGTTTCTATCTACACCCTACTGCCATCATATCTTACAAAGGCACAAGAAAGAGGACTCTGAGAGTCAAGGGAAACTGGACGGCATTAAGTAAAAGGGAGTGTGGGAAACAGGGCCCTGGTGAATTAAAGGGGTGTTGGAAAAGGGGCTGCAATGAATTTAAAGGGAGCACCGGAAATATGGTCCCAGTGAGATTAAAGGGACCAGGGTCCTAGCAGGTTAAAGTGAAACAGGGTCCCAGCAGGTTAAAACAGAGCAGAGGAAACCAGGGCCCAGTAAATAGCAGTTGTTGCAGTTGTATAAGATGTTGGTGAGGCCACATTTAGAGTATTGTGTTCAGTTCTGGGCACCGTGTTGTAGGAAAGATAGTGTCAAGTTTGAAAGGGTACAGAGAAGATTTACGAGGACGTTGCCAGGACTGGAGGGTCTGAGCTTCAGGCTGGGACTCTATTCCTTGGAGCCAGGGGCGGAAATCCCGGGGGGAGGATGGGGGTATGGGTCCCCTCCATGGTTTCAGAGGTGGGGCACGATTCCCCCCCCCCCCCCCCCATATTTTGTGAAACATGTATTTTGCAATCAGTTCCCATCCGACCGCACACTGCGGAGTCGCGGTGGCATCGGGACGACAGATGGCACAATGGGCTAAGTGTTCGGCTGGCAACCGGAAGGTAGCCGGTTCGAATCCCGCTTGGAGTGCATACTGTCGTTGTGTCCTTGGGCAAGACACTTCGCCCACCTTTGCCTGTGTGTGAATGTGTGTGAATGTGTGTGAGTGATTGGTGGTGGTCGGAGGGGCCGTAGGCGCAGATTGGCAGCCACGCTTCTGTCAGTCTGCCCCAGGGCAGCTGTGGCTACAGAAGTAGCTTACCACCACCGAGTGTGACTGAGGAGTGAATGAATAATGCGATGTAAAGCGCCTTGAGTATTAGAAAGGTGCTATATAAATCCCATCCATTATTATTATTATTATCAAGCGTCAGCTAGCTCAGACTCTGAAAAGAATTAGACCACTATGCTGCCCACTTACAGTTGCCTTCCTTAGAATCTTCGTAGACTCCACTTGATGAATGGCCTCATTCAGTGTTACAACCATTATATGATTCTACGAGTGTGCAGGAAGGAACTGCAGATGCTGGTATATCCCAAAGATAAACACAAAGTGCTGCAGTAACTCAGATGGTCAGGCAGCTTCTCTGGAGTTAAAGGAATGGGTGACGTTTCGGGTCGGGACCCTTGTTCGAAGAGGAGGAAACTGACATGGTCAGGGGGAGAATGGGCAAACTCCACACAGATAGCACCCGAAGTCAGGATTGAACCCGGGTCTCTGGCACTGTGAGGCAGTGGTTGAAGTCTGAAGAAGGGTCCCGACCAGAAACGTCACCCATGATTTTTCTCCGTATGATTCCACGACACTGGTGGCAAACTAACTTTCCAGAAACTGAATGGTATGCGTATAATAATGTAACAATTCACGCTTTACAAAAGCTGTTCTCAATTATTAGTAATCACATCCAATTTAACAGGTAATTTCTTTCAGCGATCCACAAGACAACAACACACCTGTTCACAACTAAACCAGAGGACAAACAGGTGATGAGTGCTACTGAACATTATACCAACAATGATGGTTTCTTCATTGGTTTGTTAGTTTTCTTTTATATGTGCCATTCATAATACTTGCCATTATGTTTTAACTCTTGAAATATAACAGCCATCTGGAGTCAATCATGATCAATACAGTTTGCAACATTTCAGAAGGAAATCCACCAAAGGAAAAAGCTTCAATGCTTTTATCACAAGGCACCTGCATCTCGACTAGTGGGAGCTGAAGACTCGATGGGAAATTATAGGGCCTGTTCCACTTACGCGACTTTTTTCGGCGACTGCCGGCACCCATCACTAATTACCGCCACAGGGCCCACGGCTGAAGCCCCCAAAGCCTTGCGTGTGTGTGTGAGTGTGCGCATGTACGCATGCGCCATCGGCCGCCAAAAAATGGGTCCCCTGGTCCCCCCCCCCCATGTTTTGATATCGATTTCCGTGCCTGCTTGGAGTGCAGGAGGATGAGGGGTGATCTCATTGAGGTGTATACGATCATGAGAGGAATAGAACGGGTAGATGCAATGAGGCTCTTGCCCAGAGAAGGTGAATCGAGGACCAGAGGACATAGTTTCAGGGTGAAGGGGAAAAGATTTAATAGAAATCTGAGGGGTAACTTTTCCACACAAAGAGTGTTGGATATATTGGAACAAGCTGCCAAAGGAGGGAGTTGAAGCGGGCACTATCGCAACATTTAAGAAGCAGTTAGACAGGTATATGGATAGGAAAGGTTTGGAGGGATATGGATCAAATGCTGGCAAGTGGGACTAATGTAGCTGGGACATGTTGGCCGGTGTGGGCAAGTTGGACCAAAGGGCCTGTTTCCACACTGCATCACTCTATGACTCTAAGTAAAAGGGAGCACAAGAAACAGGAAACTAGTGAATAAAGGGAATGTGGGGCTCAGCTGAATTAAAGGGAGCAATGGAAAGAGGGCCAGTGTGTTGATAAAAAAAAGTGCTGTAAATGAGTTTAAAGTAAGTTTAGTATGGGAATCAGGGCCTGTTTAGTCAAATCTATGGTGATTTAGCAAGTTTTACTGAAGTTTTTGTCAATTCCTTTTCCAGACTGTATATAATAATCACAATTTAGTAGATTGTTTAGTTTCATTTGTTCAGTCTAGTGATACAGCGCGGAAACAGGCCTTTCGGCCCATCCAGTCCGTACCGGCCAGCAATCCCCGCACTTTACCACTATCCTACACACCCGAGGCCAATTAACCTACAAACCTGGACGTCTTTGGAATGTGGGAGGAAACCGGAGCACCTGGAGGAAACCCACGCAGGTCACGGGGAGAACGTGCAAATTCAAAACTGACAGCACCTTTGGTCAAGATGGAGTCCGCGTCTCTGGCGCTACAAGGCAGCGACTCTACCGCTGTGCCACCGTGCTGCCTAAACCATGATTGGTTGTCTCATTATTTGTGTGATCCATCTGGAAGCATGATGTGTTTACAAACTGTGGTCACTCTTATATCAAGACTGATTCAACATAATGTAACTGAGGTACTATGAATTGCTGTGGAGATTATGATGAATTGGTATTGGTATTGGTTTACTCTTGCTACGTGCACCAAGATACTATGAACAACATTGTTCGTCTGCTTAGTCAATACATAATTACAAGCAGGCCAACACTACACCAGGTTGTGCAAAGAGAGTCATAGAGTCATACAGCATGGAAACAGGCCCTTTGGCCCAACTTGCCCACACTGACCAACAAGCCCCTTACACTAGTCCCACCTGCCTGCATTTGGTCTATATCCCTCTAATCCTTTCCTATCCGATCCTTGTACCTGTCTAAATGTTTATTAAAGTTTGTAATGGTGCCTGCCTCAACCATCTCCTCCAGTAGCTTGTTCCATACACCCACCACTCTTTGTGTAAAACAGTTGCCCCCCTGAATCCTATTAAATCTTTACGCCCCCTCACCTTAAACCAAAATCCTTTGGTTCTCGATTTCCCTACTCTGGGTAAAAAACTCTGTGCATTTACCCGATCTATTTTTCACACAGAGAGTGGTGAATCTGTGGAATTCTCTGCCACAGAAGGTAGTTGAGGCCAGTTCATTGGCTATATTTAAGAGGGAGTTAGATGTGGCCCTTGTGGCTAAAGGGATCAGGGGGTATGGAGAGAAGGCAGGTACAGGATACTGAGTTGGATGATCAGCCATGATCATATCGAATGGCGGTGCAGGCTCGAAGGGCCGAATGGCCTACTCCTGCACCTATTTTCTATGTTTCTATGTTTCTATGTTTCTATGTTTCTTTTCCTCTCATGATCTTAGGACGGTACGGTGGTGCAGCGGCAGAGTTGCTGCCTTTGAGCGCTTGCAACGCCAGAGACCCGGGTTCGATCCCATCTACGGGTGCTTGTCTGTACGGTGTTTGTACGTTCTCTCCGTGACCGCATGGGTTATCTCCGAGATCTTCGGTTTCCTCCCACTCTCCGAAGACGTACAGTCATGCAGGTTAATTGGCTTGGTGTATGCGTAAATTGTCCCTAGTAGTAGGATAATGTTAATGTGCGGCGATCGCTGGTCGTTGCCGACACGGTGGGCCGAAGGGACTGTTTCCACGCTGTATCTCTAAACTAAACTAAACAAAACAAAACCTGTGGAATGTTATCGTATTGTGGTGTTACTGCTACGGAGAAACTAGGGATAAAATGGGGTAGTTCAACTTTAGAAAAAAAAAATGTTGATTTGCTACAATGATTACAAATTCGAATTCTATAATTCATAATCTTTGATGATTGCGATCCTTCTCAGAAAAACACAGCAAAAGGAAAAATGACAAATTGATAGGTAACATCCTAATCCAACAGGGTTAGGACAGAGTAGGAAGGATCTGCAGATGCTGATGGCAAAATAGAAAACATATCAGAGTGTGTAGAAAAGAACTGCAGATGCTGGTTTAAATCGAAGGTAGTTACAAAATGCTGGAGTAACTCAGCGGGACAGGCAGCATCTCTGGTGAGAAGGAATGGGTGATGTTTCAGGTCGAGACCCTTCTTCAGACTGATCAGAACCATATCAGAATACCATTTTGACGGTGTTCTTGGATTATCTTGGAGATATTCCATTTGAACAGCTCAGATAATAAATCATAAGTTTGCAACGTCAGCCATAGTTATTTTTTTCTTCATTTTAGCTTTTAAATAAATTATTATAAAGGCAGTTAAGCTTTCGAAACATTTTTCTTTTGGAAACATGATTTGCTCCAATAATTACAAATTCAAAGTAATTGAATTATATATTTCAAACTCTTTGATGAGTCCAACTCTGCAAAAGCACAGCAAAAGGAAAATTGACTAATCAATATGTAATGAGTCCTGAGCCACAGGGTGGGGATTGGAAAAGGTCTGGGTGAACCAGTCGAGTGGATTATTTGGTCTTTATAACCTGGTGTGGTATCATATTTTATTTGGCACATGTACAGAGATACTGTGAAATTTACCTTTATGTGCAATTCAGTACAAGTATCACTATACATAAGCACTTAGATACATCTTAGATAATCTCCGTGGATTGTCACCTTGTCGTGGTGGAGAAACTTGTGTGGACCTGAGATCCTGAGAGCGATGCCGTCTGGAGCTATGCTCCCGGTAGGGCCACCAATGGCGGTAAGGTCGAGGGGGAGGTCTCTGACAAAGAGCAATCCAACCAAGACCTCAACGGTGGAACAGGCGGAGGACGATGGTTGACTTTAGTGGAGCGTCACAACGGCTGGGAAGGCGGATGAAGGCTGCAGCAGAAAAGGATCTCCGGTTGTCTTGGACTCCATGCCACTGGATCCTGACCCAGATCTGTCAAGGACCTTTTGATTGCAACATGCGCCTTAATTTTGTTCAAGTTACTAAAGAACTTGTGGCTGTCTGTGCACCAGTCTCCCCACGTTAAACAAAGTCACGCACAGGTGTCCTCCAACCCTGGAGATACCCATGGTCAGCCATGAACCAAGGGGGGGGGGGGCTTAAGAACATTTTAGATAAGCATCTCAGATATAGTTCAAGTGTATAGCAGTGATACACTGAGACATTATACGGAGCCGCCAGTTTTGGCGTCATTTTCAAGTCCCAGTTGTTGTAAGTGCAGCGTTCATAATCTGACCATGAAGGTCTGTTGTCCTGGCGGGCGTTGCAGGGTCGGCCTGTCCAAGCGTAGCTGTGGTGTCCCCCACCACTGCTCCACCGCTGTAGGCCACGTGCGGTCCACGCGCTCGGCCTCTTGGAGCGGCGCCTGGTCCAGCCGAGCCCCAGGCTGCAGCAGGGCCTCCAACGGCCACTCCCCCGTTGAGGTCGTGCGCTCCCTCCCGCAGCCAAGCTGCTCCCTGGCCCTGCGTCCGACCCCTTCCTCTCTGAGTGGGCGAACAGTTCCAATGGTGCTGTGGTACTACCTCTGAGAGGTGCTGGCTCGAAGAGCCGAATGGCCTACTCCTGCACCTTTTTTCTATTTTTTCTAAGTTTCCAGGTGGGTTCCTGTTCACGGTGTGGGCCCACAGTCCGCGGAGGGCAGGCCTAGTCCGCGGAGGGCAGGCCTAGTCTGCGGAGGGCAGGCCTACTCTGTGGAGGGCGGGCCTAGTCCGCGACAGGCAGGCCTAGTCCACGGAGGGCAGGCCTAGTCCGCAGAGGGCAGGCCTAGTCTGGGGAGGGCAGGCCTAGTCTGCAGAGGGTGGGCCTAGTCCGCAGAGGGCGGGCCTAGTCTGGGGAGGGCAGACCTACTCTGTGGAGGGCGTGCCTAGTCTGCGGAGGGCAGGCCTACTCTGTGGAGGGCGGGCCTAGTCCACGAAGGGCAGGCCTAGTCCACGGAGGGCAGGCCTAGTCCGCAGAGGGCAGGCCTAGTCTGGGGAGGGCAGACCTAGTCTGTGGAGGGCGGGCCTGGTCTAGTGATTGTAGACCTCTCTAGTGATTCACTAAGTCCATGAAAAATCTGTAGCACCTGGCTGTTTGTCTTTAGCCAGCAGAAATCTAACAATTTCAGGATTTATAGCTTTTGGGGTAGAGTGTTGTAAATTCCCAATGCCATTTGCAACCAAAGTTGCTTCCTAATTTTATCTTTTCTCTCTCTCCGCAACTTAGAAAATAGTTCATCTTTATTCATCCAGGCAAATATCTCTACCGTTTTAAACATCTCCAAGAAATCACTTCTGAGTTTTCTGTACATAGTGGAACACAGGTGGCACAGCGGGAATGCTGCTGCCTTACAGTGCCAGAGACCCGGGTTCGATCCTGACTACGTTTTATGTCTGTACGGAGTTTGTACATTCTCCCCGTGACCGCGTGGGTTTTCTCTGTCTTTTGGGCAACTTTTTCACTCAGAGGGTGGTGGATATATATGGACTGAGCTGCCAGAAGAGGTCATCGAGGCAGGTACTAGAACAACAATTAAAAGTCTGAAGAAGGGTCTCGACCTAAAACTTCATCTAAGTCGATTCCTTCTCACCAGAGATGCTGCCTGTCCCGCTGAGTTACTCATGCATTTTGTGTCTACCTTCGTTATAAGTTATAACTGATAGGAGTTGTACTAGTCCATTCGGCCTCGCAAGTCTACTCCGCCATTCAATCATGGCTGAGGAACATGTTTAGAATTATCCTACCTAAACAGTTAAAAGAAACTTGGACATGCGTGGATAGGAATGGTTTAGAGGGATATACTGCTAGTTGCAGGCCAATGGGACTAAAGTGGATAGGATATCTTTATCGGCATGGACGTGTAGGGCCGAAGGGCCTGCACCCGTGCTGTATTTATCTATGACTCTATGACCAAGAGGACTGTTGATCTGCACTAAAACGTTTTCTTGGTGGTTTATGTAATGCTGTAAGTAGCTTTCACAGATTCAGGTCAATGATGGAGGAAGAACACTTTGACAAGTTGAAGTTACAAAGGTTATGTTTATTAAATTATTAAATAAAACAAGAAGTATCAAGCTCGCAGCCCGCTGGGAACTCTGTAGAATTGAACAACAGCTGCTTTGAGAACTCAGAGTCCTGGCCTCATTCCGAATCCTAATCCTGGGAGAAATCCAACAAGATGCCTCACAGTTTGCACTTTTATAATCAATAAACACGTACTTCTTTCCTGTTCTACAAACAATAGTCAGCTATATTTTTTAAACTATTTATCTTCCCTAATATTAGAAATAGAAGTAATTCATAATGTCAGACTCAGTAATTTATTTTTTGAGATACAGCATGGAAACAGGCCCTTCGGCCCACCGACCATCGATCACCCATTCACACTAGTTCTATCTTATAGAACTTATAGAAACATATACAATTCTTAAGGGATTGGACAGGCTAGATAGAGGGAAAATGTTCCCGATTTGGGAGGAGTCCAAAAACAGTGGTCACAGTTTAAGAACAAGGGGTAGGCCATTTAGGACTGAGACGAGGAAAAACGTTTTCACCCGGAGAGCTGTGAATCTGTGGAATTCTCTGCCACAGAAGGCAGTGGAGGCCAATTCACTGGATATTTTCAAGAGAGAGTTAGATAGAGCTCATAGTCTAACTGAATCAAGCGATGTGGGAAGAAAACAGGAATGGGGTACTGATTTTGGATTATCATCCTCGATCTTATAGAATAAATGGCTCGAAGGCTCAGACCTATTTTCTATGTTTCTATATTTATCCCATTTACTCACCCACTCACTACAAACTCGGGGAAATTGATAGAAACCAATTAGCTTACAAAGTTAAGGACAGCAGAGGACAAAGGGAGGACAGCAGAGCAACCGGAGGAAGCCAGTGCCATCACAGGGGGAAATGTGCAAACTCCACACAGACAGCACCCAAGGTCAGGATCGAACCTGGATCCCTGGTGTAGTGAGGCAGCTGCTCTACCAGCTGCGCCACTGTGCTGTCACATTTTCAGGGGATGATTCCTGTGATTAGGGACAAGCAGCATACAGGGCTCTCAAGTTATAACATTGGGATAATATACAGCCACTATTAGAGATCGAGGGATTAAAAAGTGGATGGAAAATAATGGTAGAAAGAGAAAAAGATGGCAAAAGATGTTGACGACCAATGTAATTCAGCAAGGGGCCCCTTAGACAGCTGCTAATACAGGTACGGCATGGTGGTGCAGCGGTAGAGTTGCTGCATTACAGCATCAGAGACCAGGGTTCGATCCTGACTACGGGTGCTGTCTGTACGGAGTTTACACATTCTCCCGGTGACCTGCCTGGGTTGTCTCCGTGTGCTCCGGTTTCCTCCCACACTCCGTAGACGTACAGGTTTGTAGATCAATTTGCTTCGGCAAATTTGTAAATTGTCCCTGGTGCGTAGGATAGTGTTGGTGTACGGGGATCGCTGGTCGGCGTGGGCCGAAGGGCCTGTTTCGGAGCTGGGTCTCCAAACTAAACTAAAGGAACAAGTTGAGTTACAACTCGATGACCACTCGATTGTGGATGATCAGCCATGAACACAGTGAATGGCGGGTGCCGGCTCGAAGGGCCGAATGACCTACTTCTGCACCTATTGACTATAATATGTACGTAAATGATTTATTCACTGATTTAGTTTTTATGCTCAAAGAAGTTTAGTTTGTAAAACCTTCCTGAAACTAAGGGCTTTGGATGCACTTTGCAAACTATATGTAATTGTGATTAGAGGATCAGCGCACCGTAATTAATGTTTAGAACGAGCTGCAGAGGAGGAGAGTGGAAGTGAATCAGGGAACATTGATATGCTGCATAAATTTTAACAAAGGATTAATTTGCTAATTAATGAATACATGGAAAATTAACACATTTGAGAAGACAACAATATCAGCTGTTGTCCAAATTCCAGGCAAACTTCTCGGGCAGATTGTTCCACAACTCGAGCTGCTGTCGACTCAAATTCACGATTGGGAAAATAGGAAGCTGGAATGCAGGAAGAAAGGAAATAAGTCATTTAACATCTCAATCCTGATTCAGCAACGAGTGTAAAGGTGGCTGGTATGATCTTATTCATAGAGTCAAACAGCATGGAAACAGGCCCAACTTGCCCACTCCGACCAACATGCCCCATCGACACCAGTCCCCCAAATCCTATCCATGTGTCTGTTTTTAAACGTTGGGATAGTCCCTGCCTCAACCACCTCCCCTGGCAGCTAGTTCCATACACCCCACCACCCTTTGTGTAAAAAAGTCACCCCTCAGGTTCCTATTAAATCTTACCCCCTTCACCCTAAACCTATGTCCTCTGGTTCTTGATTCCCCTACTCTGGGTAAAAGACTTTGCATCCACCATATCTATTGCCTTCTATCTTATTCCTCATGCCAACCTTAACCCACCCCTTAATCCTTGTGGATTGCAAAAATCTAACAATGTCAGACATAAAATTAATGCCCAGTCTCACTTGGATTGCATTCAGAGGATGCATACACAGATCCAAACTATTTCATTTGAGAATGGGAGTCATAGAGACAGAGCCTTACAGTGTGGAAACTTGCCCTTCGGCCCAACTGACCCAAACTGGACATCATGTCCCATCAATACTAGTCCTGCCTGCCTGCGTTTGGCCCATATCCCTCTAAATCAGCCCTATCCATGTGCCTGTCTAAACGTTTCTTAAACGTTGCAATACCATTTGCCTCAATTACCTCCTCGGGCAGCTCGTTCCATACACCCACCTCCATTAGTGTGAAAGTGAACTCAATGGAGTCCGAAGAGATATTGCGTCTACCCATCTATTTGGGACTGAGATGAGGAATAATCTCCTTGCATGAAGAATTGAGAGTCTTTGGAATTTATCAGCAATGTTTGGTAAATTGCTGAGAATATATAGTAGCAATGTTACAAAATTTTGAGATTTTAAAAATCAAGTCTGTAATTTATCCCATCAGATAAAGCATAAAAATAAGTTTAATTTGACACCTAATTCACTTTCATATCTCAAGTATTTAAAAAGTTATGGCCATTTTCATACTCGGAAATGAGCATCTTGTTCCCTATTGATTTTCTATGGACATAACAAAAAAGCTGTGATCGTGAACAGTCAAAAGCCCATAACGTTCTTAAAAATTAAGAGAACTGAATGAAATTTTCAGTTATCATAGATTGAAGCATTCTGAAACAAATATAAAATAATCTTACTTGGATGACCTGAAATTAAAGCATATAATTAGTTAGTTACCTAATTGTAGCTAATTTCAGACTTCAATTACTAGATCTAAACATCTATCCATTTCTTAATAAATGATTAACATTTTTAAATAGCCTAAATGTCCAAATAATATTCACAAATAATTCACAATAAAACATGATTTTTAAATCTCATTCACATTAATTTATAGACCAAATGGAAGGAATTTAGTGTTCAATTGCTGTAAATAAATGCCCATTTAAATCAGCTTTCCAGTGGGTCCCTGTGGAACGCGCTGGTTTAGAACGTTCACATTGCGCTAGATTTGTGCCCCAAATGCCGAGAAAAATACTGCGGGATATAATGGGCCCAAAATGAGCTACTCGCAATATTAAACTTTGTATAAAGGGAGCTTTAGAAGCCCTTTTTAATGTAAAAATAAGCTACATACCCTCTGTGGTTTGCTCTATGGGGCCCTGCGGTTGCTGGCGGTCGCGGGTTTAGAGATTGATTTTTAAACTACTATAACTATTATACGAGGCCTTTAAAACTAATAGCTTTTGCGACGGGGTCTTCCAGCGATTTTTCGTTAATAATTAACTAGGCTGAACATCTTCGATTTGAACAGCCTAGAGAAAATCGCGTTTTAAACCCGCCCCCCTCTAAACGGCGCCAAAATCGCGCACACCCGCAGCGACAGATTTTCAACGACGCTTCAGGTAGGCTTTGCAACATACCTACTATAACTATTATACGAGGCCTTTAAAACTAATAATAGCTTTTGCGACGGGGTCTTCCAGTGATTTTTCGTTAATAATTAACTAGGCTGAACATCTTCGATTTGAACAGCCTAGAGAAAATCGCGTTTTAAACCCGCCCTCCTCTAAACGGCGCCAAAATCGCGCACACCCGCAGCGGCAGATTTTCAGCGACGCTTCAGGTAGGCTTTGCAACATACCTACTCAGAGGACGTCAGGAAAGGCTTGGGAGTACAGATAAGTCTTTAGTCTTGACTTAAAAGAGTCGACGGAGGGGGCAGTTCTGATGGGAAAGGGGATGCTGTTCCACAGTCTAGGGGCTGCAACCGCAAAGGAGCGGTCGCCCCTGAGCTTATGCCTAGACCGTGGGATATTCAGCAGCCCCAAGTCGGCCGATCTGAGGGGCCTGGAGGTGGAGTGGTGGATGAGAAGACTTTTTATGTAGGTGGGGGCAAGCCCATTGAGGGCTTTGTAGACATGGAGGAGGATCTTGAAGTTTATACGGAACCGCACAGGGAGCCAGTGGAGAGAGGCCAGGGTCGGGGTGATGTGGTCCCTTTTTCGGGTGCCCGTCAGGAGTCTCGCTGCGGCGTTTTGGACCAGATCAATGATCCTTATTAAATAACAGGGTTGGATTCAAAGGTAGCCGAGTCTTCTGCTTCTATTTGTGACATTCTTAACCTTGTCGGAAAACATTGCACACATTTTTTGCATATTTGAACACTTCTCAATTGCTTCAGTAAATAAAGAGGGGAACAAGGACAAGAACAATAGACCAAAAGAAATCTAGAGACATAGATAATATGGGCAGTGAATCTGTGGAATTCATTGCCACAGACGGCTGTGGAGGCCAAGTCAATGGATATTTTTAAGGCAGAGATAGATAGATTTTCGATTAGTTTGGGTGTTAGGGGTTGTGGGGAGGAGGCAGGAGAATGGGGTTAAGAGCGGAAGATAGATCAGCCGTGATTGAATGACAGAGTAGACTTGATGGGCCGAATGGCCTAATTCTGCTCCTATCACATGAATATTTTGAATTTATATCCTTTCATCAGATGTCCACTTTGTTCTTTGATGGCCCCTATTCCCTTCACAGTTGCTCCTTTCCCCTCTATATACCTGTAAAAAAAGGATTCTCCTTATTCTTCTCTTCCAAAATCCATGCCCCCTTCTTTGTCCTCCTGATTTCCTTTTTAATTATCCTTCAGCATCCCTGACATTCCTCCAGGTCTTCACTTGTTTGAAGCTGCCAATGCATGGGTCAAACCTCATTCCTTTCTGAACAGTGCCCCAATATCTCCCGTCATCTACCATTTCCTCCCCCTGTCAGCCTTGCCCTTCACTCTGACGTTGAACTCTCGCTGTCTTATTCTTAAATGCCTCCCACTTGCCAGATGCCTCTTTGCCTGCATCAACCGACCAGTCGTTTTTTTTTGTTTTTTTAAAAATTTATTTATTAGAAGTAGACATATTATAAAATGTAGTAAAAAAAACTTTTCATATACATCAGTCATACATTATTAAAATTTCCATTATCAATTACTTCTGCTTCTAGTGTTTTTATTTTTTATAGAAAGAGGGAAAAAGAGAGGGTAGAAAGTTACAAATAAAAAAGAAAGAAAAAAAAAACACAACAGAAAAACAAGGGAGGTGGAATGGGTTACCTGTAATACATCAATGGAGATAGGTTCATAGGTTATAAAGTATAGCTTTTCATCTGGTCCTGAGTTCAAGTTTCAGTTGGGTCCTCGTGCTGTGCCAATCTATCCCTTCAGATAGTTAATGAATGGAGCCCAAATTTTATGTAAAAGATCTTGTTTGTCCGCGACCAGTCGTTTTTTACAAGCTCCCTGTCCAACACTGTCAAAATCCGCTTAAGAACTTTAACTTACGGATCAGTTCTTTATTAGTTCATAAGTGATAGGAGCAGAATTAGATCATTCGGCCCCTCAAGTCTACTCTTCCATTCAAACATGCCTGATCTATCGTACCCTCTCAACCCCATTCTCCTGCCTTTTCTCCATAACCCCTGACACCCGTACTAATCAGGAATCCATCTATGTGTAGGAAGGAGCTGTAGATGCTGGTTCAAATCGAAGATAGACACAAAATGCTGGAGTAACTCAGCGGGACAGGCAGCATCTCTGGAGAGAAGAAATGGGTGTCCTTCCAGGTCGAGATGCATGAAGAAGAATCTGTCTATCTCTGCCTTAAAAAGTATCCATTGACTTGTCCGCCACAGCCTTCTGTCTTTCTGTCCTTATTCATTACTGTTTCAAAACGGTGGTATCGAAGTGCTCCCCCACTGGTACCTCAGTCAATTGCCCTGCCCCATTTCCTAAGTCTTAGAATAAAGGGCAGGTCCTTTAAGACTGAGATGAGAAAAAACTTTTTCACCCAGAGAGTTGTGAATTTATGGAATTCCCTGCCACAGAGGGCAGTGGAGGCCAAGTCACTGGATGGATTTAAGAGAGAGTTAGATAGAGCTCTAGGGGCTGGTGGAGTCAAGGGATATGGGGAGAAGGCAGGCACGGGTTATTGATAGGGGACGATCAGCCATGATCACAATGAATGGCGGTGCTGGCTCGAAGGGCCGAATGGCCTCCTCCTGCACCTATTTTCTATGTTTCTATGTTTCTAAGTGTAGGCCAAGCTTTGCCCTCTCCTCTATTGCCTGAGGAAACTTGCCTGAACACACTTCACAAATTCCACCCCATCTCAACACTTCAGTCCCAGCCTACATCGGGAAAGTGAAAATCGCCTGCAACGATCACTCTATTCATCTTGCAACTCTCTAGAATCTCCCTGGGTAGTTTGGTGCTCTCATGTCTGTTGACTAGTTGGGGGCATAATGCATTTCCAATGAGGTGATTGTCCTCTTCTTAACTCTCAGCTAACAAGTTCATGTCATCGTTGTCATTGATGTCCCGATAGCTGTAAAAATAAAATAAATAAATAAATAACTTGTATTTCTCCATAAATTCTAGGAGCAGAATAAGGTCATTCGGCCCATCAAGTTGAATCCGCCATTCAATCTACCTTTCCCACTCAAACCCATTCTCCTTGCCTTCTCCCCATAACCCCTGACACCCTGACTAATCACGAATCTGTCAATGTGAGCCTTAAAAATATCCATTGACTTGGCCTCCACAGCCTTCTGTGGCAATGAATTCCACCCTCTGGCTAAATAAATTCCTCCTCATCTCCTTTCAAAAGGTAGGCTTTTAATTCTGAGACTATAACCTCCAGTCCAAGATTCTCCCACTAGTGGAAGCAACATCTCTACATTCACTCTACCCAGTTCCATCCATATATCCTCACGGGATGATTCCTCAGTATTATCAACTCTGACCACTGTCGTGATGTTCTCCGTAATCAAATATGTAGTTTTCTCCTCTCTATCCTCCACCTCTTTCCCCTCTTTAGCCCCTGTACCCTGGAACATTAAGGTCATAAGGTCATTAAGCTGCCGTCAGTCCTGTTCATCCCTTAACCATGTTTCTATAATAGTTAGAATTATAATATACTTATCCATGCCACCAGAATTAAAGGACGCTCTTTTTGGAAGGAGATGAGGAGACATTTTTTAGTCAGAGGGTGGTGAATCTGTGGAATTCTTTGCCACAGCAGGCTGTGGAGGCCAAGTCAGTGGATATTTTAAAGTCAGAGATGGATAGATTAGTATGGTTGTCGGGGGTTATGGGGAGAAGGCTGGAGAATGGGGTTTGGAGGGATAGATAGATCAGCCATGATTGAATGGTGGAGTATGATGGGAGTAGTCTGGGCTGATTGTAGTAGGAAAGCTGGAAGAGAGATGGGGGAACCTGTGAAGTGATAGGTGGATACAGGTGAGGGGTGTTTTGATTGGCAGATGGTTGAGTCTGGGCTAGAATGTGGTTGAGAAGGAGAACAGTTGGAATCAAAGAGTCGGAGCAGTGAGAAAGGTTCTCACAGAACTACGATTGGAGGGAGGAGGAGAAGGACTTCTTCAAGGTAGTCATACCTCGAGGCGACTTCGCAGTGGAGCAGTAACGTTTGAGATCCGAGGACCAAAACTGCAGATAGAACTTTAAACATTGTGTTGTTCAATTTATAACATTGACTATAAAAGTTGTCTGAAAGCACACAGTAGATATATGAGAGGAATATCTAAGGTAAATGCACACAGTCTTTTACCCAGAGTAGGGGAATCAAGAACCAGAGGACATAGGTTTAAGGTGACGGGAGAAAAAGATTTAGGGCAGTCACGGTGGCGCAGCGGTAGAGTTGCTGCCTTACAGCGAATGCAGCGCCGGAGACCCGGGCTCGATCCTGACTGCGGGTGCTGTCTGTACGGAGATTGTACGTGCTCCCCATGACCTGCGTGGGTTTTCTCCGAGATCTTCAGTTTCCTCCCACACTCTAAAGGCGTACAGGTTTGTAGGTTAATTGGCTTGGTGTATGTGTAAATTGTCCTTAGTGTGTGTCAGATAGTGTTAATGTGCGGGGATCGCTGGTCGGCACGGACCCGGTGGGCCGAAGAGCCTGTTTCCATGCTGTATCTCTAAACTAAACTAAATTCAATAGGAACTTCAGGGGCAACTCTTATACAAAAAGTGATAGGTATATGGAACAAACTGCTGGATGAGGTACAGTGTATGTGTAAAAAGGGACTGCAGGTGCTGGTTTAAACCAAAGATAGACACAAAAAGCTGGAGTAACTCAGCGGGACAGGCAGCATCTCTGGAGAGAAGGAATGGGTGACATTTCGGGTCGAGACCCTTCTTCTGACGTAGGATGGGGTAGCTGAGGCAGGTACCATCACAACGTTTAAGAAACATTTGGACGTGGATAGGATAGGTTTAGAGGGATACGGACCAAATGCAGGCAGGTGGGACTAGTGTAGATGGGGCATGTTGATCGGCTCGGGCAAGTTGTGCCGAAGGGCCTGTTTCCACAGTGTATGACTCCATCATTCTATAAATAAATATTAATTTTAGTTGAAATTGTATTTGTATGGCTTGGTAATGTAGATTTAAATGTAAAATAACTAAAACAATTGTTATTAGATCTAATATGTCCTTTTATGATTTTTTTTAAAGAATTAGTGGCAAGTGTAATATATTAGGAATAATAGATTCTAATTATTATTTTCACTTTGTCTTTGGCAATTAATGTGCAAGCAAAGGTTTTGATAACTACCAGGAATAAAAGTGTTATTTCTCCAGCATCGCGTTCTTGTTGCCATCTTTAAGTTGCCACGGAGCAAATGTCCAAGAGGCAGCAAGTGACTTTCTCTGACATAACATTTACTTCAATCTTTATAAAGTTCAACTCCGCTGGCCGATTGGTAATTACTTTGTGCCGAGGAAAATGATAACACCTTTTCGAAGCCACTGCTTTGGAAGAGATGATCATTTAAATAAAACATAGGGAATTATGCATCCGTTTTCCCTGCAGGAGCCACAAATCAAAGTAGAATGGGAAATGTCAGTAATAAAAGGAATAAATTACATGTAAAGTGTACTCGTGTTCCTGCTGTGTGCGACGAGGCCCTGTGTTTATTAATAATATGTGCATTAGTAGGTTTGGTGTGACTTTGTTGATGGGCTGGAGAGGGGATCAAGCTGAGTGTCTGACGGGTCTAATTATAGGTGGGGTGGTGGTGGGCAGGTCTGGGTGATGCTTGGCAACTCCAGCTGAGCTTTAGTAAGGCGATCATGCAGGAAGGAACTGCAGATGTTGGTTTAAACCAAAGAAAGACACAAAGAAACTGGAGTAACTCAGCGGGACAGGCAGCATCTCTGGAGAGAATGAATGGTGAAGGTGTCTCGACCCGAAACGTCACCATTTCCTTCTCTCCAGAGATGTTGCCTGTCCCGCTGAGTTACTCCAGCTTTTTGTGTCCAGCTTCATTGAGACTATCGGCTGGGTACGGAGGCTGGTTTGTGACAGGGACATGGATAGATCTGCAAGTTCGATGCATGGAGCCTTAAAAGAGGTGGGTAATTGGATTCACTGGGGGTGGTCTTGGAGGGGAGGATGCTCCTCAAACTGCGGAACATCTTGGACAATACAGCTCACCCCCCTCCATGACACACTGGTCAACCTGAGGAGCACCTTCAGCAACAGACTGGTTCCAGCAAGATGCAGCACAGAACGCCACAGGAGATCATTTTTCCCTGTGGCTATCAGCTTGTACAACTCCTCCCCCTTCTGTCGTGGGGTAGACTGACTCCCCTCCCCCCCTTCCCCCCCCACTCCCTACTCCCCAATCTTTGCACATGTTTGTGTTGTGTTTTATGACTGTTGGCAGAACAATTTCCCTCCTGGGATAAACAAGGTTCTATCGTAACGTATCGTATCAAATCGTATCGTATTGTATCGTAAAACAGGTGAGGTAAAAGATACTGTGCATTCTCCCTTTTCTATTCCCCTCATGATTTTCTCCTGTTGAATGCAAGGTTTATGCAGACTGAAATTATGTATGTAAATACGGTTACCCATTGCAAATGATCACAGCCACTGGGTTCTTCAATCCATCCCATCGATGTAATGCCCCATCTAAACAAGTCCCATTTGCCTGCATTTGACACATATCCTCTTAAACCTTTCCTATCCACATAGCTGACCAAATTTAAATGCTGTTATAGTACCTGCCCCATCTACCATCTCAGGAATCTGAAGAAGGGTTCCGACCCGAAACGTCACCTATTTTGTTACCTCCAGAGATGCTGCTTGGCCTGTTGCGTTTACTCCTGCACTTTGTGTCTGCCTCCTCTGGCAGCTCTTTCCCTTCCCTCCGAGTGATAAAGTCTCCCCTCGGGCTCATATTAAGTCTGACCCTTCTCACCTTAAACTTGCACCCCTGGCTTTTGATTCCGATATCGCAGGTAATAGGGCTGCAAACTGTAAGGCATATTAGTCGGCATTTTGGGACCATGAAGACATCTGATGGGGGCACGCAGATTTGTAGCATTTACTCTGCTTCAGTTATAGAGTCATTGTCATAGATCATAGATCATGCTACCTGAAAATTGGCCCTTCTGCCCATCTCATCCATGCCGGCCAATATGCCCCATTTAAGTTTGTCCCATTTGCTCGCTTTTGGCCCATATCCCACAAAAACCTTCCTGTCCATGTATCTGTCTAAGTGCCTTTTAAATGTCATTATAGTCCCTGCCTCAACTACCTCCTCTGGAAGCTTTTTCCTCTTACCCACCAGCCTCTGTGTGGAACAATTGCCTGTCAAGTTCCCATTAAATCTTTCCCTTCTCACATGTCAACTTGTTTTTGACTCTGTGCTTTCTCCGTATCTATTCCCCTCATGATTTTATGCAGTTGAATGCAAGGTTTATATAGACCAAAGTATTTATGTAAATAGAGTTACCTATTGTAAATTATCACAGTCACTGGGTCCTTGTAAATTGTGGCGGCACGGTGGCGCAGCGGTAGAGTTGCTGCCTTACAGCACCAGAGACCCGGGTTCGATCCTGACTACAGGTGCTGTCCGTATTGAGTTTATACATTGTCCCTGTGACTGCGCAGGTCTGTCTGTAGGTTCATTGTGTTTCTGTAAATTGTAAGTTGTCCCTAATGTGTACAATAGTGCTGGTGTGCGGGGTGATCGCTGGTCGGCACGGGCTCGGTGGGCCGAAGGACCACGCTATATCTCTGAAGTCTAAAGTGAAAGTCTAAAGATGAGAAAGTGGTGGAAAGGTAGAGGGGGGGGGGGGAGAGAGAGTGGAGGGAGGCTAGAAGGGGTGGTAGTTGTTGGTGAAGTGACAAGATGGCAGGCACATAGAAACATAGAAACATAGAAAATAGGTGCAGGAGTAGGCCATTCGGCCCTTCGAGCCTGCACCGCCATTCAATATGATCATGGCTGATCATCCAACTCAGTATCCTGTACCAGCCTTCTCTCCATAACCCCTGATCCCTTTAGCCACAAGGGCCACATCTAACTCCCTCTTAAATATAGCCAATGAACTGGCCTCAACTACCTTCTGCGGGAGAGAATTCCAGAGATTCACCACTCTCTGTGTGAAAAAAGTTTTCCTCATCTCGGTCCTAAAAGATTTCCCCCTTATCCTTAAACTGTGACCCCTTGTTCTGGACTTCCCCAACATCGGGAACAATCTTCCTGCATCTAGCCTGTCCAACCCCTTAAGAATTTTGTAAGTTTCTATAAGATCCCCCCTCAATCTTCTAAATTCTAGCGAGTACAAGCCGAGTCTATCCAGTCTTTCTTCATATGAAAGTCCTGACATCCCAGGAATCAGTCTGGTGAACCTTCTCTGTACCCCCTCTATGGCAAGAATGTCTTTCCTCAGATTAGAGCACATTGTAGAAACAAGGAGCTGCAGATGCTGTTTAGAAAAAAACAGACACAAAGTGCTGGAGTAAATCAGGGGATCAGGCTACATCTCTGGAGAACATGGATAAGTCGACGTGTCGGGTCGGGACCCTTCTTCAAACCATTCATTATTGTTCTGGGTACTTTGATAATTGTAGTGTACTGTCTTCTGTAAACAAGTATAAAATCGAAGGTCTCGGAATGAGGAGTAAGACAGATGTATAGCCGACATATGCAAAGCTCAGTAGATATCTCAACACATTAAAACTTATTGACTGCTTCACTTGATGAAGGAAAGGGAACACACGGAGATATGGTACCATTGCAATTGCAGCCTTCACTGATAAATTATCAACTAGCTTTTTGCATTTGGGAAATATGTTACCGCTTATGAGGCTGCTGTGTCTTCTCCCTTGGTGATGCTCTATGCAGTTGGTGATGACATTAGTGGATTACATGTAGCATTGTTAATAGGCTAGGGACAGGTTCACAGCGAGTGGCTGCCAACTGCAGTTACGAGTGTGACATTAGTGGGTGCGTCTGAGTGGAGGATGAAACCACGTCTCAGCAGCTTCAGCAAACTTCCATTGGAATACCAAATTTTTTTCCTCATCTGCTTAGTTTAGTTTAGTTTAGTTTATTAGTATTGTCATGCACGTTCACCGAGGTTGAGTGCAAAGCTTTTTAGTTGCGTGCTATCCGTCAGCGGAAAGACTATACATGATTACAATCAAGCCGTCCAGGTACAGGATAAAGGCAATAACGTTAATAAAGTGCATGATAAAGTCCAGTAAAGTTTGATTAAAGATGGTTTGACGGTCTCCAATGATTAAAGATAGTTCAAATCTTCAAGACTCCAGAACAAGGGGTCACAGTTTAAGGATAAGCGGGAAATCTTTTAGGACCGAGATGAGAAAAAAAAAATTCACACAGAGAATGTTAAACTCTGGAATTCCCTGCCACAGAAGGTAGTTGAGGCCAGTTCATTGGCTATATTTAAGAGGGAGTTAGATGTGGCCCTTGTGGCTAAAGGTATCAGGGGGTATGGAGAGAAGGCAGGTACGGGATACTGAGTTGGATGATTAGCCATGATCATATTGAATGGCGGTGCAGGCTCGAAGGGCCGAATGGCCTACTCCTGCACCTATTTTCTATGTTTCTATGTTTCAAATGTTTATAATGACGTAGATGGGAGGTCAGGACCGCTCTCTAGTTGTAGAAAGGATGCTTCAGTTGCCTGATAACAGCTGGGACGAAACTGTCCCTGAATGTGCAGGTGTGCTTTTTCAAACATCTATACCTCTTGCCTGATGGGAGAGGGGAGAAGAGAGAGTGACTGGAGTGGGACTAGTCCTTTATTCTGCTCTGGCCTTGCCGAGGCAGCGTGAAGTGTGGATGGAGTCAATGGAAGGGAGGTTCTGTAATTTCTTGCAGTCTTGGATGGAGCTGTTCCCACACCAAGCAGTGATGCATTCTGATAAAATGCTTTCTATGTCACCTCTGTAGAAGATGGTGTTCATGTGTACAGTCACCACCATCTGATCTTTCAGTTCACATAGAATGGTACTCTGAAAAAGCTTTAAGAAGTTATTATTTGTGATTGTAAATACCTTACCTTTTACCATGCCTAATTATTCTGTTGTGTCAATACATTGACAAAGATGTCTAATCTTATCTTCCAAATTATTTTTTGAAGCATTGATGAGTACAAATCCTTTTTTACAGGTTAAAACTCCGTGACAGCATTGGTGAAGATAAGCCTGAAATCTGCTGACATAATTATTTCCCACAAAGTAGACTTAAGACCTTAGAGATATAGTGCCCTTTTCGTCCCACCGAGTCCAGCGATCCCCGCATACACGACCACTATCCTACTCAGTCAGGGGAATTTACAATTTTACAGAAGCCAAATTAACTTACAAACCCGTGGTGTCTTTGGAGGGTAGGAGGAATCTGGAACACCTGGAGAAAACCCACACAGGTCATAGGGAGCATGTGCAAACTCTATAGACACAGTACCCGTGGTCAGGGTCGAACCCAGGTCTCTGGCACGGTAAGGCAGCAAATCTACCGTTACGACACTGTGCCACCACTGGCATTTGATTATTTATCAAAATATATGTGCTGCAACAGTTTGCGGTCTGTCGATTATCTAATAATGCAGCTCTTTCCAAGTCAAACTAGTGGAAAGGATCATATTGAATGGCGGTGTTGGCTCGAAGGGCCGAATGGCCTACTCCTGTACCTATTGTCTATTATCTATTGCTGATTGGACATACACAGCTGAAAGAATTGAAGCAGACAGCTTGAAATTTAAATTAGCTTCACCATTCCTCAAAAGTCAAGTCTATGGATGCAAAGTCAATGGATATTCTTAAGGCAGAGATAGATAGATTCTTGATTAGTGCGGATGTCGGGGATTATGGGGTGATGGCAGGAGAATGGGGTTAAGAGGGAAAGATAGATCAGCCATGATTGCATGGCAGAGTAGACTTGATGTGCTGAATGGTCTAATGCTGCTCTTATCTGTTCAAGTTCAAGTTCAAGTGAGTTTATTGTCATGTGTCCCTGATAGGACAATGACATTCTTGCTTTGCTTCAGCACACAGAACATAGTAGGCATTTACTGCAAAACAGATCAATGTGTCCATATACTATAATATAAATATATACACACATGAATAAATAAAATGATAAAGTGCAAATAACAGATAATTGTTTATTAATAATCAAGGTTTTGTCCGAGCCAGGTTTAATAGCCTGATGGCTGTGGGAAAGTAGCTTTTCCTGAACCTGGTTGTTGCAGTCTTCAGGCTCCTGTACCTTCCACCTGAAGGTAGCAGGGAGATGAGTGTGTGGCCAGGATGGTGTGGGTCTTTGATGATCACTTATGAACTTGAACTTATGAATATGCCTGGCCCGCTGAAAGATTCCGACACTTCGGCGATTATTTCAGATTTCCAGCATCTGCAGTATTTTGGCTTGGTTTCGTTTTTGACAGATTTTTGTTCCATTAAAATAAGCGACACCGTGAAAAAAATCGACACCGGTGCATATTAATGCAAATACCCACTGGCTTCTTATAGTTTCAATGGCTTTTATTGTCACATTATGTATGCGACATCTCCGGAAAGAAAGAATAGGTGACGTTTTGGGTCGAAACCCTTCATCTGTCTGAAGAAGGGTCCCGACCCGAAACGTCACCCATTCCTTCTCTCCAGAGATGCTGCTAGTCCCGCTGAGTTGTCTATTTTTGGTTTAAACCAACATCTGCAGTTACTTATAACACCACCCACCATTCTAAATGTCTGCTTAAGGAACATCTAGCAGGAACATGTTGCAAAACACACTTGGCTAATAGAGTGCAATTATGATTATGATATACCATTCTAAACACTTACCTCAGGGACATCTACCTGATGATAATGCCAGGACAGTTCGTCCTGTCAATTAACATTTTAAAAAAACAAATATTTGTGTAAATTTAAATGCATATAATTGTTAACTCCAAAGGGAGGTTCTCACGGCTCCACTCAGAAGCCTCATTACCTTGTTCCTTTCTTGATGGCAGAGGGTGGTTCTTGCTAATTCCAGTGATGTGATCAGTGCTACAATGGGGATGAAGCAGATTTTACTCAATTAAGCGAGCAGATTGTACTGGTTTGTGCTGAACATACAATTGGCTTCTTTCCCCATTCAATAAGATCACGGCAGAATTTCCGCCTTGTCCTGCATTCTCCCCATCACCTCTGACACCTGTACTAATCTGTACTCACCTGTACTGTTGACTTTCAATGCTTTGTGTACAGGGATACCTCAGTCCCACAGAAAACCAACACATTTCTTCTTGTTCCTATCCTGCTGCCTTTTGAGAATGTGACCTCTGTTTCAAACTACAAACTACACCATCCAGCGCAAACATTAGCCCCACATCAACTTTAGACTTTACTTTAGGGCAGAAACAGGCCCTTCCGCACTCCGGGTCACCCCATACACTGGCACTATCTCACATATCCTAGTGGCGGCGCGGCTCTGGCTGCAGCGGCTCACCGGCAGTCCTGTTTGTTTTGTGTTTTTTGTGTTGTTTATTTCGTTTTGGTTAGTCTAGTTTTGGTTTTTAGTTTGTGTTTGGGGGGGGGGGTTGAAACAGGGCTTGCTGTCTCTCCCTGCGGGGGAATGCGACTTTTTTGTCGTATTCCTCATCTCTGCCTCCGTCTGCGCTGAGGCCTAATGGCGGAGCTGGCGACCTCGAGGCTCAGGAGGCAGAGCCCGCCAGGACTCGCCCTGAGCTCGCTCCCGTGAGGGCGGCCCGGCTCGGGGCTAGAACAGTGCTTCCATGAGGGGCTGTGACGCTCCCGGGAGGGCGGCCTGGCCCGAGGAAGGAACGGTGCTTCCGTCGGAGTGGCCGAGCACGGGGAGGTATGGCGTTCCCAGCCCGAGGGAGGTACGGCGCCCATGTTGGGGCGGCCCAGCCCGAGTGAGGTACGGCGCCCATGTTGGGGCGGCCCAGCCCGAGGGAGGAGCGGCGCCCATGTCGGGGCGGCCCAGCCCGAGGGAGGAGCGGCGCCCATGTCGGGGCGGCCCAGCCCGAGGGAGGTACGGCGCCCATGTCGGCGTTCCCAGCCCGAGGGACGAGCGGCGCCCATGTCGGCGTTCCCAGCCCGAGGGAGGAGCGGCGCCCATGTCGGGGCGGCCCAGCCCGAGGGAGGTACGGCGCCCATGTCGGCGTTCCCAGCCCGAGGGAGGTACGGCGCCCATGTCGGGGCGGCCCAGCCAGAGGGAGGTACGGCGCCCATGTCGGCGTTCCCAGCCCGAGGGAGGAGCGGCGCCCATGTAGGGGCGGCCCAGCCCGAGGGAGGAGCGGCGCCCCTGTCGGCGTTCCAGCCGAGGGGGGAGCGGCGCCCATGTGGCGTTCCCAGCCCGAGGGAGGAGCGGCGCCCATGTCGGGGCGGCCCAGCCCGAGGGAGGTACGGCGCCCATGTCGGCGTTCCCAGCCCGAGGGAGGTACGGCGCCCATGTCGGCGTTCCCAGCCCGAGGGAGGAGCGGCGCCCATGTCAGGGCGGCCCAGCCCGAGGGAGGTACGGCGCCCATGTCGGGGCAGCCTGGCGCGGGGCTGAGACGGTAACGGTACTCACGTGGGGGCGATCCGGCTCGGGGCTGGAACGGTGCTCCGGTGGCTGGGACAGCGTTCTGGCGATGGTGGCCTGAGTCCGGGGTTCGGCCGCGGGCCAGCGGCTGCGTCAGCAGGACTGGTGGGCGGCAGCTTCGACCACCCCGGGCCGCGGTGATTGAGCCGCGGGACAGTTTTTAACATCGCCCGGGGGGTATCGCCTCAGCGCAGAGGGAGAAGAGGAGGGGAGAGACTGCAGCCCTAAGACTTTTGCCTCCATCACAGTGAGGAGATGCTGGGTGGACTCACTGTGGTGGATGTTAATATGTGTTTATTGTTGTTTTTTATTGTATTGTATTGTATGTTTGACTGCTGCAATTTCGTTCAGACTTCGGTCAATTAACCTACAAACCTGTTTAAGAAGGAACTGCAGAAGGCACACAGAAGGCAGAAAATCGAAGGTACACAAAAATGCTGGTGAAACTCAGCGGGTGCAGCAGCATCTATGGAGTGAAGGAGATAGGCAACGTTTCGGGCCGAATCCCTTCAAACCTGCATGTCTTTGGAGTGCAGGAAAAAACTTAGCACCCGGAGAAAATCCATGCGATTACAGGGAGAATGTACAAACTCTGTACAGACAGCACTCGTGGTCAGGATCGAACCTGGATCTCTGACGCTGTGAGGCAGCAACTCTACCGCTGCGCCACTGTTCCTCCATCAAAAAAGCCCCAAAAGAATTATACAGGCTCCACTTTTTACTTTCTCTCTATGTATAACTTCTTGTCTGACTCTCAAAATGGTCATCGTTAACGGTTACTTGCCTGTTAATGTTTCGCAAGTCCGAGTGAGGTTGCCAGGGTCACACGTGGATTTTAGACAGACTGATACGATTTTGGTTTCCAGCACCTTTTGTAACTGATTTTACAGGACAACATTAGTCTTAAATAAACTGGGCGTTTCTGCAAATATTAATTCAAGTACAGCCAGGGTGTTTACTGTGCCAGGGTGGCATGGTGGCTCAATGATAGAGCTACTGCCTTAAGGGCCTGCCCCACAAGGCAATTATTTTGGCGACTGTCATAGTCGTAACATGCCGCCGAAAAACTGGCGACTGGACTAATGGGCCAGTCCCACTTAGGCAATTTTTTAGGCGACTGCCAGCGACTATGACAATGGAATTCACCAAAGTCAGCACCAGCGACAACCTACGTCACCTGGCGACAACCTACGACAACCTACGACAGCACCAACGTCAGGAGAAGACAAGCTCATGGTCGTCGACTCTTGCCAAAAAGTTTTGAAAATTTCAAAATCCAGTGGCGACCAGAAAAACGTTACAATTCTTTGGGCGAATGAGGAGACGACTCACGACCATACAGGCGACACCCCAGCAACAGCCTAGCCGGCAGCAATCGCCTACAAAATCGCCTAAGTGGGACAGGTCCTTTACGGCGCCAGAGGCCCGGGTTCGATCCTGACTGCAGGTGTTGTCTGTACAGAGTTTGTAACGTTCTCACTGTGACGGCGTGTTTCCTCCGGGTTCTCCGGTTTCCTCTCACATTCCAAAGACGAGCAGGTTTACAGGTGATTCGGATTTGTTGAAAATTGTATAATTGTCCCTAGTGTGTAGGGTCGTGCTAGTGTACATGGTGATCGCTGTTCGGCGTGGGCTCGGTGGGCAGAAGGGTCCGTTTCTACTCTGTATCTCTAAAGTCTAAAGTAAAGTTTAAGTGTAGTTTCAACATCCTTAGTTTGCAGAGTTGTGTTCTATCTAGATAAACAAGTTGCTGAGGCCGCAGTGTGTACAGTATGTTGCTTTATTTGTCACGGGTACCGAGGTACAGTCAAATTCCTTTTTGTATACACTTCAGTACAAGTATCGCTATATATTAGTGCTTGGATACGTATTAGATAGGCATCTCAGGTACAGTACAAGTGTATGGCAGTAGTACACTGAGGCAGTATACAGAGTTGCCAGCTTGGCACCATTTTCAAGTCCCAGTGGTTGTAAGTGCAGGGATCTTGATCTGACCACGAAGGCCTGTTGCCCTGGTGGTGTAGCAGGGTCGGCCTGGCCATGCCTAGCCGTGGTGTCCTCCGTCGCTGTTCCACTGCCTCAGTAGGCAGATGCGGTCCCACTTGGAATCTGCAACTCCTCAAACATCAATTGTTGTCCTTTGTACCTGGTTTTACAATACAATGGGTGTTTCTGATATTTGATTCCCTGGCATAGTCCCGTCAAATGAAGGTCAAGATATTTGCTTTAACTTGCAAGTGTTATTCAATGTTAATTGAAAGCACTAGCAGTCCTGGCATTATCTTAGGTCGATGTTTTTGAGGTAGGCGTTTAGAATGGTAGGTGTTCCTCAGGTAGACATTTAGAACAGTTGATTGATTCGGCACTAAAGGAGAAAGCTCTCCCGGAGAATGTATCTTTATATGCACAATAGAGTTATTGACTCATACACAGGCCCTTCAGCCCATCTTGGCCATGCCGACCCACATGCCCCTTCTGCACATAGCCCTCTAAATCTTTCCTATACATGTACCTGACCAACTGTCTCTAATAGGATATGATATGATATGACAGGATATGATATGATATGATACATCGCCCTCCATCAGAGGGCGGTGGAGGCCGGTTCTCTGGATGCTTTCAAGAGAGAGCTAGATAGGGCTCTTAAAATAGCGGAGTCAGGGGATATGGGGAGAAGGCAGGGATGGGGTACTGATTGGGGATGATCAGCCATGATCACATTGAATGGCGGTGCTGGCTCGAAGGGCCGAATGGCCTACTCCTGCACCATTGTCTATTGTCTATTGTCTATAATGATATGATATGATATGATATATGATATGATGTGCCTGCCTCAACGACCTCATCCGGTAGCTCGTTCCATATCCACCACCCGTTGTTTAAAAAAGTTACCTCTCAGATTCCTATTAAATCATCCCCCCCTCATCTCAAACCTATGGCATGCCCTCTGGTTCTCGAGTACCCTACTCAAGAGAAAAATACTGCATTTACCCAATCTATTCCTCTCAAGATTTTGTCCACCTCTATAATATCACCGCGCATCCTTCTGCACCCCAAGGGGATAGAGCTCTAGCCTGCTCAACCTCTCCCTATAGCTCAAGCCTTCGAGTCCTGGCGGCATCCTTGTAAATCCTCTCTGCACCCTTTCCAGCCTGATAATACCTTTCCTGTGACATGGTGCCCAAAGCTGAACATAACACTCTGAATGTGGTCTCACCAGTGTTTTCTACAACTGCAACATGAAGAGCGGTATCAGAGCAGGAGTAGAATTAGTGATTGGTTTTAGCATTTGAGGAAAACATAAAGGACAGACATAATGATTGTAACAACACAGGAAATTTTTTTCCTTCTGCCAGTTAATAAATATTCATTCTTTGCTTAATATCTTTCATTGGCATTCAATCAGACCCATATTAATGCATGAAAAGTTGGGAGATCAGTGTAAATTGAACAAGAATCTTAGAATGCCACCATCCAGAAACACACCGTGCCTGCAGGAGATTATTGTCTATTTTAGCTTCTTGTTATTCTCCATAATCCTCTCAATTAATCCTCTTCACGTAGATGTCCAATTATCTTTTGAGAAGTCCCATGGAATATGCTTCTGCCACCCATTGCGATAGAAAGAACTGGCATTGTGCGCAGTTTCAAAACATCCAAATGTCTCGTTTAGTTTAGTTTGGTTTTAAAGATACAGCGTGGAAACCAGC
Source organism: Amblyraja radiata (assembly GCF_010909765.2). Classification (NCBI taxonomy): domain Eukaryota; kingdom Metazoa; phylum Chordata; class Chondrichthyes; order Rajiformes; family Rajidae; genus Amblyraja; species Amblyraja radiata. The sequence continues at coordinate 9,929,656 of NC_045968.1, read as the reverse complement.
TCTTCGGCCTACCGAGTCCGCGCCGACCAGCGATCCCCGCACATTAACACTAAGCTACACACACTAAGGTCAATTTACAATTTATAACAATTCATCCTGCAAACCTGTGTGGCTTTGGAGTGTGGGAGGAAACCGGAGCTCCGGGGGATAACCTACCCTCCGTAGAGACAGCAGCCATAGTTGGGATGAAACCTGGGTGTCTGCCGCTGTGAGGCAGCAACTCTACCGCTGCGCCTCCGTGTCGCCCAAACTGACAATGAAAAAAAATCAGACTTGTGTACGGTTCGATCGTACATGTGCATAATACAATCTGATTTGATGCATTAGAAACCAAACAAAGTGTTTTCACTGCGTCTCATGATAAACCAATACCGACCAATACCAATAGCAAAATGGATCAGTTCCATAAGAGATGAGGGTGAAGGCAGGCGGCACCAGAGACACAGGTTCGATCCTGACAACGGGCGCTGTCTGTACGGAGTTTGCACGTTCTCCCCATGACCTGCATTGGGTTATATCTGGGTGCCTCGGTTACATTCCACACTCCAAAGTCATGCATGTTGACAGGTTAATCGCCTTCTGTATAATGTCCCTAGTGTGTAGGATAGAACTGGTGTAAAAGTGATTGGTTGGTTGGCACGGAATCAGTGGGCCGAAGGGCCTCTTTCCATGCTGCATCATTAAAGAAACTTTAAAAACTGGCCTCCACTTCCATGTCAGAGAGGATGGGTGCAAAATCAAGAAGATAACTCTATTCAAAACTGTGTGCTAATATGCACCGTGTTCTTTGACTCTTCACACAGACTTTCAGTCAATATTGACAATGCTCCGACAATTTTAGATGAATAGCTACCATGTGATTTCTGCAGATAGACACAAAGTGCTGGAGTAACTCAGCGGGTCAGGCCACATCCCTGGAGAAAGACTCAGTCTGAGAAAGGATTTGCGATCCCAAACACCACCCATCCTTTTTCTCCAGAGATGCTGCCTGACCTGCTGCGTTCCTTCCAACGCACGGTTGATGTCTCTAGGTTGAACTATTAGTTCTCAATTCATTCCACTGGAACACAAGTCATGTGTGACCTTAGTGCCTTGGTGTCTGACCTTGATAATGCTGACAGCTAGCAAACCTATTTCAGTGCGTAGGAAGTAACTGCAGATGCTGGTTTAAACCAAAGGTAGACACAAGAAGCTGGAGTAACTCAGCGGGACAGGCAGCGTCTCTGGAGAGAAGGAATGGGTGACGTTTCAGGTCGAGACCCTTCTTCAGACTGAGAGGCAGGGAGAAGGGAAACGTTTCTCGGTCTCACCAAGCTCACGGCTAACAATGGCCCGTTTCCTTCATCATCGTTACTTTTTTGCATATCTTTCCTTCATTTATTCTATATGTACAAGCTAGATGCAGGAAAAATGTTCCCAATGTTGGGCGAGTCCAGAACCAGGGGCCACAGTCTTAGAATAAAGGGGAGGTCATTTAAGACTGAGGTGAGAAAACACTTTTTCACCCAGAGAGTTGTGAATTTATGGAATTCCCTGCCACAGAGGGCAGTGGAGGCCAAGTCACTGGATGGATTTAAGGGAGAGTTAGATAGAGCTCTAGGGGCTAGTGGAGTCAAGGGATATGGGGAGAAGGCAGGCACGGGTTATTGATAGGGGACGATCAGCCATGATCACAATGAATGGCGGTGCTGGCTCGAAGGGCCGAATGGCCTCCTCCTGCACCTATTTTCTATGTTTCTAAATCTCTATATCACCGTCTATATCTCTCGTTTCCCTTTCCCCTGACACTCAGTCGGAGGAAGGGTCTCGACCCGAGACATCACCCATTCATTTTCTCCAGAAATGCTGTCTGAAGCTATTTACTGTAAGTTTTACCAATTAGGATGCTGAGAAAAGCAATTTGTTAAAGAATTATTTAAACTGAAAACAACCTAAACTTTTGAACATATTCATCACATTCCAACTGTCATATTTTGTAGAAATTATGTGCACATCACAATCTTTTTAAATAAGAGTCGCAAGAAACTGCAAATGCTGAGATCCTATGTAAAGCACAAAGTGCTTGAGGAACTCGACGGGTCAGGCAGCATCTGTGGAGGGAAATGCACAGAGAACAATGCTTCAGGTCGGGACCCTTCTGTCCAACCCTGAAACGTTATCTGTCCATTTCCCTCCTCCGATGCTGCCTGACCCACTGAGTTCCTCCAGCACTGTATTTTTTTGCTCCATCTTCTAAAATCAACGCTACCTAAACTAAAATGAACTGGGCAACCCTTTCCAGGTTAATAGCAGAAAATGTTGGAGTTACTCAGCAGGTCAGGCAGTATCTGTGGAGAGAGAATCCAGACTTAATATTTCATTTTGATGACTTTTAGAAACATAGAAAAGAGGTGCAGGAGTAGGCTATTCGGCCCTTCGAACCAGCACCAGCATCCAATTTGATCATGGTTGATCATCCTAAATCAGTACCCCTTTCCTGCTTTCGCCCCATATCCCTTGATTCCATTAGCCCTAAAAGCGATATCTAACTCGCTCTTGAAAACATCCAGCGAATTGGCCTCCACTGCCTTCTGTGGCAGAGAATTCCACAGATTCACAACTCTCTGGGTGAAAATGTTTTTCCTCATCTCAGTCCTAAATGGCCTACCCCTTATTCCTAAACTGTGGCCCCTGATTCTGGACTCGTCCAACATCAGTAACACTTTCCCTGTATCTAGCCTGTCCAATCCCTTAAGAATTTTATATGTTTCTATAAGATCCATAAGATAGAACTAGTGTGAACGGGTGATCGATGATCGGTGGGCCGAAGGGCCTGTTTCCATGCTGTATCTCAAAAAATAAATAACTGAGTCTGACATTATGAATTACACCTATTTTTAATATTAGGGAAGATAAATAGATTTAAAAATATAGCTGACTATTGTTTGTAGAACAGGAAAGAAGTATGTGTTTATTGATTATAAAAGTGCAAACTGTGAGACATCTTATTGGATTTATAGCATTACATAAACCGCCAAGTAAACCTTTTAGTGCAGTTCAACAGTCCTATGGGAATCTGTCATAGATAAATACAGCACGGAAGCAGGCCCTTCGGCCCTACTCGTCCATGCTGATAAAGATATCCCATCCACTTTAGTCCCATTTGGCCTGCAACTAGCCTACAGTATATCCCTCTAAACCATTCCTATCCACGCATGTCCAAGTCTCTTTTAACTGTTTAGGTAGGATCATTCTAAACATGTTCCTCAGCCATGATTGAATGGCGGAGTAGACTTGAGAGGCCGAATGGACTCCCTTGATTCCATTACCCCCAAGAACTAAATCTAACTCTTTCTTGAAAACATCCATCTAAAATCAGTACCCAGTTCTTGCTTTTTCCCCATATCCCCTGATACCTTTAGCATCAAGAGCTAAATCTAACTCCCTCTTGAAAACATCTAATGAATTGGCCTCCACTGCCTTCTGTGGCAGGGAAATCCACAGATTCACAACACTCTGTGAAAAAGTTTTTCCTCATCTCAGTCCTAAATGGCTGACCCCTTATTCTTAAACTATGACCCCGGTGTTCTGGACTCCCCCAACATCGGGAATTTTTTTCCTGCATCTAGCATGTCCAATCCCTTAAGAATTTTAAGGATTTCACTTAAGAATTTCTTCAGAGATTATTTTCTGTTGACCTCTTGGACACTTCTAGCATTGTATCGTATTTTTTCATTTTCTGCTCCAGCAACTGCAGAATTTTATTGCTGTTGTTCATAACATTGACAATACTTGGAGAAATATTTTGATGTGAGAGGGACGGCAGCCAAGTCGATGACAATCTAGAACAATTGCCAGCTGTCACATTATGCAATCTCTCATGATTTCAGCCCTTTAACAAAACAGCTGCTCGCAGTGAAATACTGCCCTGTGGTTGGAAAGTTGGAGGCTGGTTTAATGTCTCCACATTCAAACCGCATCCCCTGGACAATGCTGTGGGCCAGTATTGGCAATGAAATAAGGCAGGTTGCTGCTGAAATAAGCCATGTGTAATGGGGCTGGAGATTTACCTGGTGTGGAATGTGATTGCAATCATTTCCTGCCTCTTCAGAATAGCCCAGGCACGGTAGCGCAGCGGTAGAGTTGCTGCCTCACAGCGCCAGAGAACCGGGTTGGATCATGCCTACGGGGTACTGTCTCATAGAAACATAGAAACATAGGAAATAGGTGCAGGAGTAGGCCATTCGGCCCTTCGAGCCTGCACCGCCATTCAATATGATCATGGCTGATCATCCAACTCATCCACGGAGTTTGTACGTTCTCCCCGTGACCTGCGTGGGTTTTCTCCGGGTGCTCCAGTTTCCCCTCCACGCTGCAGGTTTGTAGCCCAGCACTAAACCGATGCGTTACGCCGGCATTTTCTGCTTGTGGAAGGAACTGCAGGTGCTGGTTTCAACCGAAGATAGACACAAAATGCTGGAGTAACTCAGCGGGACAGGCAGCATCTCTGGAGAGAAGGAATAGGTGATGTTTCGGGTCAAGACCTTTTTTGTCTGAAGAACGATCTTGACCTGAAACGTCACCCATTCCTTCTCTCCAGAGATGCTGCCTGACCCGTTGAGTTACTCCAGCATTTTGTGTCTATTTTCTGTCTATCTTTGGTACGAACCAACATCTGCAGTTTCTTTTTATTACATTGAAGACTACAATACCAGATTGTAGTAACAGGTGTCCATTATATATTCCTTTTATATTCTCTATCCTGATTCATTTATTTCATGTTCTTCCATACAATAACTGTGGTTATGGGAGCTCCTTGGAGCCATTGACCTTTACCTTTCCATGGATCATGGAATGAACAGAGCTCGCCTGCAACCTTGTAAAGAGAACAGAATATTGGCAACCTAAATGAAGCAGATGCAAAAACACACACATACATTTTTAGGGCATCTGCTCTTTGTTTCTTTATTCTATTACGAAGATCTGTTTTATTCAGACAGACATGACTGCACAATAGAGCTGCTGTCTCACAGTGCCAGAGATACAGCATGGAAACAGGCCCTTCAGCCCACTGAATCCATGCCGGCCATCGATCATCCATTCACTCCAGTTCCCCGTGGTGCAGCTGGTAGAGCTGCTGTCTCACTGAGGCCCTGGTTCGATCCTGACCTCAGGTGCTGTCTGTGTGGAGTTTGCACGTTCTCCCTGCGACCGCCTGGATTTCCTCCGGTTTCCTCCCAGATCCCAAAGACGTGCGGGTTTATATGTTGACTGGCCTCTGTAAATTGCCCCTAGAGTGTAGGGAGTGGATGAGAAAGTGGGAAAGCATAGAATTAGTGTGGACGGATGATCAGTGGTTAGCATGGACTCAGTAGGCTGATGTTTCCATGCTGTAGCTCCAAACAAAGCAAAACCACCTATGATCCAACCGTCTGAAATGGTCTCAAACCTGTTGTGACGAACGCCCCAGTATTTACGTTTTGCTGTCGAGATTTGTTTCACATGAGTTTCCAGGCAAAGGGATGCTCGATGATATAATGAGTTTTTTGATTGATCAATCCCAAATAATCTGCCATCCATTTTATTGCAACTAAGCTCTGGCAAGAAGAGTTATCTTCTCATATCTCCATCCCTTTTCACTTATTGATCTGCACATTAAATCACTTTTCTTTAGGCACCTGTTTAGTTTAGTTTGGAGATACAGCATGGAAACAGGGCCTTGGGCCCACTGAGTCCACGCCGACCAGCGATCGCCCGTTCACACTAGTTCTCTGTTATCCCACTTTCTCATCCACTCCCTGCGCACTAGCGGGAGTTTACAGAGTTCCATAGAGCTACGATTCCGTACATCATTGGGATGTGGGAGGAAGCTGCAGCACCCGGAGGAAACCCACGCGGTCACAGGGCGAACGTGCAAACTCCACACAGATAGCATCCGAGGTCAGGATTGAGTCTGGGTCTTTGACTGTGAGACAGCAGCTCTACCAGCAGCACCACTGTGGATTGGAGAAGAATTAAAGTAAAAGTGGGTAATCAAAGGTACACAAAAATGCTGGAGAAACTCAGCGGGTGCAGCAGCATCTATGGAGCGAAGGAGATAGGCAACGTTGCCTATCTCCTTCGCTCCATAGATGCTGCTGCACTAGCTGAGTTTCTCCAGCATTTTTGTGTACCTTGGAATATGTTCTACTCTTTTTGGATTTAACATAGAATGGATTTTATTTGAAAGTATAATAGCTGTCCTAAGAATTACAAATGATTAATAAAGGGAAATAAGTAACCACATGACGATAAATTACTGGCATATGCTGAAGTTAGCAAATGCTCAAATAAATAGTTTGAGTTCATAAGTTCATAGGTTATCGGAGCACAATTAGTCCTTTTGGCCCATCAAGCCTATTCTGCCATTCAATCATCTATCTTTCCCTCTCAACCCCATTCTTTTGCCTTCTCCCCATAACCCCTGACACCCTCTTGACTCTAATGCTCCAAGTAAGGTTTTACTCTTGTTGGATCTGTTACATTTTTTTAAACAAAGTTATCGTATTGTTCAATTGTGGTGATTTTAACCTTTCCATTTTTTTGGTTAAAAAGCCTTTTATAATTCATTTTAGTAATCAATACAGTGCAATGTGAAACATTGCATCGAATAATTCATTTTTTGAAGTATTGATTTTGATTACATTTTAAATTTTTACCGTGTTTTTAAATAATCTTCACCGGAACATGCCTTGTATTTTAATTTAATTTAATGCAATTTTAAACCCCGATATAAGTTGTGCAAAACGTTAAAGCTTTCCTCATGCAGATTCAAAATGTACTTCCTTAGTCTTCCTCCATGTTTGGTGTGTTATATAGATGCTTCATAAGTTCATGTTCGTAAGTCATAGGAGCAGTATTAGGCCATTCGGCCCATTGAGTCTGCCCCATTCGATCATGGCTGAACTATCTCTCCCTCTTAACCTCATTCTCCTGCCTTCTCCCCATAATCCCTGCCACCTGTACTAATCAGGAATCTCTCGATCTCTGCCTTAAAATTATCCATTGACTTGGCCTCCACAGCCTTCTGTGACAAAGAATTCCACAGATTCACCGCTGATGTTAAAGTTGAGACGTTGCTTTATTTGTTACTCTGCCAATGAAGTGTTAAAACCTGATTCAAAAACGGAAATGCTGGAAGAACTCTGCCAGTCCGGCTGCATCTGTGGAAAGAGAAACCAAATGACATTATGGATCAGTGATCTTCCTCAGAACCAAGGACAGCTCACTGAGCCAAATTTCTTTCCAGCTATGGCTGACTTCGGACAACATTTCTTTATTTCGTTTTGCATTCCAGCATCTGCAGTTTTATTAGGTTTCAGTTTATTGTAAGGAACAGTTTATTGTAAAGCTTGAAGGCATACACCACTAGAAACAGGAACAGTTTATTTCCCTCTGTTAGCAGACTTCTGACGGTCCTTCCATAAGTTAGCGTATTGTCTGATTCACCTCCACCCCATTGAGGACATTGGACTTTGTCTATGGAACTTTTGCACTACAATGCTGAGAACTGTGTTCTGGTTTTGTATCTTCCCCTTTGCTCTACCTATTGTACTTGTATTTATGTCTGATATATCTGAGCTGATTGTAACGCATGCAAGAAACCTTTTCACTTTACGTTAGTACAAGTGACATTAATAAAACCTAAACCTATTCTCATATGTAACGAGGTACAGTAAAGAGCTTGGTTTTGCCTGCTATCCAGTCAAATCAGATAATACTACTTACTCATCAATATAATTGAGTCAAATACAAAGTGCAGAATATAGTCCTCAACATTGTAGCGCACCAGTTCCCGAGACCAATGTCTGCAATGGGTTTGAGGTGAATTGGCCTGTACCCTGGCTGATGGAAGGACCGTTCAGAAGCCTGATAATATTTTTTTATTTCAGCTAAGCCCCGATCTCAGACACGTACAACCACTGTAAGTTTATATGGCTGGTCACATTCAGTCTCTGCCCAGAGGTGACCTCAGAATGTTAGTGCTGGTGGAACGTGAGGATAATGCTTTTCAATGTCAAGGAGATAGAGGTATTTTAGGTTTAACAACGGCCGGCTGAATTTACAGGCCTCGAGGTAACAAAGCGGCTAAATGGAGACAGGAGATGCCGGATTCATTGCAACTGTGCTCCTCCTGACCTTTCTGGACCTGCAATCCTGGGACTTCTGTCCTCCGATCTTTCTCACTCACTTAATTGAAAGTCTTCCTTCTGCCGTTTGATCTTTCTCAATTGTGCTTCTTGGCTTTGACTTGCTTCTCGTTTGTTTTCCCAGCCCAAAGTTGGTCAGCCTTTCAAACTGGCAGGCAGGCAGGCAGGCAGGACACAGAATAAAGACCTGTTGTTAAATTTATAATCCTGCATTTCCTTCATACAGCATTTGGACTTCCCTCACCTTCGCTGGTTTCCTGTTTATATTGATGTGTGAGCAAATTTTCTTTTTTCCATAGACCATTAGTACGGGTGTCAGAGGTTATAGGGAGAAGGCAGGAGAATGGGATGAGGAGGGGGAGATAGATCAGTCGTGATTGAGTGGCGGAGTAGACTTGATGGGCTGAATGGCCTAATTCTACTCCTATCTCTAATGATCTTATGAACATAGAGTAATACAACACAAGAACAGGCCATTCGGCCCACAATGTCTTTATCGAACATGATCCTTTGTCCGCACGTGATCCTTTTCCCTCCAAACCCAGCACATCCATGTGCCTTTCCAGAAGCCATATAAATGCCACTATCATAGCTGCCACCACCACCACCACCACCATCACCACCACCTCTGGCAGCTTGTCCCAGGCACCCTACACTCTCTGTGTAAAGAAAAATTGCCCCGCACATCTTCGTTAAATTTTGTCCCTTTCACCTTAAAACTATGCCCTCTGTTCTTTGACATTTCCACCTCTGGGGAAAAAGGATTTGACTGTCTATCATATTTAGTCATAGATTCATACTGCTCGGAAACAGGCCCTTCGGTCCAATTCATCCATTCTGACCAAGATACTCTATCATAACTTTATACACTTCTGTCAGGTCACGCCTTAGTCACTGACGCTACAGAGTAAATAATCCAAGTTTTTCCAAAAGAATCCGTAGAGCCAATCTCCCTGAATCCAGGCAGTATTCTGGATCCTCGTTTGCACCCTCCAAAGCCTCCACATCCTTCTTTCAATGAAGCAACTAGAACTGCACACAATCTTCAGAGCGGCACGGTGGCGCAGTGGTAGAGTTGCTGCCTCACAGCTCCAGAGACACGGGTTTGATCCTGACTACGGGTGCTTGTATGTACGTTCTCCCCATGACCTGCGTGGATTTTCTCCGGGTGCTCCGGTTTCCTCCCACACTCCAAAGACACACAAGTTTGAAGGCTAATTGGCTTGATAAAATTGTAAATTGTCCCCGCTGTGTGTAGGATATAGTGTAAATGAACGGGAAATCGCAGGTCGGCGCGGACTCGGTGGGTCGAGGGCCAGTTCCTGTGCTTTATCTCATCAGGCCAGGAAGCGAGTGGGCAAGATCATCTCTGACCCCTCTCACCCTGGCCACAAAATCTTTGAATCACTTCCCTCTGGAAGGCGACTCCGGATTGCCAAAACTGCCACAGCCAGACATAAAAACAGTTTTTATCCACGAGTAGTTGCTCTACTCAACAGCCAAAAATCTGTAGTCTCCCTTTGATCTGGTATTTTGTTGGTTCACATCGATCAATGGTGTTTTATCATTAATGTTTTATTATTATTAATGTTTAGTGTTTTCTGAGTCATTCGTAACTGTCACTGTATGTCATGTTGTTACTTGTGGGCGGAGCACCAAGGCAAATTCCTTGTATGTGAATACTTGGCCAATAAACTTACTTACTTACTTACTTAAACTAAAAAAATGTAACATTGATTTTAAGGTGATGCAAAATTATTCAAAACATTGGCAAAGATGATAGCGCTGGAAATATTTTGCATCTTCCAAATCATGTTCAGCACTGTGTGAACTGAATCAAATCAGTCTTTCCATAGTATTGTGCATTTGCTGCTAGCCTATTCTGTGCGCATGATAGTTATGGTCCTGAATATGTGATGATGATTCTTTAGCATATTTTAATAAAGAGCTCGGGGCTGTGAATACATTTTTGGAACGAGCATCTATTCCGTAACATGGAACTGATTCAGGCGACGTTTTATTGCTCATTATTATTTGTAGAATACAAGGAAATATGGGCACAAAACAATTACTTTTATTGCTTTTAATTTTCTACTGAGTGGAGCAAACATTGCTATTTTATGAAAGATAATGTGGCTAAGGAAGCACATCATTTGCTTTACAGCTTTAGGATGATAATAATTAAACCCGCTTTATGTTTATGCATAATTTCAACATTCTATGAAGATTCTTTTAGCAATAATTTTCGTTTATTTCAATGCAACGCCATTTTGCTTTGTTTCAGTCGAACTGCCAAAGGTGCTGGTGTGAGGAATGCAACCATATAACTATATAACCATATAACAATTACAGCACGGAAACAGGCCATCTCGGCCCTTCTAGTCTGTGCCGAACACTTATTTTGCCCATCCCATCTACCTGCACTCAGACCATAACCCTCCATTCCTTTCCCATCCATATACCTATCCAATTTATTTTTAAATTATAAAATCGAACCTGCCTCCACCACTTCCACTGGAAGCTCATTCCACACAGCTACCACTCTCTGAGTAAAGAAGTTCCCCCTCATGTTACCCCTAAACTTCTGTCCCTTAATTCTGAAGTAATGTCCTCTTGTGTGAATCTTCCCTACTCTCAATGGAAAAAGCTTTTCCACATCAACTCTGTCTATCCCTCTCATCATTTTAAAGACCTCTATCAAGTCCCCCTTAACCTTCTGCGCTCCAAAGAATAAAGACCTAACTTATTCAACCTTTCTCTGTAACTTAGTTGCTGAAACCCAGGCAACATTCAAGTAAATCTCCTCTGTACTCTCTCTATTTTGTTGACATCCTTCCTATAATTGGGCAACCAAAATTGTACACCATACTCAAGAATTGGTCTCACCAATGCCTTGTACAATTTTAACATTACATCCCAACTTCTATACTCAATGCTCTGATTTTTATTTTTAATTTTTTATTTATTTTTTTATTTTTTTTAAAAAATTTGTTTATTTTATTAGAAGTTAATACAGTACAAAACAGTACAGTGGAACTGTGCACAGTAATTCCCAGATCCCTCTGTTCAACTGCATTCTTCAATTCCCTACCATTTACCATGTACGTCCTATTTTGATTTGTCCTGCCAAGATGTAGCACCTCACACTTATCAGCATTAAACGTTGGGTCATCTTGACTAAATCGTCTACATTGGGGTTTGGGGGATTACCGTAGGCTGGGCTAAAGAAGTAGAAACGGGCCCTTCGGCCAAACTCATCCAAGATGGTCCATTGGAGCTGGTTCCATTTGCCCATATTATAGACAATAGACAATAGGTGCAGGAGTAGGCCATTCGGACCTCGAGCCAGCTCCACCATTCAATGTGATCATGGCCGATATACCTCCAAACCATTCCTATCCATGTACCTGTCCAACTGCCTTTTAAATGTTGTTATTGTGCCTGCTTCAATTACCTCCTCTGGTAGCTCATTCCAAATACCCACCATCCTCTGAGTGAAAAAGTTGTCCCTCAGGTTCGTATTGCTTTTTATCCCCTTTCACCATAAATCTATTTCCTCTAGTCATGATCCCCCTACCGTGGGTTATAGAGTCTGTGCATTCAGCATATTAATTTTCCCTTGTGATATTTTTTTGTTGTAAAATGTTTATGGAAACAGACCCTTCGGCCAAACAAGTCCACTCCAACCATCGATCATCCACTCACACTAGTTCTATGTTATCCCACACTTTGGGGACAATTTTTACAGAGTCCAATTGACCGACAAACCCCACACATCTTTGGGATGTGGAAATAAACTAGAGCACCCACCTGGTCACCGGGAGAACATGCAAACTCCATACAGACAGCACCCGAGGTCAGGATCGAGCACGGGTCTCTGGCGCAGTGTGCCAGTGGCTCTACCAGCTGTGCCACTGTGAACCAGTGTGAATAGACATTAGACAATAGACAATAGGTGCAGGAGTAGGCCATTGGGCCCTTCGAGCCAGCACCGCCATTCAATGTGATCATGGCTGATCATCCACAATCAGTACCCCGTTCCTGCCTTCTCCCCATCTCCCCTGTCTACACTACCTTTAAGAGCCCTAACTAGCTCTCTCTTGTCATAGCATCTGCAGTGCAGTGTAAAACTGCTCCCAGTTTGCACAGGTCGGCGTGGACTCTGATTACATGTTGTATCTCCAGAAAGAATTCCAAAGTCAAATGCCATAGAACTACAGAAAATACAGAAGAACAAACATATTAACATGACTCCAAAGGCTTGAAGGTGCACGGAGATTTATTTGTGCCTGAAATGTCAATACATTCAGGTTTGACATTTCATGCGTCGAATTACACAGAATTTACAAGAGTAAAACAGCGGATTTTGAGTCATGGAATCATAAAGTATGAAAACAGGCCCTTCGGCCCATCTTGCCTGCACCGACCAACATGTCCCTTCTACACTAGTCCCACCTGCCTGCAGTTGGTCCATTTCCCTCCAAACCTGTCCTATCCATGTACCTATCTAAATGTTTATTAAATATTGCGATATTTCCTGCCTCAACTACCTCGTTCCATACACCCACCACCCTATGTGTGGAAAGGTTACCCCTCATGTTCCTATTAAATCTTTCCCCCCTTACATTAAACCTATGTTCTCTATTTTTTGATTCCCCTACTCTGGGCAAGAGACTCTGTTCGTCTACCCGAACTATTCCTCTCATGATATTGTACACAATTTTGTACACAATTTGTCCCAGGTATAATAACTGTTCCTGCTTCCAGTAAGATCCACATCTCTCCATCCTATTATGTAAAGAAGTTACTCCTGAATTCTCCAACGGACCAATTACTGGTATCTAACACCTGTTGCCCAACCTTCTGATTTTTGGAAGCATCTTCTCCATAATTATTCTCACAAACATCGACATGATATGTGTGTGGAGTTTCTATGTTCAGCTCCATCCCTCTTTATCAAATCCATCTGCACATCCGTCGATCCCCTTTTTCTTTTAGATTCACCTTTGATCCCCTTATGCCATTCACATTCACATTCACATTCACATGCATTGTGCCTGTACTCGCTGGAGTTTAGTAGAATGAAGGGGGGGGGGTGGGGGACCTCATTGAAACATACAGAATAGTGAAAGGCTTGGATAGAGTGGATGTGGAGAGGATGTTTCCACTAGTGGGAGAGTCTAGGACAAGGCGTCATAGCCTCAGAATTAAAGGACGTTCTTTTAGGAAGGAGATGAGGAGAAATTTCTTTAGTCAGGGGATGGTGAACCTGTGGAATTCTTTGCCACAGAAGGCTGTGGAGGTCATGGCAATGGATATTTTTAAGGCCAAGATAGATAGATTATTGATTATAATAATAATAATTTGTTTATAGGGACAGTGCATATTAATGAACATTTGCATGTAAATATGCGAGATTGTAGCCAATCAGTAGCTAATTTCCGTCTCTAGTCCCAGGCAAAGGTAGGTGAAGTGTCTTGCCCAAGGACACAACGACAGTACACACTCCAAGCAGGATTCGAACCGGCCACCTTCAGGTTGCCAGCCGAACACTTAGCCCATTGTGCCATCTGTCGTCCTATTAGTACAGGTGTCTGAGGTTATGGGGGGAGGGCAGGAGAATGGGGTGAGGAGGAAGAGATAGATCAGCCATGATTGAATGGCGGAGTAGACTTGTTGGACCAAATGGTCTAATTCTATTCCTATTCCTTATGACCTTATGACTTATGACATCAACTGCTCCTGGTTCCAGTAAGATCCACATCTCTCCATCCTATTATGTAAAGAAGTTACTCCTGAATTCTCCAGGGGACCTATTGCTAGTATCTAACACCTGTTGCCCAACCTTCTGATTTTTCTCATGAATGGAAACATCTTCTCCATAGTTTTTCTCACAAACATCGATACAATATTTGTGTGGAGTTACTACGTTCTCCCTGTGACCGCGTGGGTTTCCTCCCGGTGCTCGGGTTTCCTTCCACATCCCAGGGACCTGCGGGTTGGGAGGTTTATCGGTATAGGAAGTGGATGAGGAGATGGGATAGCATGGAGCTGGTGTGAATGGGTGACCGATTGTCGGCGTGGATTTGACGGGTCGAAAAGCCCCTTTGCACGTGGTATCTTTCAATCAATAGGGTCTTAATTAAGATTCGCCAAATTGTCCGTGGTGTGTCGGGAGTGGATGCGACGTTGGGATAACATAGAACTAGTGTGAACAGCTGATCGATGGTTGATGTAGACTCAATGGGCCGAAGGGCCTGATTCCATGCTGCATCTCTAAACTAAACTAAACTAAGATGATAATTAAACACTCTTGACTTCTAATCACAGTCGTTCTGGGGCTTCAAACCACAGATTTCTCCTGTCAACTATAGTAATAAAACACATGAAAGAAAGGGAGAGAATCGTTTACTTTTCTGTGCTATATTTTGCTCTTCAGTATCTAATAGATCCAAATATGGGCAGCGGTAGAGATGCAGCCTTACAGCGCCAAAGACCCAGGTTCCATCCTGTCTACGGGTTCTGTCTGTACGGAGTTTGTACGTTCTCCCCGTAACCAGCGTGGGTTTTCTCCGAGATCTTCGGTTTCCTCCCACACTCCCAAGACGTACAGGGTTGTAGGTTAATTGGCTTGGTATGAATGTAAAAAATTGTCCCTAGTGTCGGACAGTGTTAATATGTGACGATCGCTGGTCGGTGCAGACACGGTGGGCCGACAGGCCTGTTTCCGCGCTGCATCTCTAAACTAAACTAAACTAAACTGAAATATCCAAGATACTGGGAAAGTTGTGGGTTGATACGCAATTAAAGTATTTAAAAAATGCCTTTGATATGGTATTGTATGGTAGGCTGTTCTGGCAGGTTAGATTGCATGGGATCCAGAGAGAGTTTAGCTGATTGCATAGAGAACTGGCTTCATGGAAGGAAGGAAAAGGGTGGTGGTGGAAGGATGTTTATGGGACTGCAGGAATGTACAGTCTGTTTCCGTGCTGTCTGACTCTTGGGACTATGAATCTAACGGAAATGACTTGCTGAATTCATGTTAAGGTGAGGATGTTCTGCTTGGCAGGAAGATGGCCCCATAGCAGAAGCGTCCACATCACGGGGCTGGAAACTGGAAGTATCCCGAGCTAATTCTGCTACCACCATCATCATCTATCGCAACAAGTGATGGCTCCCACTGATTGTCGCCGGAAGCTTGTGTCCTTTTTCTGGACGGACGATGACAGAGATGTCACCATTTGAAACATGGAAGATGGACACGGAAGTAGAAGAAGGCAGGAGAATATATAACCAATTGAACATTAACAATAATTGAGAAAAATCAGCTTTACTACAGGGAAATCTAACACACAATGAAATTCTTACTTGCAGCAGCAGAATGGGTCTTAAACCTCAATGCATATAGATAATGTATAATGAACATGAATCCATGAATCAATAATCCCAGTACAAAAATAACCCGTCCTCAGAGCAACCAAAGACAGTCCATAGAACATAGTTGAGGTGGGTGTTGTGCAGCCTTCATGGTTGTTGGGAAGAAGCTATTCTAGAACTTAGTGGCCACGGTTATCAGTCGACTCTACCTTCTTCTCGATGTTAGGAAATGAGAGGGTGGCCAGGGTGGTGTGGGTCATTGAAGACGCTGGCTGTGTTTTTTAAGCCAGCAGCCCCTGTAGATCCCTCCGATGGTGGGGAGGTCAGTCTCTGTGATGGACTGTGTAGTGTCCACCATGATGTAATGCTACTGAAGTAGGTTGTTGTCAGTACAGCACAGGAATGGTTAATGGTCAATGGTTTCTTCATTGTCACCTGTACAAGGTACAGTGAAGTACCATTTTTTTGCATACAGCTCAGCAGATCCATCCCCATGCATAAGCACAATCACCCCAGTTAGTGCAGTAAGCACAGAGCAGCTCACTGAGTCTATATGCAAGAGGCACCATTTGGCGCCATTTTGGCGCCATTTTACAGCTCCAGCTGCAGCTGGCCACAAAGGCCCGTTGTATCTGTCACCTCCATTTTGGCGAACCGTCATCCCTCTCCACGTCTACCCCTCTCCAGCACTCGTTCCTCGGAGGGTCACCTCCCGCGGCCGACCTTGTGGGCGCGGAATGTAAGACCCCCCCCCCCGATTCCTCCCTCCGGGCCTTTTATCCAGCGTCTGCCGCCGTCTCCATCCAACCCCTCTCTTATTCAAAAGTTGCTATTCAATATGGTCACGGCTGATCGTCCCCTATCAGTACCCCGTTCCTGCTTTCTCCCCATATCCCTTGATTCCGTTAGCCCTAAGAGCTCGATCTAACTCTCTCTTGAATACATCATTGCTATCTTTGTCGCTGACTTTTTCTGGCTGATTCAAACTTTGCAAGACCTCACAAACACGTGCAAAGCCCTACTCTTGAAATTGTCCATGTCTGCCACTTGTCAGCTGTGTCTTATTCATAATGAACAGTTTAAAATTAGGGAAGGGAAATTTACCTGAGTGTGTTGACATTATATTCGCTGGCAAATCTCAGTGTAGGTTCAAGGCCTTCAGAGGCTTGTTAAAAATGCTTGTCAGTTGTTTGGTTTTCTATATTTGTGATTTCATTCAGTCTGCGGAGTCGGAATAAATTCTGAGACAAACCAAATAATATAAGGGCAGGTTGATAATACGTTTAATGAGCTGGAACCAAATTGAGTTTCAATACACAAGTGAAAGGAGCAGGAATCTGTTGACCAGAGGTCCAACATGGTTCTTTCATTAGCTGCGGTGCAAAAGGATTTCACCTCAATGGACCTCATTATTAAAGCAGATTACAGTCAGAGTAGGAGTTGCTTGAGACTGTCTATAACGGCTTACACCGTTTAGCAAGGAGCTTGCTGGATGTTCACCTACTGCACCTTGTGTTCAGTTCTGGGCACCATGGTATAGAAACGATGTTGTCAAGCTGGAAAGGGTACAGAGAAGATTTTCACGGACGTTGCCAGGACTAGAGGGTCTGAGCTATAGGGAGAGGTTGAGTAGGCTGGGACTCTATTCCTTGGAGCGCAGGAGGATGAGGGGTGATTATTTAGGTGTATAAAATCATGAGAGGAATAGATCAGGTAGACGCACAGAGTCTCTTGCCCAGAGTAGAATCGAGGACCAATGTGCATAGGTTTAAGGTGAAGGGGGAAAAGATTTGATAGGAATCTGAGGGATAATGTTTTGGTGGTGGGTGTATGGAACAAGCTGCCGGAGGAGGTGGTTGAGGCAGGGACTATTCCAACATTTATGAGACAGTTAGACAGGTACATGGATAGGACAGGTTTGGAGGGCTATGGACCCAACGCAGGCAGGTGGGACTAGTGTAGCTGGGACATGTTGGTCGGTGTGGGCGGGCTGGGCCGAAGGGTCAGTTTCCACGCTGTATTACTCACACGATGACTCTATGACTCTCCCTCGATGGTAAGCGTACCTGCCAACCCGTCAGTCTATAACCTGACAGTCATTAAAGTCATCTCACGAGAACAATCAGCTTTATTTTAGGGAGATCGCGGATTGTCAGCAGTGATCAATCAGGTCAATTAGGTGGCAACACTGGATGCTGTCAGAACAACTCACATCAATAGGAGGGCACGACTCAAGACTGTCAGTATCAATCAGACGCTTCTCTCATTGTCTAGAAGGTCGAGGTCACACATTGATGTGTTGGAAGGAACTGCAGATGCTAGTTTTTAAACCAAAGATAGACACAAAAAGCTGGAGTAACTCAGCCGGTCACACAGCATCTCTGGAGAGAAGGAACAGGTGACGGTTTGGGTCGAGACCCTTCTTCAGACCGAGACACAGGGGAAAGGAAAACCTTGTGTGAATCTGTCTGAAGAAGTGTCTCAACCCGAAACGTCACCCATTCCTTCTCTCCAGAGATGCTGCCTGTCCCGCTGAGTTACTCCAGCTTTTTGTGTCGATCATCGGAAGGGAATCCTTTCTTGTTTTCACCTAGCAAACAGCTAACAATGGCTCGTTTCCTTCATAATTTTTGCATATCTTTCCTTCATTTGTTCTACATATTTCTTACATCACTGTCTATATCTCTCGTTTCCCTTTCCCCTGACTCTCAGTCTGAAGACAGGTCTCGACCCGAAACGTCAACTATTCCTTTTCTTCTGATGCATGCTGAGTCCTGGCAATGCTGAATGCGTTTCCCTTGGATGTATCAGCGATAGATCTTTGGCTCCCCGCAGCTTCCATAGATCCCCAGCACCCGGGGGAAGGGCTGAGGAATTCCAAGACGGGACCTTGAGATTCTCAGGGGCAGTTTCAAAATTCAAACAAATAGTGGTCGATTTCTACGATTTTGTGATAATGTCTTCAGATCTTTAGATAAGTCGTGTCACTGTCGATAAACATCTCTGGCCGAGATCTATTGTTTTCTGGAACACCGGTCTTCTGGCCAAAACCTCTTTCGAGATCCTAGCCTTTCTTCTGTCCCACTCTCTGGGACAGGCTCTCACCTCCAGTCAGAGATATCCTTCAACTTTATGTAGCGGCAGACTTTTATACCGTTCAAGAGATTACTCCCTCTAGCCACTAAGTAAACTACATGGTTAAGGAGAATGTCGTAATATGCATGTGAGCTCTCCGTGAGACCATCAGAGCTTCTTCACAGATAAATCTTCATAACACAGTCTTTTGATTTACAGTTTCTTTATTGTTGAAGAAAAACAACAAGGGATACAGCCAACCTTCTTCCGACTCGTACATTCTAATCTTCGTCAAACTCCAGCATATCTGTTAAACGTTAGAAAACTCCTCGTGCCTTGGTTAAACGTCACATGGTCGAAGAGTAAACCTTCCCCGTGTAAGTTCAAAACTAAACTAAAAGCCTAGCTTCTGCGCAAGAAACCTAGCTCCAAACACACCCTAGAATAGTAATAAATCCCACCCACTTAATAACGGACTGTCTAAAATTTAAAGGCACATGCCATAATTAATGACACACAAAATAAGCCAAATGGCCACTATACCGTGTTCCTGCTTTCTCCCCATACCCCTTGATTCTGTTAGCCCTAAGAGCTCTACCTAACTCTATCCTGTGTAAGAAGGGACTGCAGATGCTGCTTTAAACTGAAGATAGACTCAAAAAGCTGGAGTAATTCAGCTTCAGGTTTGAGGAATCCTCCTGACTGTGTGTGGAGGGAATGGGTCAGGCAACAGTTTGGGTCAGATTGCTAAAGACCGATTAAAGACAGTCCGACGGTCTCCAACGAGGTCGATAATAGTTCGGGACCGCTCTCTAGTCGTTGGTAGGATGGTTCGGATAGGTAGGATAGAGTTAGAAGGAATGGGTGACGTTTCGGTTCGAGACCCTTCTTCAGACTGGAGAATGGGTCTCGACCGGAAACGTCACCCATTCCTTCTATCTAGAGATGCTGCCTGCCCCGCTGAGTTACTCCAGCATTTTGTGTCTAAAGGGGCTGTCCCATTGCGGCGACCTAATCCGCGAGTTCGGACGAGTTTGCCCTCGACTCATACTCGCAGCATGGTCGACACGAGGTCCTAGGAGGTCTTTGTAGGTCTCCTTCATGCTCGAGAGTAGTCCCTGCGTACTCGAGGCCTCAGCAAGGTCGCGGCGTATTTTTCATCATGTTGAAGGTCGCCATG
The DNA here is from genome assembly GCF_010909765.2 of Amblyraja radiata. NCBI lineage: Eukaryota > Metazoa > Chordata > Chondrichthyes > Rajiformes > Rajidae > Amblyraja > Amblyraja radiata. Next base: position 9,909,856 of record NC_045968.1, on the reverse strand, counting down.
GAAAAAATCTATACTTTTTTTACTCGTAGGATTAGTCGAAGTAGGTCGTAGCTAATCAAGGGTGGTCGAAGGTAGTCGAAGCTAGTCTTCAACATAGTCGAAGGAGGTCAAAGGAGGTCTTCAACATTTTTTCAAACTATCCGAAACTCTTCTAAACTCGCCAATTAGGTCGCCGCAGTGGGGCAGCCCCTTAATGTCGGTCTAAACCAGCTTCTGCAGTTGCCACCTACACAGGGAATTAGATTGCTGTATTTATGCAATGTCATTCATACAAGAACCTGATACACATTCCAATGAGAGGAACTGAACTCCTTAAAATTCTGCGGAAGTTCATTAAGTATTTTCATAATCCAGCAGCTGTATCTCTTACAAGGAGAACATTTTGTCTTGAAGGACAGATTTACAGTGAGCTGATATACTGCATTTCTAATTATAGGAGGCCACTGTAACTTTGTCCCGCCCAAGAATTCTTTTTAGTTTAGTTTAGTTTATAGATACAGCGTGGGAAAAGGCCCACCGAGTCTGCGCCGACCAGCGATCCCCGCATATTAACACTACCCTACACACACTAGGGACAATTTACACATACACCAGGCCAATTCATCTAAAAACCTGTACGTCTTTGGAGTGTGGGAGGAAACTGAAGATCTCGGAGAAAACCCACGTGGTCATGGGGTGAACGTACAAACTCCGTACAGACAGCACACACAGTCGGGATCAAACCCGGGTCTCACGCGCTGAAAGCGCTATAAGGCAGCAACTCTGCCGCTGCGCCACCGTGCCGCTCAATTCTTCCCAACAAAGACATCAGAGACCTTATTTCAGAAATAATTTGTGCTCCTTCAGCACCTGCATCCACCTTGGTGCACACAGCATTTGTGTTTAAGTTTTTCTTCGGCAATAGAACTGATGAACAGAGCTCTACGCTTGCAATTTAACTGGGAAACTTGTGAACATTTCGTTCCTATCCCTCAGAGCCTCTGATCAGCCCTGATTGGAGCTGACATCGTTTTTTGGGATGGCGTCAGCGTTATTGAAACCGTTGGTCAGCTTTCGCTACTTCTTCTAGTTGGCAGGTTCGATGGTGGCCCCTCGACCTTTGTCTGCCGTGGTTCCTGGTGGAGATAAAAATGCAAAACAAGCACCTGGGATCTTTGTGTCAGCACTTGTAGCTAGCCAGCTTCCCAGCTCCCCCAACATGAATACTTTTCTATGTGTAGGAAAGAACTGCAGATGCTGGTTTAAATCAAAGTTAGACACAAACAGCTGGTGTAACTCAGCGGGACAGGCAGCGTCTCTGGAGGGAAGGAGTGGGTGATGTGTCGAGTCGAGACCCTTCTTCAGACTGATCTGAACTTTCATATGAGAGAGGAGGAGAACTTCTTCAAAGTAGACGTACTTTGAGGAGATTTCGCAGCCTGAAGAAGGGTCTCAACCTGAAACATAACCCATTCCTTCTCTCCATAGTTGATGCGTTTCCCGCTGAGTTATTCCAGCATGTTGGGTCTGCCACATACTTTTCTACCTCAGTATCATTCTGCAATGACTTGCTCTGCAATATCGGTAATCCATAACTCATGTTTCACTCTGGAAACAGATACAACTGTAAAAGAAGATACACACAACAAGCTGGAGTAACTCAGTGGGTCAGACGGCATCTTTGGAGAAAGGGGAACCTTTCCCCTGACTCTCAGACTGAAGAAGCATCTCGACCGCAAAAGTCACCTTTTCTTTTTCTCCAGAGATGCTGTCTGACCTGTTGAGTTACTCCAGCTTTTTGTGTCCATCTGCGGTTTAAACCAGCGTCTGCAGTTCCTTCCTACACATAACTATAATGGATGCATTGTATTTACTGTTTAGTTTAGTTTAGAGATATAGCACAGAAACAGGCCCTTCGGCCCACTGGGTCCGCGCTGACCAGCGATCCACGCACATTAAAACCATCCTACACACATTAGGGACAATTTTCAATTTGACCGAGCCAATTAGCCTACAAAGCCTACAATTAGTCTTTGAAATGGGGGAGAAAAACGGAGCACCTGGAGAAAACCCGCGCAGGCCACGGGGAGAGCATGTGCAAACTCATTACAGACAACACCCGCAGTTAGGATCGAACCTGGGTCTCTGGTGCTGTAAGGCAGCAACTCTACCGCTGCACCACCGTGCTGCCTTGTAAAATATTCAGCAATGCCTAAAGGGCCTGTCCCACTTACCGATTTTTTTCGGCGACTGCCGGCGTCATATCGGTGTCGCCAGCAGCGACAAAAAAAATGTTGCGACACTTGAAAAAACACCGCGCGTTATACGTCATCACGCCGCGTCACGCTGCATAACGGCGCGTCAGGCCGCATCACCCCACAAATGTTTTGGTGACCTGATGCGTCAGTCAATGATGTTAGCAGTCGCCGAAAATATCACCAAGTGGGACAAGCCCTTAAATAACAACCCGAAACATCACCTATCTGTGTTCTCCAGTGATGCTGCCTGATCCGCTGAGTAAAGCCCCTGTCCCGCTTTCCCGAGTTACTTACAAATTCTCACGAGTTTTCCCCTTGATTCAAACTCGGGGAATGTCCGTAGCGAGTTCGCAGGAGGCCGTAGGAGTCCATATATATTTCGTAGCGGCTCGTTTTGCCAGCCGTAGGTACTCAGGGCATCAGGTAAGTCGGGACGTTTTTTCAGCATGTTGAAAAATGTCCACGAGTAAAACAAATAGCCACGAGTACCTAAGGATGGCATCTCCGAGTTTGAATCAAGTGGAAAACTCGGGAGAATTTGTTAGTAACTTGGGAAAGTGGGACAAGCCCTTTACTCCAGCATTTTGTGCCTATATTCTAAGTAAACAAATATTGATACTGAGAAGCTAAATGAAGAGGTTAAAACCGGTAAGTAAATCCTTAAGTGAGGACGCAGATTTTAAAGGGCACAAAATGTTGGAGTAACTCAACGGGTCCGGCAGCATCTCTGGAGAACACGGGCAGGTGATGTTTCGGGTTGAGACACTCCTTCAAATTGCATGCTTTACCAGCTTTTGCTGTTCCTTGTTTCTACACGACGTCGATTTTAAGAAGCTTTTTGAACACTTCAGGCGAGACGGAGAATTGGAGAGGCTTAAAAGGGAAATTGCACAGCCCAGAATCGGGGAGGCTTTGGGCCAAAATGTCTTAGCTTCAACCAGGAGTGTTTCTGGAAACAGAATGGAGATAATCCAACCAAGGAAGGATCTTGTATTGAGAACTGAGCCTGGCCAGGTGATCAGTGTTTATCTGGGAGAGCATTTTTGGGAACAAATGCAAGACAAAGTATGCAGTAAATGGCAGGACTACATGGAGCATTGATTTACAGAGGGATCTCGGGCAGTAAGTCTAAAAGCTCCTTAAAAGGGCAACACAAATGGATAGGGTGGTAAAGAAGGCATACGGTTGGTTGGTTTAGAATAACATTTGGCAAGATGTTGCAAAGGTCTAAAACTGTAGTGAGTCCACACTTGGAGCATTGTGTGCAATCCGGTTTAGCACACTACAGGAAGAAGGTGGAGGTTTTGGAGCGGTTTGTCAGGATGCTGCCTGGGTTGGAGGTTTAACAAAGACACAAAGTGCTGGAGTAACTCAGCGGGTCAGGCAGCATTCTTTGGAGAACACAGATAGGTGACGTTTCTTGTCGGGACCTTTCTTCAGACCTGAAGAATCGAAAGAAGGGTCCTGACCTGAAACGACACCGATCCATGTTCTCCAGTGATGCTATTGACATGCTGAGTTACTCCAGCACTTTGTGTCTTTTCATCTGCCAGTTCCTTGTTTCTACATAGAGGGTGGACAAACTTGGATTGTTTTCTCTGGAATATAGAAGCAGGCTGGGGGGGGGGGGGGGGGGGCAACCTGATAATAAGGTTAATAAAATTTAAAATGTTAATAAAAAAATCAAATATTATTATAAAACTAAAATTGAGGGAGCATGGGTGCAGCAGATATTTTTCCCAGCATAGAATTATCAAATACTAGAGATATACGTTTAAAGTGAGACAGGGAAAGTTTAAAGAAGATTTGCTAGATTCTTACAGAGCCAGAGACCCAGGCTTGATCCTGATTTTGAGTGCTGTCTGTATGGAGTTTGCACGTTCTCCCCGTGACCTCTTGGGTTTTCTCCGGGTGCTCCGGTTTCCTCCCGCACTCCAAAGACGCACAGGTTTGTAGGTTGATTGGTTTCTGTAAATTTGTAAATTGTCCCCAGTGTGTGCAGGATAGCACTAAAGTACGGGATGATCGCTGGTCGGTGTGGACTCGGTGGGCCGAAGGACCTGTTTCATCGCTGGATCTCTAAAGTTTAAATACTGCAGGATATATATTAAAAGTGAGAGGGGGAAAGCCCAAAGGAGATTTGCTGCGGTCGGTGTTGCCTTCCGGTCGCGAGGGGGGCCCCTAGTGGGGGTCCCTCTACGCAGGGATTCTCCCTCTCTACATTGAGGACCTGGGGTGGAGGGCATTGCACCGAGGTGTTCCCTGCAACCTGTTTCTCTCGCGGTTCACAGACTCGCCAGCCGCCTGCCACTTTTGCGGGCAGGAAGAGTCTGTGTGCCACGTGTACATGGAGTGTGTGAGGCTGCTGGAACTATTTGAATACCTAAAGGGGCTGCTCCTGGCTGCATTTTTCACCCACCATCCTCATCTTCGGACACCCTATGCAGAGGGGAGAGGGTAGGGGTGTAGATGTCCTGGTTGGGTTGCTCCTGGGCCTGGCCAAGCTGGCCATCCGCGAGTCATGGCACCAGGCGGTGGAGGGCTCTACCCGAGCCGGCTGCCTGCCCCTTTTCCGGGGATACGTCCGTGCCCGGGTGCGGTTAGAAAGGGAATACGCCCTGTCCACGGGCACCCTGGGGGAGTTCCGGGACCGCTGGGCTCCGCAGGGTGTAGAATGTATCCTCAATAAGGATTGTAACATAGTTGTATAATAGGTTATTATGGATATATGTTTGTATTGTATTTTGATGGAGGGTTCTGGCTTGTTTTATTGTAGTGTAAATATTATATTTTAATAATTGAATACATTTTTTGATAAAACATTTTGAGAAAAAATAAAAAAAGATTTGCTCAACAGGTTTTCTGCCTGTGTTCTATCGGACTTCCACACTGTGAAGTAATTCTACAACTGCGTCACAGGCATGCTGGCAAAGTCTGCAATTGGGTGCTTGCTCATAATTTTAGTAGTCACTGGTGATTTCAGTCTTCAATGGAGAATCTTGTTTGATAAAAATGAGTCCAGTGATGTCAGCCTTTCCTGGTTCATTAGCTACAGCAGGAGCTCATCTCTGGTACAATTAACCAGCAGCTTCAAACATATCCAAATGTCAATATTTGTGGAAGGAACCAGCTGCAATGCGCTGCAAGTGTTTGCACTGCAGTTATGCGATATGCTCAGTGATATTTATCTCTCAACATCGCTGGACATTCAGTTACCAACTTTTCCTTGTTCAGGTTTTAGTTTAGTTCAGATAGACACAAACATGCTGGAGTAACTCAGCAGGACAGGCAGCATCTCTGGGAGAGAAGGAATGGGTAACATTTGAGAAAAACATTTTTCACACAGAGAGTGGTGAATCTCTGGAATCCTCTGCCACGGAAGGTAGTTGAGGCCAGTTCATTGGCTATATTTAAGAGGGAGTTAGATGTGGCCCTTGTGGCTAAAGGGATCAGGGGGTATAGATAGATAGATATGCCTTTATTGTCATTCAGACCGAAGTCTGAACGAAATTGCAGCAGTCATACATATAATACAATAAAAACAACAATAAACACATATTAACATCCACCACAGTGAGTCCACCCAGCATCTCCTCACTGTGATGGAGGCAAAAGTCTTAGGTCTGCAGTCTCTTCCCTCCTCTTCTCCCTCTGCGCTGAGGCGATACCCCCCGGGCGATGTCACAATCAGTCCCGCGGCTCAAACACCGCGGCCCGGGGTGGTCGAAGCTGCCGCCCACTTGTCCTGCAGACGCAACCGCTGGCCCGCGGCCGAACCCTGGACTCAGGCCACCACCGCCAGAACACCGTCCCAGCCACCCTCACGTGAGTACCGTGCCGTCTTCAGCCTCGGGCTGGGCCGCCCCCGACATGGGCGCCGAACCTCCCTCGGACCGGGCCGCCCCGACATGGGCGCCGAACCTCCCCCGGACCGGGCCGCCCCAACTTGGGCGTCGCTTCTCCCCCCGGCCGGGCCGCCCCGACTTGGGCGTCGCTTCTCCCCCTGGCCGGGCTGCCCCGACTTGGGCGTCGCTTCTCCCTCGGGCCGGGCTGCCCCGACATGGGCGTCGAACCTCCCTCGGGCTGCAAGCGCCGCACCTCCCCGAGCTCGGCCGCTCCGACGGGAGCCTCGTTCCACCCTCGGGCTGGCCGCCCTCACGAGAGCGCCACAGCCTCTCACGGGAGCACTGTCCCAGCCCTGAGCCAGACCGCCCTCACGGGAGCGGGCTCAGGGCGAGTCCTGACGGGCTCTGCCTCCGGAGCCTCGAGGTCGCCAGCTCCATTAGGCCTCAGCGCAGACGGAGGCAGAGAAGGGGAATACGACAAAAAAGTCGCATTCCCCCGCAGGGAGAGACTGCAAACCCCGTTTCAACCCCCCACCCTCCCAAAACACAGACTAAAAACCAAAAACTAGACTAACCAAAACAAAATAAACAACACAAAAAACACAAACAAACGGGACTACCGATGAGCCGCTGCAGCCAAGGTCGTGCCGCCACACTGGAGCATGGAGAGAAGGCAGGTACAGGATACTGAGTTGGATTTTATTTTTATTTAGCGAATGCAAAGTCCTTTAGCCAAGCAGTTGCCTCTTGATCTGCTGTATGAAGGGTGACAAGTCCTCCTTTGAGTCTTTGTTGAGGGCATGCTTCAATGATGTGTTGCATTGTTTGCTGCTCTCCACAAGCACACCGTGGGGTTGGGCTGCTGCCCCATTTGTGAAGGCTGGCCAAGCAGGGGCCATGTCCAGTCCTGAATCTATTCAGCGTCGTCCACTGCTTCCTTGGGAGATTGGTGCCAGGGACCGGTAGGGTGGGGTCTGACACCAGATGTTTATTTGGGACGTCCTTGGACTCCCATTCCTTTTTCCAAGCTGATTGGATGGTGAAATCAGCTGGTGGTGGGTTCTTCCAAATTGGTGGTCTAGATGGAAGTCGAGCAGTGGGTGGGTTGAAGATGTCCATGTGAATTGGCAGGTGAGGGGAGTTTTTGGTCTTTTGGAGCATCCTTTGAGTGAGGACTACTCGCCGGATGTGTGGAGGGGCTATGTTGGATAGGACAGGGAGCCAGGGAGTGGTGTTGAGCGGATTGTTCCTGTGATGATCCTCATTGTTGAGTTCAATTGGGTGTCCACATGGTGTGTGTGGGATGACCTGGACCAAACAGGGGCACAATATTCGGCTGAAGAAAATGCAAGGGCTAGTGCTGAAATGCCCAGTGTGGGGGCTGCTGCCCCCCACTTTGAGCCAGTAAGCTTACTGAGGAGATTGTTTCTGGACTTCACCTTAGCTGCTGTTCTTTTGAGATGTTCCTTGAAGGATAGGGTCCTGTCAAGGGTCACTCCGAGGTAGGTTGGAGTGGGGGCCTACTTCAGTTTGGTCCTGCTCAGATAGATGATTGGTTCTCTTGTGGCTTCTGCATTATGGAGGTGGAACACACTGGAGACCGTTTTTGCTGGGCTTGGTTTTAGGCGCCAGGTTTTGCAGTACTCGTCCAGTTTAGCAAGGTCTTCATTGAGCACCTGTTCCAATGTACCAAAATCTGGTGCTTGGAAGGCCAAACAGATGTCATCTGCATAGATGAATTTGCGGGATTTGGTGGTGGGTAGGTCGTTTGTGTAAAGGTTGAACAAGGTTGGGGCTAAAACTGACCCTTGCGGGAGCCCATTCTTCTGCGTTCTCCATGCACTCTTGTTCTGTCCAAGGTGAACTCTGAACCTGCGGTTGGAGAGCAGAGATTTGATGGTTTCTGATGCCCAGGCAGGGAGTGCTTTGGTGAGTTTTAGGAGGAGGCCTTTGTGCCACACAGTGTCATAGACTGCGGTGAGATCAAGGAACACTGCCCCGGTCTTCAGTTTGTTCTCGAAGCCGTATTCAATGCAGGTGGTTAGGGCCAGAACTTGTTCTCCTGTGCTGCGGTCCTTGCGGAAACCTGCCTGATCCACACTGAGAATCTCTTCTACTCCTGGAGATATACGTTGTAGTATAAGGCGTTCTAAGATTTTGAGTGGGACGCAGAGTAGAGAGATTGGGCGGTAGCTTGCTGGTAGTTTTTCGTCTTTGCCAGGTTTTGGTATAGCAATGACTTTTGCTGTCCGCCATATCTTTGGGATGGAGTTAGTCTGTATGGCCCTAGTGTAGAGTTGGGTCAGCCAGGTTAGAGCTCGGGGGCCAGGTGTTTCATGAACTCTGGAGAGATGTTATCATAACCTGCTGCCTTTCCACATTTCAGGCCCTGCAGGACCTTCTCCAGTTCAGCCACCTCGAAGGGCTCAGGGTTTCTTTCCTTTCCAGGTGTTCGTCGAAGTGTCCTTAGCTCTGTTGCGACAGCTCTTCTGGTGGACTTGTCTTGGGATGCTTTTGCAACATTCAGTAGGTGGGATGCAACCTGGTTGGGTGTGACAGAAGGTTGGCTTTGGGTAGGGGGTTTCTGTGCAGCTCCTAGGCGGCAGATGAGGCTCCAGCATTTTCTGCTAGAGTGGGTGAAGTTTAGCTCTGCTACTGTCTCCTCCCATTTCCTTTGCCGAGCTGAAGATAGTGATTCAATGAGATGTTCTGCTATCTCAGGGTCCCCTGATGTTTTGTAGGTTTGAAGGAGGGCAGCGCTTTCTCCATCCAGGCATGGGACGTAGAGGGGACGGTAGCCTCTTGGAATTGTTTTGTGGGCGGCTTTATAGATGGTGCTGCAGAAACGGTTGTATGCTTCATCTACAGTGATGGTGTGGAGTGGGATGGTAACAACACTCTGGTCTAGAGTTTCACTGTATTTCTTCCAGTTGGCTTTGCGGAAATTCCAGCGCATCTTTCTTGGACTGTTTATGACTGGGAGGTGTAGGCCGATGTGTATGAGTGAGGGGCGGTGTTGACTGTGGGGGAAATCTTCCAGGATAAGGGTCTGTGCAGGGTAATGGGTTCAATTCAAAGAGCTGACCCAGCACAGGTCAGGAGAGTAGTCCTTGTTCCACCTGGCAGAGTGGAATGTTCCTCTTTGTTTTGGGTCGTGTATTGAATTGAATTGAATTGAATACCTTTATTGTCATTCAGACCTTACGGTCTGAACGAAATTTCGTGCCTGCAGTCATACATACAATCATACAATAATAAACAACACTAAACACAAATTAACATCCACCACAGTGTATCCTCCAAACACCTCCTCACTGTGATGGAGGCAAAAGTCTTAGGGCTGCAGTCTCTTCCCACCTCTTCTCCCTCTGCGCTGAGGTGATTCCCCACCGGGCGATGGCACAGACAGTCCCGCGGCTCACCGAACCCCGCAAACGGGCCGGCTCAAACACCGCGGTCCGGGGTGGTCGAAGCTGTCGCCCTCCAGTCCAGCGGACGCAGCCGCTGACCCGCGGCTGAACCCCGGACTCAGGTCATAGCCACCAGAACGCCGTCCCAGCCACCGGAGCACCGTTCCAGCCCCAAGCCGGATCACCATCACGTGAGTGCCGCTCTTCCCTCGAGCTGGGCCGCTTCGACGGGAGTGCCGTTCCACCTCGGGCTGGGCCACTCCAACGGGAGTGCCGTTCCACCTCGAGCTGGGCCGCTCCGACGGGAGTGCCGTTCCACCTCGGGCTGGGCCACTCCGACGGGAGTGCCGTTCCACCTCAAGCTGGGCCGCTCCGACGGGAGTGCCGTTCCACCTCGGGCTGGGCCGCTCCAACAGGAGTGCCACAGCCCCTCACGGGAGAGTCTCAGCCCCTCGCCAGGCCGCCCTCACGGGAGCGCAGTTCCAGCCCCGAGCTGGGCCGCCCTCGCGGGAGCGAGCCCAGGGCGAGTCCTGTCAGGCTGCCTCCGGAGTCTCGAGGTCGCCAGCTCCGCCATTAGGCCTCAGCGCAGACGGAGGCAGAGAAGGGGGATACGACAAAAAAGTCGTATTCCCCCGAAGGGAGAGACAGCAAGCCCCGTTTCAACCCCCCACCCCCGCCTCCACATAAACACAACCTAAAAACCAAAAACGTAACTAGACAAAACGAAAAAAAACAACACAAAAAAGTAAAGACAAACGGACTGCAGGCGAGCCGCAGCCGTTCCTAGCGCCGCCACTTCCGGAGCACTTTCAGACTGGGCATCCAGAAATGACCTTTGAGAGCAAGGTCATTTCTGGATGCCCAGTCTGAAAGTGCCTCCCTATCATGATCCGCTGCTGGGTAACCCCAGTCAGGGTGGTGGCTGTTAAAGTCTCCCACATAGATGGCAGGGTGGGGTAGGGTGAGTAGGACTTGCAGATCCCAGTTGGCACTTGGTGGCTTGTACACGTTGACAATGTGGAAACCACCAATAGTTATGGTATCCGAGGAGCTTGCTATGGTCAGGTGACTTGCTTCAGCTATCTCGGAGCGCACATAGGTGGCACGTCCATGTTTGGCGTGGGGAGCGTAGCAAAGAAGATCAAAGCCATTGATGGTGTAACGGCCCGCTTCCTCTGTGCCAACATGAGTCTCTTGGAGACAGATGACGTCAATGGAGTGTTGGTGGGCGAGGACTTCGATGAGGCGTCGCTTGGCTGCAGAGAGGCCTTCAACCTTCAGTTGTAGTATTCGGAGAGCAGGTCCAACTGCTAGGTGCTCTTGAGGCTGGTCGTTGTTGCTGCTTTCGGCTTTGGGATAATGACTAGGATTCTTTGACTTTGCTCTCAGGCGTTGTCTTGTAGAATTTAGTCTGCTGGAAGGATCATTGGCTTCCCCAGGCGAGCCTGGGTACTGATGGGGGGCGCGACGAGAATGCTGATCCATTGTCCCCCACTGAGTTGGATGATCAGCCATGATCATATTGAATGGCGGTGCAGGCTCGAAGGGCCGAATGGTCTACTCCTGCACCTATTTTCTATGTTTCTATGTTTCGGTTTCTTATTCACACCCGAAATGTCACCCATTCCTTCTCTCCAGAGTCGCAGCCTGTCCCGCTGAGTTACTCCAGCTGTCCCACTTGGGCGACCTAATCCGCGAGTTCTGGCGAGTTTGCCCTCAATTCATACACGCAGCATGGTTGACACAAGGTCGTAGGAGGCCTTCGTAACTCTCCTTAATGCTGGAGAGTAGTACTCGTGTACTCGAGGCCCTAGCTAGGCTGCGGCGTTTTTTTCAATATGTTAAAAAATGCCCGAGAGCAAAAAAAGGTTGCCATGGAAAAAATCGGTACTTCTTTTTACTCCTTGGTTTAGTCGGAGTAGGTCAAAGTAGGTCGGCATGTTAGTTGTAGGTAATCGAGGGTAGTCGAAGATAGTCGAAGGTAGTCGTAGATAGTCTTCATCATAGTCGAAGGGAGGTCGAAGGGAGGTTGAAGGAGGTCGTCTTCACTCTCCACTATTCGGTGACCAATTTTCCCGAAGTTAGTCGTAGCTAGTCGTAGCTAGTAGAAGCTGGTCTTCAACATAGTCGAAGGAGGTCGAAGGAGGTCTTCAACATGTCATTTCTTCAAACTCTTCTAAACTCACCAATTAGGTTGCCCAAGTGGGACAGCCCCTTTACTCCAGCATTTTGTGTCTATCTTTGATTTAAACCAGCATGCTGAAGGACTGCGCTGACCAGCTGGCTGGAGTCTGTACAAGGATTTTCAACCAGTCTCTGGCCCAGTCCACTGTTCCACCCTGTCTGAAGTCTGCAACCATAGTCCCCTTGCCCAAAAAACCCCACATTTCCAGCCTCAACGACTACCGGCCAGTCGCACTCACACCAGTGGTGATGAAGTGTTTTGAAAAACTGGTCCGGGGTCACATCACATCACTCCTGCCCCGAAGCTTTGACCCCCACCAGTTTGCGTACAGAGCGAATAGATCTACAGAGGACGCTGTAGCCACAGCTCTCCATGCTGCACTGTCCCACCTGGAGCAGCGGGGGAGCTACGTGCGGATGCTCTTTGTGGACTACAGCTCTGCCTTTAATACCATCCTTCCCCACAAACTGGTGGACAAACTGGGGGACTTGGGACTTCCACACTCCACCTGCATGTGGATAAATAGCTTCCTGTCGGGTCGCAGCCAGAGAGTCAGAGTGGGCCATCACACATCCACGGCCCTCAGCCTCAGTACCGGCTCTCCACAGGGCTGCGTGCTGAGCCCCCTGCTCTACACCATCTACACACATGACTGCACCCCCGCCCACCACAGCAACACCATTGTCAAATTTGCGGATGACACTACGGTGGTGGGACTCATCTCCGGGGGGGACGAGTACGCCTACCGGGATGAGGTGGAGCAGCTGACAGTGTGGTGTGGAGAAAATAACCTGCTCCTCAACACCTTAAAGACCAAGGAGATAATAATAGACTTCAGGAAGAATAAAACGGACATGGTACCATTAATTATCAGAGGGGACTGTGTGGAGAGAGTGGCGGATTTCCGCTTCCTGGGAATCCATATTGAGGAGGACCTGACGTGGAGCGTGAACACCTCTGCGCTGCTGAAAAAGGTCCAGCAGAGACTGCACTTCCTGAGGGTGCTCAGGAAGAATAACATCACTCAGAGACTGCTGCTGTCCTTTTATCGGTGCTCCATTGAGAGCCTCCTAACATACTGTGTATGCGTATGGTACACCAGCTGCACAGCGGCTCAGAGGAAAGCGCTCCAGAGGGCCATTGACAATGCCCAGAGGATTGTCGGCTGCCCTCTCCTTACCTTGGAGGACTTACACAGTTCCTGCTGCATCAAAAAATCCCAGAGTATTATAAAGGACATTTCCCACCCCGGACACTCCCTGTTTGAACTGTTACCGTCAGGCAGACGGTACAGATCTACAAGGACAAGGACAAACAGACTTAAAAACAGTTTTTACCCCACTGCTATAAAGGCACTAAATGTAGCCGTCAAGGAACGCAGGGGCGATACATACTAAGAGACTGTGAAATCGACAGAAGGATGTAGGGCTGGGTGTTTATGCGTGCTATTTTTATGATATTTATTTTAGTTGTTTATCTTTTTAAATATTTTACCTTGTATGTATCGTTAGCTTTTAGAAATGTTTGAATGGTGCACTGACTGGCTGACATTTTACAATTTCGTTGTACATGGTTCATGTTACAATGACAATAAAGAAACTATTCTATTCTATTCTATTCTATTCTATTCTATTCTATTCATCTGCAGTTCTTTCCCACACATTCAGTTTAGTTCAGTCCAGTTTAGTTTATTGTCACGTGTACCAAGGTACAGTGAAAAGCTTTTTTTGTTGTGTGCTATCCAGCCAGGGGAAAGACAATATATGATTACAATCGAGCCATTCACAGTGTTTAGATACATGATAAGGGAATAACGTTTCATGTAAGGCAAAGCCAGTAAAATCCGATCAAAATTAGTCTGAGGGTTCCCGATGAGGTAGATAGTAGTTCAGCACTGCTTCTGGTTGTGGTAGGATGGTTCATTTCCCAATAACAGCTGGGAAGAAACTGTCCCTGAATCTGGAGGTGTGCTTTTTCACACTTCTATACCCTTTGCCCGATGGGAGAGGGGAGGAGTTTTCGTTTTTGGTGATTTAGATTTGTCCATGCCAACACTTGTCCATGCCAACCACGATGCCCCATACTATTTGAAAGACAATGTGTAAATCTCAAGTAAATAGTAAACTAATTTACAATTAGCTTCATGAGCATCTTTCTACACAAGAGATGAAATGGCTGTCAGTAACATTGAGCAGGAACATGTTTGAACAGATACAGGAGGTTGGTAGTCTGAAGAAGGGTCCTGACCCAACTCCATGTTCTCCAGAGATGCTGCCTGGCCCATTGAGTTACTCCAGCAGACAGACACAAAAAGCTGGAGTAACGCAGCGGGTCAGACTGCGTCTCTGGAGAAAAGGACTAGGGTCGAGACCCTTCAGATTGAGAATCAGGGGAAAAGGAAACTAGAGATCTAGACGGTGATGCAGAGAGCTACAGAACAAAAGAATGAAAGAAATGCAAAAAAGTTATGATGATAAAGGAAACAGGCCATTGTTAGCTGTGGGCTTAGTGAAAACGAGCTACAGATAATAAAATTCACGAGGATGACTTTGAAACTAGTACAAGGACTTGGGTGGGGGAGGGATGGAGAGAGAGGGGATGTGTGAAAAATATACATCTTCTAGATGCGCTGGTGATGTGACCTGGGGTCATCGGGTGTTTCGGGTCTCACAACATCTGACACCCTCGCCCTGGTGACCCAGCCGGGGTTGATCAGACCCCAGCAGCAACCACCCACGGATCAGCCATCTTAATAACTACTCTGCAGGGGCTGGGAGACTCTAGTGCGTGGAGGGACTGGGCTCTTTGGGATGAGTCCTGGTTGGGCTCCTCCTGCGTCTCACCAGGTTCAAGGCCTGTGCGTTGCACCTCTTTCTCCTTCTCCGAGCATTTCATTCTCGCCTGATGGATTTTTAGGCCACGGTGGTTCATTAGGCCTTTCTGTTACTCATTAGGCCTTTCTCTATTGGATGTCTTTCTCATGAAAGACACAGACTGGGGTGCTAACCCAGCCTCTCCCGGGTGCCATCTTTCCGTGCCGTCAACTGTCTCTCCAGTAGTCACCAAACTATTCCTGGTTGTCACCCAGTCTATTCCTAGATGTCACTGGCTGAGCCAGGCTTCAGTGTGAAAAACATACATCTTCTAGATGCACTGGGAAGCATCCTCAGCGATGTGACCTGGGGTCATCAAGTGTTTCAGGTCTCACAACACCAGACACCCTCAACCAAGAATGACTTGAAGTTGGAGAAATCAATATTCATACCGCTCGGTTGTAAGATGCCCAAGCAAAATATGAGGTGCTCCAACACTTTGTGCCCTTCTGTGTAAACCAGCATCTGCAGTTCCTCTATCCTGCAATATGCATGGTTTTTCATGATGGTGGGCAAATGAAGCCCTAGATATTTCAGTACTTCAGTGTTGAAGTGAAATGATATTTCATCTCATAAGAATTTACTCGGAGAGAGGAAGGTGAGTAGGCGGAAAAAGTAAATTTACCGATACATTTCTACCTGTTCGCATTTTTACAAAAGAGATCTGAAAATAAGATCTGCATAAGATCTGACACAATGTTTCCAAACCACAGAAAGCAGAAGAAATCTTGAAAGTTGTGAACACCATCTATTGAGATCAGACAAGAATTCCCAGGGTGAAAATGTCCAAAAAAAAAACTAGATGGCATAGCTTTAAGATGAAAGGGGGCAAAACTTAAAGAGGATTTGCAGAGCAAGTTTTTTTACACAGAGAGTGGTGGGTGCCTGGAATGTGAAGCCAGGGGCGGTGGTGGAGGCAGATATGACAATGGCGTTTAAAAGGCTTTTGGATAGGCACATGGATATGCAGGGAATGGAAGGATATGGATCACGTGCCGACAGAGGAAATTAGTTTAACTCGGGGGTCACAAGTTCACAGGTTATAGGAGTAAAATGAGGCCATTTGGCCCATTGAGTCTACTCCGCCATTCAATTATGGCTGATCTCATCCTCCTAATCACATTTTCCTGCCTTCTCCCCATAATACCTTGACACCCTTTCTAATCAAGAATTTGTCTATCTCTGCCTTAAAAATATCCACAGACTTGGCGTCCTGCCTGAAAAATATCCACCGATTTGGCTTGCATTCATATTCAGCAAGGACATTGTGGACTGTTTCTATGCTGTATTGTTCTATGTTTTATATTCCATATTAAGAATTCCTTGTAGAAGATTAACCTTCTCCAGTGAGAGAGGACTGAATAGGTATTTCAGGTGATCAACAGGTTAGATCTTGGGCGTTATTTGCGCGTCATTTACGCGAAATTATTTACGTGTCATGCCGCATGATGCGACATTATTTACGCGCAACGCGCGCATCGTGACGCATACGTAATGCGCGCATGGTGCGTGGTGAGACGTGGTGGCGTAGGCAGTGATGCACGGTCGCGCGCGGCGCCCCAGGATTTTGGGATTCATAAATTCTTCGTGCCCCACCTGCGTGACATGCAAATATCACCCAAGTGGGACAGGCCCTTAAGGAAATTGTGTCCAGTTGGTTTACAGATAAAGATGATTCAATTGCATCATTTGGTGGCATCCTTTCTATCTATGTTACATCACCTATGCCTCTCATAATTTTTACTTCTTAGATAGGCACAAAAAGCTGGAATAACAGGTCAGGCAGCATCTCTGGAATGAAGGAATAGGTGACCCTGACTCGCACTCTGAAGAAGGGTCTCGACCGGAAAAGTTACCTATTCCTTTCCTCCAGAGATGCTGCCTGAGCCGCTGTGTTACTCCAGCATTTTGTGCCTGTGTTCGGTGTAAACCAGCATCTGCAGTTCCTTCCTACCCATTTTATATATACTTTGGTCAGGTTTTCTTGCAATCTCCGGCGTTCCAGAGAAAACAATCCCAGGCTGTCCAACCTCTACCTGTAGCTAACACCCCTTAATCCAGGAAACATTCTGGGAAACCTTCTCTGCACCCTCTCCAAAGTATCCACATTCTTCCTGTAATGGGGTGACCAGAACTACAGAGAAGGGCAGTGGTCAACAAAAATCATCAAAGACCCTCACCATCCTGGCCCCACACACATTACACCGTTGCCATCGGGAAGAAGGTACAGGAGCCCGAAAACTGTAACGTCCAGGTTCAGGAATAGTTCCTTCCCTACAGCCATTAAACACAACAACGAATAAGCTCTGAGCTTTGAACTGCGAAAGACTATATTATTACTGCACAATATTTGTAATTTATTGAACTTTTTTCCTCTTCCCCCATTATGTACTATGTTTACATATTCACATATTCTGTTGTGCTGCAGCAAGTAAGAATGTCATTGTTCCATCCGGCACACATGACAATAAAACACTCTTGTCTCTTCCCTCTTGATGTAAATTTGATTAATATAAACCTACTTTTGACCAAGTAAAATCACAACGCCAAAGATATAGACACCTGGATAAAATTAATTGTTTTGTCAATCGTATTTTCTCTGTGCATGCTCCACACAACAAAGCATACAAATACCTGCCTCTACACAGACATTGAGTGGCACGGTGGCGCAGCAGTAGAGTTGCTGCCTTACATCACTTGCAGCGCCAGAGACCCGGGTTCGATCCCGACCACGGGTGAAGTTTGTACGTTCTCCCAGCGACCGTGTGGGTTTTCCCCGAGATCTTCGGTATCTTCCCTCACTCCAAAGACGTACAGGTTTGTAGGTTAATTGGCTTGGCGTAAGTGTAAAACCCCTGTCCCATGGTACGAGTTCATTCCAAGAGTTCTCCCGAGTTTGCCCAGATTCGAACTCGGAGATTTACGGTAATGGCCATTCGTCCGTACTCGGGGCTCTCGTGGACATTTTTCAACACGTTGAAAAATCTTCACGAGTCTTCCCGTGCTTATCTGCCATTAGCGAATCTTCCCGAGTACCTGCCGTTAGCGCTAAGAGGCGTCCCTGAGCTCCGACGTACCCGCTACGTTCATTCTCCGTGCTTACCACAAATTTGATTTTTTTTAAATTCGGGAGAGCTCTTGGAATGAACTCGTACCATGGGACAGGGCTTTAAATTGTCCCTAGTGTGTGTGCATGATAGTGTTGGTGTGCGGGGATCGCTGGTTGGTGCGGACTCGGTGGACCGATGGGCCTGTTTCTGCGCTGTATCACTAAACTAAACTAAACTAAGAGAAGGGAAAGAATCTGGAATGAGGGATCATTAAAAGAGCATGAGTAGTGGGACCATTAAATATATATATCAGCAGTGAATATATATCAACTTTCAGAGAGAAACATGGGAGGCAAGGGTGACATAAGTGAATGTAGGTGAATGAGGTGAGATGCCAAGAACAGGTTGCTAATGATAGGGATAGTTTCCAGTCAGCGAATAATTACAGATTCCAGATTAAATGGTGAGATTTTGAAAGTGACATGTCAATCTTCATCAAAAGAAGTAATAGTTTTCATTTGTTCCCCAGCTAGGTGGAACCCATCAAGTGATGATGAGTGGTAATAAAAATGAACTGCAGATGCTGGTATATATCAAAGACGGATACAAAATGCTTGAGTAACTCAGCGGGTCAGGTAGCATCTCTGGAGAACAGGGTTCATAAGGTCATAAGTGATAGGAGCAGAATTTGCCCATTCGTCCCATCAAGTCTACTCCGCCATTCAATTATGGCTGATCTACCTCTCCCTCCTAACCCCCTCCTCCTGCCTTCTCCCCATAACCCCTGACTCCTGTACTAATCAAGAATGTACCTACCTCTGCCTTAAAAATGTCCATTGACTTGGCCTCTACAGC
The DNA here is from genome assembly GCF_010909765.2 of Amblyraja radiata. Classification (NCBI taxonomy): domain Eukaryota; kingdom Metazoa; phylum Chordata; class Chondrichthyes; order Rajiformes; family Rajidae; genus Amblyraja; species Amblyraja radiata. The sequence continues at coordinate 9,891,401 of NC_045968.1, read as the reverse complement.
CTTCCGTGGCAATGAATTCCACAGATTCACCATCCTTTGACAAAATAAATTCCTCCACATCTCCTTCCTAAAGGAACGTCCTTTAATTCTGAGGCCATAACCTAGACTCTCCCACCAGTGGAAACATCATCTCCACATCCATTCCAAGACTGTGTCCAAGCCTTTCACTATTTGGCACGTTTCAGTGAGGTCCCCTCACATTCTTCTAAACCTTTTCCTTACTTCCAGTTCCATCCCCTGCCCCAACAATTTTAGTCTGAAATGTCAACTATCCATTTTCTCCAGAGATGCTGCCTGACCCGCTGAGTTACTCCAGCACTTTGTGTCTATTTAAGAGACGATGAGTGATGGACATCTAATTTGACATGCCCACCCAGTCTGCTATGCATCTAACTTAGAAATGGGAAATATTGGTGATGCTATCTATCTATACATAACTAAATCTCTGATCTTGTGCTCTTCCGGTTTGCGCGGTTTTTCTATTTGCGCAAAAATGGTATGCGATAGCGCTAAGATTTTTCGCCAGGTTACTCGCCATTCTCCTGTGCTGCGAGTGCAACAAGTTTCGTTCTGATCAGTGGCATATTGTCAAATTTAGCGAGGTTCAAAAATCTTTTAAAAATGCGCGTTGCGCAGATCAATCTCCTCTCCTGCCAGTCAGCGACACGCGGATCGGTCTCTTCTCCTGTCAATCCATGGGACGGTCCGCCCCTTCCTGTGCCATCGTGTCTTTACTAGAGCTGAGGATGGCCAGCGGAGGTCTCCAACCGGATACAATTTTCGCAATGACCGGAAGTGGCCGGCTCAGCCCGGGGCGGAATCGGAGATGTCGCCAAACGGAAAATGGAGATTCTGATCCCGGCGTCCAGTCCCAAACACACCACCACCACAACGACCCGCAGCTCCAGCCCCTTCTCCCCCGTGATAACCCTATCTCTCCCATCTTTTCTCAGAGCTTTCCCCCCCCACCTTTCCCCCCGCACCCCCCCCCCCTCCCCCGCCGGTGTGACCGTTGCTGCTGGTGCTTCCGGGCCAAGCCAAGAATCCGCGCCACCGACTGATGCTCCTCCGGGGCACGCAAGAAGAGAGAGGAGCGGCAACCTCGAGATCCTGGGGAGGGAGAATGGGGGAGAAGAGAGGGGATAGAGGGAGGGGAGGGGAGTAGGGAGAGGAGAGGGAGGGAGTGCTGGGGATGTGGAGAGGATGTTTCCACTAGTGGGAGAGTCTAGGACTAGAGGACATAGCCGCAGAATTAAAGGATGTTCTTTTGGGAAGGAGACGAGGAGAAATCTCTTTAGTCAGAGGGTGGTGAATCAGTGGAATTCTTTGCCACAGAAGGCTGTGGAGGCCAAGTCAGCAGATGATTTTAAGGCAGAGATAGATAGATTCTTGACTAGTGCGTGTGTCAGAGGTTATGGGGAGAAGGCAGGAAAATGGGGTTTTAAGTGAGAGATAGATCAGCCATGATTGAATGGCAGCGTAGACTTGATGGGCCGAATGTCCTAATTCTATCCTCCATATGAACTAGTGCTGGGAAGTGGGAATTAAGGCTTAGTGCAGATAGAATGGACCAGATGACCTCCATCTCTGTTGTAAATTTTGTGTGTCACTAATACATGCTCTCAAAACAGTGGGTGGTCATTTCTTCTCCTGAGGCACACGTGATCAGCAGTGGAAAACTAACTTGAAAGACAGACTTCAAAAGTGGACCTTAATTTTCAAACTGAGGATGTTGACAAGAAAGTCAAGCTTGTTGGAGATTGTACCTGTGCTGTGGGACGCGAGAAAGTTCTAAAGTAGTAAATGACATGTTAAGTTCAATTAGCTCAGGCGGCAGGGTGGCGCAGCAGTAGAGTTGCTGCCTTACATCGACAGGTTAGATCCTGACTACGGGTGCTGTCTGTACGGAATTTGTACATTCTCCCCGTGACCGCGTGGGTTTTCTCCAGGTGCTCCGGTTTCCTCCCACACTCTAAAGACGTACAGGTTAGTAGGCCATTTGGCTTTGGTATCATTGTAAATTGTCCCTAGCGTGTGTGAGATAGTGGTAGGGCTGCGGGGATCGCTGGTCGGCGCGGACACGGTGGGCCGAAGGGCCTGTTTCCTTGCTGTATCTCTAAACTAAAGAAACAGAACTAAGCAAGTACGTTAAGGATGTTAAAAGAGATCACTCGGATAGAGATTGGCGAGAAGATCACAAAATTAATTACAGCCTACTTTCCAAGTTATAGCCAAATATACTTTTGGGGGTTTTAAATGGCGCACATGTGAAGCCCAGGTCAGGAAATGAAAGGCAATATTTGAAACCACAGTGACATTCATTTCTCTTTCAAAATGTAATTAGATTAAAGTTCAAATTTCTTCTTATTATTATCTGAACAATTTAGCAATCATCGTTCTCCTTGAGGCAATCGGGAACTTCCATTTTTTAACTATAGGATAACATGTGTTGGCCGTTAATCACTTTGTTTTGACAAAAAAAAAAAAATTTGTGCGGTGAGCATAAATAAGCATTCTATGACATTCCCTTGATTACTGCAGTCCCACTTTCAGTGACAAATATACAAATTAAAATGTTTCTTTCATCTCGTCACCAGATCATCACCATCCATCACTAAATGTTTCCCCTTCATCATGAATGTTGTTAGCCTACCCGATTATTCTCTTTATTGTTCTCTCTGCCACAGAGGGTAGTCGAGGCCAGTTCATTGGCTATATTTAAGAGGGAGTTAGATGTGGCCCTTGTGGCTAAGGGGATCAGAGGGTATGGAGAGAAGGCAGGTACGGGATACTGAGTTGGATGATCAGCCATGATCATATTGAATGGCGGTGCAGGCTCGAAGGGCCGAATGGCCTACTCCTGCACCTATTGTCTATGTTTCTATGTTTCTTAATGGAACAAGGGCCGCCACGGTGGCGCAGCGGTAGAGTTGTTGCCTTACAGCGCTGGGGAAACGGGTTTGATCCCGACCACGGCTACTGTCTGCGCTGAGTTTGTACGTTCTCCCCGTGACCTGCGTGGGTTTTCCTCCGGGTGCCCCGGTTTCCTCCCACACCCCAAATAAGTGCAGGTTTGTAGGTTAATTGGCTTCGGTAAAATTGTAAAAGTGTCCCTAGTGTGTGTAGCATAGTGCTAGTGTGCGGGGATCGCTGGTCGTTGTGGGCCGAAGGGCCTGTTTTCCCGCTGTATCTCCAAACTAAAGAAAAACTAAAAATGGATTGGTATTTATGTTGTTCATTACATTTTTCTGAGTTCTTATTTTGTGTCTTATTTTATGTCTATCTTCAGTTCCTCACCACACATTTGATATTTCAAAGGTTTTTTAAACAGTCATAACCCTTGGTTTTACCATCCATTTCATGTGAGGGGATTAGGTTATGTTTAAGCATGTAACCTTACAAATGGGCCATGAAAAGACTTCTATTTTCTGCCTAAACTCACTTAAGCAAATGATAAGGTAGACAAAAATGCTGGAGAAACTCAGCGGGTGATGCAGCATCTATGGAGCCAGGGGCGGCAAACCCGGGGGGCCAGAGGGAACACGTCCCCCCCCATGTTTTGAGAGGTGGGGGACATCCCCGCCAGGTTAACCTGCCTGGGCTTGCGGGAAATATGGGCAGCGCGGAGAAGCAGCGCTGATATCCCGTCAGTCCACACAGGGCTGTTCGTTAACCCGGTGAGACAGGCAGTTGAGCTGCATTTAGCGCTGGATTGAGCCTCCGAAGCCTCGCGCGCTTGTGTGAGTGTGCGCATGCACGCGCGGCCGCCAAAAAATTGTGTCCCCCGTCCCCTCCATGTTTTGATAGTGAGTTCCGTTCTTGTATGGAGCAAAGGAAATAGGCAACATTTCGAGTCAAAACCCTTCTTCAGACTGATGTGTGGGTGGGGGGAGGGGGAAGAAGAAAGGAAGAGGCGGAGACAGTGGGCTGAGGGAGAGTTGGGAAGGGGTGGAGAAAGCAGGGACGACCTGAAATTAGAGAAGTCAATGTTCATACCGCTGGGGTGTAAACTGCCCAAGCTCTCAACCTAGTACTTTGATGTACAAACCCAACATGAGGTACTGCTCCTCCAATTTACGGTGGGCCTCACTCTGGCCATGGAGTGCTTTCTGAAGGTTTATGTTGAAGAAAGGTAGATGTCGTACAATGGGCTAAAGGTGCCACTTTGGTCAATGTCAACATTATGGAGTATCTTAATGCCCTCTCGGGAGATGTATGTTTTACTTTGTTCTGGAGTCAGGTGGGAGTTTAATTCAAGATTTAATCTGGAAAAATAGATCAGCTTTGTGCCATCATCAATCTTTAATCTGCAATGTAGATATTCAAATTCAAATTCAAATGTTTACTCAAATTCATAATATGTCTTCATCATATTGAAGGGAAGTGAAGTCTTACTGCAGACTGGCCAGGCACTAATGAGAGTGATCCTCGATTACTCCAAACAGTTAAGACCTTAGACTTTGAACTCTAGAGATACAGTGCGGAAACAGGCCCCTCGGCCCACCGAGTCCGTGCAGACCAGCGAGCAACCCGTACACCAACATTGCCCTACACACACTAGGGACAAGGTTTACAATTTTACCGAACCCAAATAACCTACATCTTTGGAATATGGGAGGAAACCGGAGCGCCCGGAGGAAACCCACGCAGTCACAGAGAGAACGTACAAACTCCGCAGAGACAGCACTCAAGGTCAGAATCGAATCCAGTTCTCTGGGGCTGTAAGGCAGCAACTCTACCGCTGCGCCACCGTGTCGACCCTCTCTTCCAGCTTTCTCTAAGCCCCCACCCCTCACAAATAACAATCAGTCTGAACGAAGGGACACAGCCCGAACAATCATCATTCCATGGAAGACATAAAATGCTGGAGAAACTCAGCGGGTGCGGCAGCATCTATGGAGCGAAGGAAATAGGCAACGTTTCGGGCCGAAACCCTTCTTCAGACTGATGTAGGGTGGGGGGGGTGGAGAGAAGAAAGGAGAAAGGAAGAGGAGGAGCCAGAGGGCTGAGGGAGAGCTGAGAAGGGGAGGAGACAGCAAGGGCTATCGGATATTGGAGAAGTCGATGTTCATGCCGCTAGGGTGCAGACTGCCCAAGCGGACTAGCCGTCACAAACAACAAATAGTCCTCCGTCATTTCCGCCACCTCCAACGTGACCCCACCACTCGCCACATCTTCCCATCTCCCCCCCCTGTCTGCTTTCCGCAAAGACCACTCCCTCCGTAATTCCCTGGTCAATTCTTCCCTTCCCTCCCACACCACCCCCTCCCCGGGCACGTTCCTTTGCAACCGCAAGATATGCCACACTTGTCGCCTTACCTCCCCCCTTGACTCCATTCAAGGACCCAAGCAGTCGTTCCAGGTGCGACAGAGGTTCACCTGCACCCCCTCCAACCTCATCTATTGCATCCGCTGCTCTAGATGTCAGCTGATCTAAATCGGTGAGACCAAGCGTAGGCTTGGCGATCGTTTCGCCGAACACCTCCGCTCAGTCCGCATTAACCAATCTGATCTCCCTGTGGCTCAGCATTTCAACTCCCCCTCCCATTCCGAATCCGACCTTTCTGTCCTGGGCCTCCTCCATGGCCAGAGTGAGCACCACCGGAAATTGGAGGAGCAGCACCTCATATTCCACTTGGGCAGTTTGCACCCTAGCGGCATAAACATTGACTTCTCCAATTTCCGGTAGCCCTTGCTGTCTCCTCCCCTTCTCAGCTCTCCTTCAGCCCTCTGGCTTCTTCTCTTCCTTTCTCCTTTCTTCTCCCCGCACCCCCTCCTCCCCCACCCTACATTAGTCGAAGAAGGATTTTGGCCCGAAACGTTGCCTATTTCCTTCGCTCCATAGATGCTGCCTCACCCGTTTTGTCTACCTTCGATTTTCCAGCAACTGCAGTTCCTTCTTAATCACCTTTCCACGTTCGCCAGAGATGCTGCCTGACCTAGAATTACTCCAACACTTTGAGTCCATTTTTTGGTAAACCAGCACCTGCAGTTCCTTGTGCCTTTAGTTTCCATTCATTCTAGCTTATAATGTTGGTCTATGTGAAAAAAATACAAAGCTGAAAGACTTTAAAAATAATTCATCCATTTATTTCAACCCTTGCGTTGATCCAATTATGTCAGAGCATTAATAGAGAGACCTAGATCTATCATTTTGCTGACTCCTCTCACCGTATGAAACATTGCCAAAATAGCTGCATTTAAAGTGGCATTGGCTTAGATTGCCTGTGTTTCGTTTTTAGTTTAGTTTAGAGATACAGCGCGGAAACAGCGAGTCCGCACCAATGGGCGATCCCTGCACATTAACACTATCCTACGCACGCCCGGGACAATTTTACATTTATACCAAGCCCATTAACCTACAAATCTGTACGTCTTTGGAGTGTGGGAGGAAACCGAAGATCCCGGAGAAAATCCACGCAGGACACGAAGAGAACGTACAAACTCTGTACAGACAGCACCCGTAGTCGGGATCGAACGTGGCCTCCGGTGCTGTGAGGCAGCAACTGTACCGCTGCGCCACCGTGCTGCCCTTTCTTGCAATATCAATTCATATTCATACCACTCCCATTTTTTAATCTCCACATTCAAAATATGTGGCATAGACGGACCAAGCTTATGAGAACAAGGATATTCATCTTCTTTTGATCCACGATTTGAAATCATTCTGCTGATTATTTGTGCAGCAGGCTTAAAGAACTGTAGGCTGCAAATACTGTCCTCGTTCACAGTCTGTTGCAGATTTTCAACCAAAGGGCACCATTTATTCAAGACGTAAGTGATGAAGGTGACAATAGACTAAGTTTGGAAACAAAAGTAGAGTTTTTGAGGTGATGTAAATGATTAGAGCAGAATAGCAATAACAAGGAACTGCAGATGCTGATTTATACCAAAGATAGACACAAAATGCTGGAGTAACTCAGCGGGTCAGGCAGCATCTCTGGAGAACGTGGATTGGTGATGTGTCAGGTCGGGACCTTTCTTCAGACTGATTGCAAAGGGGGGAGCGGGAAGAAACATGGAGGCGAGAAGGGGCCGGACAAATCACGGCCTTCAAAGTATGGCCTTGGGTGAGGAGGTTCCCTGATAGGCAGATTGGTGGGCAAGGGCTAGAGATAGGAACAGGTGTGAGCCCAAGAGGGAGACATTGTTGTGAACTGTGAAGCTAGTTAAAGGTCCTTTGGTGGAATTGGGGGGGGGGGATGGGGGTGCAAGGTCACCAAACTTCTGAATTCTCTGGGGTGGAACCCTCTCCAAGACAGACGTGAAGCTCACCGTTTGACCTGTATTTACAAAATGTTAAATGGTCAGCTCGACATAGATTACAAGACCTACACCAAACCCAAACCAATGAGGAGCAGACGAGGGCATTCGATCCAATTTGTGATCCCAGCTACAAAGACAGATGTGTACAGCAATTCGTTCTTCCCCCGCACAATTAAAGCATGGAATAGTCTCCGCCCAACTATAGTTACCCAACCAGATGCAACTAAATTTAAAGTAGCTCTTTCTTCCCAATAACCCTTTCTGGCTTAATCCCTCCCTTCACCACCTCCAGTTTAAATTCCATTTGGAATATTTTGAAGGACCAAGAAACCAAGAAGAAAGAAGAAGGTCAGCCTGGGTTCAGTGTTTCTGAGGAGGGAGGGAGGGAGGGAGGGAGGGAGGGAGGGAGGTGCTGGAAGGGTCAAGACTTTTTTATTTTCAGATGTCCAGGATAGAACAATGTAATTCTTACATGCAACTGCACAACAGAATATGTAAACATAGTAGGAAGGAGCTGCGGATGCTGGCTTACGCCAAAGATAGACACAAAAAGCTGGAGTAACTCAGTGGGACAGGTAACATCTTTGGAGAGAAGGAATGGGTGAGGTTTCGGGTCGAGACCTTTCTTCAGACTCATAGTACATAGTACATGGTAAATATTGTACACTGTAAAAAATATAATAATCCAGAAAAAAATGTTCGGTGTGTGCATGCGGGGTGGCACGGTGGCGCAGCGGTAGAGTTACTGCCTACAGCGCTTGCAGCGCCGGAGACCCAGGTTCGATTCCGTCTACCGGTGCTGTCTGTGCGGAGTTTGTACGTTCTCCCCGTAACCGAAGGATGTCAGAGCTGAGGATTCAGCTCTCAACCTAGTACTTTGATGCACAAACCCAACGGCCCAGCAGAATGGGGCTGAACCTCTCCCTTGATCTGTCCTGATAAATGCATTGGCCAAAGACTTTTGGAGCTTTGAAGCTTATCGTACATTTTCAGTCTTTCAATCATGAATTATGGCTTAGATTTAGGAGCACCGTAAGCAACATTGATGGAGCATCAAACGTCTTTCAATATCCTGACCTGCAGAAAAAAGCAAGTCTTGTCCTAATTCTCATCCTTGCAATTCTCCTTCATCTCTCCCCCACCCCCTCTCCCCCACCCCCAATCCATTCTGTGAAATTTCACATTGATTGATAGGGCAGAGAAACAGGCCCTTTGGCCCACTGAGTCCACGCCAAGCATCAATCATGTGTTCAAACTAGTTCAGTTCAGGGGTGTTCAAATGCTGTGCGTGGTACAAATCTTTGAAAGGCTATGGGTTCTATCAGTTTAGTTGAGTTTAGTTTATTGTCACGTGTACCGAGGTACAGTGAAAAGCTTTTGTTTTTGATATATTTTAGTTATAGAGATACAACGTGGAAACAGGCCCTCCGGCCCACCGGGTCCGTGCTGACCAACAATCCCCGCACACTAACACTATCCTACACCCACTAGGGACAATTTAAACATTTTACACCAAGCTAAATAACCTACAAACCTGTACGTCTTTGGAGTGTGGGAGGAAACCGAAGGTAATAGATAATAGATAATAATAGACAATAGGTGCAGGAGTAGGCCATTTGGCTCTTCGAGCCAGCACCGCCATTCAATGTGATCATGGCTGATCGTCCCCAATCAGTGTGAGATAGCAGCTCTACCAGCTATGCCACTGTCCCACCCTCCTTTTGGAAGCTCATATTATGCACTTTGACGAAAATACCGCAATTCCCTCTGAGCATGCAGTGTCACGCCAAATGCAAATTCACTAAATGTAACCATGTGTCATTTAATGTGGCTGATCTTCCTTCTTTCCCAATTGCTCAAATGAACTGAGTAGTTGAATTTACTTTGAAGACACAACACGGAAACCTTTTTGGCCCATCGGGTCCGTGCCAACCAGCGATCCCCGTACACCAGCACTATCCTACACACACTGGGAACAATTTACAGTTTTACCAAAGGCATTTAACCTACACACCTGTTGGTCTTTGGAGTGTGGGAGGAAACCGGAGATCCCGGAGAAAATCCACGCAGGTCACGGGGAGAACGTACAAACTCTGTACAGATACCACCCGTAGTCAGGATCGAATCCAGGTCTCCAGCTCCGCCACCATGCCACCCTAATATGAACTGTGAAGAAAAGTGAATGCAGGATAAATACTATCCTTGTATACTAAAGTCTGTGGATATTTTAATGGTTCAATGGTTCTTTGTTGTCACATGTACCAAGGTACAGTGACATTTGTTTTTGCATACAGTTCAGTAAAATTATTGACACACATAGGGACAATCGATGATTACATACAGGATGTACAGATACAGCCCATTGAGTCAATATGCAGGAGTCACTAGGCTTTGGCACTATTTTTACAGTCCCAGATGCAGAAGGGCATAAAGGTTTGTCGCAGCCGTTGCCTCCATTCTGTAACGCCCGTGATCTGTCGCCCCTCTCCTCTCCTCTCCTTGCCCACCCAGCCACCTTCAGCCTTCGTGCCCTGGGGGAGGGAGGGTGCCTCCAGCAGCTGACCCTTGAGTGTGCGGAAGGTAAGACCCATGCGTAGGAAGGAACTGCAGATGCTGGTGTACATTGAAGATAGAATCAAAAAGCTGGAGTAACTCAGCGGGACAGGCAGCATCTCTAGAGAGAAGGAATGGGCGATGTTTCGGGTCGAGACCCTTCCTGGTTTTCCTATCTGTTTGTTTTGGAAAGTCAAGCCTCTTGGGATTTCTATTCATCTCAAATAGCCCAATGTGTTTTATTTTCTAAAGAGAGTGCAACAATATTATTAAGTATCAACAAAATATGTTCTATGCTACTGTAGACCCACGTTAAACCCATCTTCCACTAAACCTTGTGTGCAGGAAGGAACTGTAGATGCTGGTTTACACCAGAGGTAGACACAAAATAATGGAGTACCTCAGCGCAACATCTCTGGAGAAAAGGAATATGGGATGTTTTGGGTCGAGACCCTTCTTCAGACTCAGACATCACCTATTCCTTTTCTTCAGAGATGCTGCCTAGCTCACTGCGTTACTCCAGCATTTTATATATATATCTTCCCTCTAAACCTTTCCTATTTCAGAATTTAATTTCAGTATAAGTTCAATTGCACTGAAAACCACAGACAAAGCCAGAAATCTTGGTGTAGTTATGGACTCGGATTTGAATTTTAACAGCCATATAAAGACCATTACCAGATCTGCCTATTACCATCTAAAAAATATAGCAAGAATCAAGGGATTTCTGTCCAAAGACGACACTGAAAAACTTGTTCATGCATATATTTTTAGTAGGTTAGATTATTGTAATGGCATCTTTACAGGTCTCAATAAAAAATCAATTAAACAACTGCAGCTTATCCAAAATGCCGCTGCCAGAGTCTTGACCAACACCAAGAAAATGGACCACATTACATCTGTCCTTAAATCTTTGCACTGGCTCCCTGTGTGTAAGAGGATAGATTTGAAAATTCTGTTACTGACCGACAAGGCACTGAATGGTCTTGGTCCAAAATACATCTCTGACCTACTTGTTGTATATGAGGCGCCTAGACTCCTCAGGTCTTCAGGGACAGGTTTACTCTGTGTTCCCAGGGTCAGAACTAAAAAGGCTGAAGCAGCATTCGGTTTTTATGCTCCACACCTGTGGAACAAGCTCCCTGAACACCTGAGGTGTGCACAAACTGTAAGCGCTTTTAAATCAGGCCTAAAAACACTGTTGTTTACTATAGCTTTTCAATAACCCGACATGCAGGTAATCTTAACCGTCTAATTTTAACCCTTTTATGTGCTTTTTAAAATCGTTTTATTGTTTCATTGACGTTGTTTTATTATTCATACATTTGTCGTATTGCTTATTTTGCAATTTTTAATTATTGACTATTTTATTTTTTCTTTCCTGTAAAGCACCTTGAATTGCTGTTTGCACGAATGGTGCTATACAAATAAATTTGCCTTGCCTTGCCTTGCCTTGCCTAAGGTGAAATTTCAAAGTGTGTGTGTGTGTGAGTATGTATATGAATGTGTGTGTGTGTGTGTGTGAGAGTGTGTGTGAATGTGAGAGTATGTGTGTGAATTAGTTTGTGTGTGTATGAGTGTGTATGCTCGTCGGTGTGTGTGTGTGTTTGTGTGTGCGTTTGTGTGAATGTGTGTGGGTGTTTGTGTGAATGTGTGTGGGTGTTTGTGTGTGAAAGTGTGTGCATATGAGTTTGTGTGTATTTGTGCGTAGGAGTGTGTGTGTGTGAATGTGGTGTGTGTGTGAGTGGTGTGTGTGTGAGTGTGAGTGTGTGTGTGTGTGTGTGTGTGTGTGAGTGTGTGTGTGTGTGTGTGTGTGTGTGTGTGTGTGTGTGTGTGTGTGTGTGTGTGTGTGTGTGTGTGTGTGTGTGTGTGTGTGTGTGTGTGTGTGTGTGTGTGTGAGTGTGGTGTGTGTTCATCAATGTGTGTGTGTTTGTGTGAGTCAAGAGTCAAGTCAAGTCAAGAGAGTTTATTGTCATGTGTCCCTGATAGGACAATTAAATTCTTGCTTTGCTTCAGCACAACAGAACATAGTAGGCATTGACTACAAAACATATCAGTGTGTCCATATACCGTTATATACTATGTGTATGTGTGTGTGAATGTGCGAGTGTGTGAGTGTGTGTGTGTGTGTGTGTGTGTGTGTGTGTGTGTGTGTGTGTGTGTGTGTGTGTGTGTGTGTGTGTGTGTGTGTGTGTGTGTGTGTGTGTGTGTGTGTGTGTGTGTGTGTGTGTGTGGAGTGGGTTAAATCTGCAATAGCGAACAGCAGGTTGAAAATCCAATCCTGGTCCTTGTGGTTACAATCACAGCTTGTCAAGCTGCAAGCTGGAGACTCCCTTGAGAGAGGTAACTCGAGAACCTAAAAATGTTTTAGTTGCTCATTAAGTCATATTAACATAGGTTTAAGGTGTTTAATGGAGGATGGATGGTTTCTGGCCAGCGTCTGGGCAATCATCAGTAAACCCAGGTCAAGAGCTCAGTGCCACTCAGTGTTGGCTGACGAGTTGTCTGTCTAATCTGGCAATAAATTCTCCTCCTTTACAACCACAAGTTACTCCGAGAAAAACACTTCTTCGCGGGCGTTAAATTGCTTATTTTTTTTCTTTGTCGGAAACTTTGGAGAAAGTTTTTGAGAGGATTGGTGCTAAGTTTGTGGATGTTACTGAAGCGAGCACAGGGAAAGGTGGGAGTCTGATTGAAAATAGTTAATGTTGTTTCAAGTCAACAACCAGGTCTGGTGAAGAAGGATCATTGACCTGAACCATCAACTCTCACAAACATTTCTCTCTCAGCAGCTCAAGCGGCTCTGCGCAGTATTTCCAGCAGTTCTGGAGAACAGAACGTTCTCCAGAGATGCTGACTGAGTCGCTGAGTCTAGTTTAGTTTAGTTTAGTTTAGAGATACAGAGTGGAAACTCCGTGCCGACCAGCGATCCCCCCATACACTGGCACTATCCTACGCACTCGTGACAATTTACAATCTTTACCGAGGCCAATTAACCTACAAACCTGTATGTCTTTGGAGTGTGGGAGGAAATGGGAGCACCCGCAGAAAACCCACGCAGGTCACGGGGCGAACGTACAAACTCCGTACAGACAGCACCCGTAGTCAGGATCAAACCCGGGTCTCTGGCGCTGTAAGCAGCAACTCTACCGCTGCGCCACCCTGACGCCCTATTGGAGTTATACCAACACTTTGTGTCTGTTTGGGTGAACCAGCATCTGCAGTTCCTTGTGTCTATATTTCCTGCAGTTTCTGTTTTTTATTTCAGACCTCTATCACTTGCAATCATTTGCTTCTGACTTTTGTTATTAAACTTCAACATTTTGGTCTTGCTCACAATGGTCATTTGATTTGTTGGAGGGAATTTTGTGTTTAAGATGTATCCTAAATCCTGGCTTTCACACGGGGCCCAGAGGCCCTTTTCATTACTGCTTAGATAGGAACCGACACAAAAACCATCATGTAAAGCTATAAGGTTTAAGAAGGAACTGCAGATGCTGGAAAATCGAGGTAGACAAAAATGCTGGAGAAACTCAGCGGGTGAGGCAGCATCTATGGACAGTCTGAAGAAGGGTCTCGACCCGAAACGTCGCCTTTTTCCTTCGATCCATAGATGCTGCCTCACCCGCTGTGTTTCTCCAGCATTTTTATCTACCTTTCATGTAAAGCTATGGTGAGTTTCTCTGACAAGCTGGTTTATACAATGCCTTAACAGTACACACTGGAGAAACACCCTGGATCAAGGATCAAGTTTCCCATATCATGTATCTATACACTGTAAATGGTTCGGTTGTGATCATCTGTTGTCTTTCGGCAGACTGGTTAGCGTGTAACAAAAGCTTTTCACTGTACCTCGGTACATGTGACAATAAACTAAACTCAACTAAACCAAAGCCTTTCAACGATTCGTACCGCCCACAGCATTTTTTATATTCTCACAATAAACTGGTTACATGAGGATTTTGCTTGAACTTTCTTGATTAGAGCTTTCTTAAAAAGGTGGATTCCATAGATTTTGAACTGAGGGAGGAACGGAGCGATTTTGAAACCTATTCACTCGCCTCCCCAACCAAATCAATCCGTCTCAGTGTCAAAACAGTTGCATTTCCAATCCAGATCTACCAAATGTTACTAGGTGACAAAGCAGGTAACCCCTTAACAGTATGTTTAGAAAGGTACTGCAGATGCTGGTTTGAAGCAAAGATAGACACAAAACGCTGGATCAGTGGGTCAGACAGCATCTCTGGGGAAAAGGAATGGGTGACGTTTCGGGTCGAGATCCTTCTTCAGACCAAGAGTCAGGGGAGAGGGGAACGAATGACTGAAAGATAAAAGGTGGTTGTCGAGTCGGAGGGCAAGAGGAATCACAGAGGGGGAGCAACGAGAGTGGAAGTTGCCGAATTCTCGTTGGAGAGAGAGAAGGAGAATTTCTTCAAAGTAAACATACTCGCAGAAACCTGTCAGAGAGAGGAGAGGAATCCTGCAACATCCTCTCTCGCTGCCCCCCTCTGTGATTCCTCCTGCTCCCCGACCACATTTTATCTTTCATTCATTTGTTCTATATCTCTCTATATCACCATCTACATCTCTCATTTCCCTTTCCCCTGACCCTCAGTCAGAAGAAGGGTCTCGACCCGAGACGTTGCCCATTCCTTTTCTCCACAGATGCTGCCTGACCCTATCAGTATCTTCTGGAGCAACCCACCTAATGCCGAATGCCGCTTTGAAAAGCACTATTTTTTTTTTTTTAACTCACTAACAAACCACAAGAATGACTTCTTCCAAGCTACTTAATAATATTTTCATCAAAAGTTAAACATTCAAATTCAGCACAAGATCATTTCTAATTACTGCCATGTTCATGATCTGTTCCTCCCACAGGTAGGACTGACATGAAAGCAGTTTTTAATGAGTTCGAATGTGAAAGACCACAAAATGTATAATTCTGAGCATTCATTATCTCTGTATCAAATTTTTTTTTGGAGCTGAATTCAATTATATTGAACCCTGGGGCTCTCTTGACTTTTTTTTTTCCATTCCATCCACTGTCCTTTGTAATCTGAAAATTCCAGTGATCATACCAAACCCTCGTTGAACTGAATTTTGTAAAAAAAATATAATTATATTCTAGGAATCTGTGTTCTTCGCTGACTCAGACAATTGGCCATCAAAGGACTGGAATATTGTATTAATTTCCCGTTAATTAGTCGATTGTTGCTTGATGTTTTTATTATTCTGAGGATGTCACAGGCAGTATTTTGTGTCTTTATTTTGGAAGACTCGTAGCTTATCTCTCCTGTGCGCCTAATCACGATAGCTTTAACTAGCCCGAAGGTACGGGATCTCCGGATTCAGAGCACACCGAGTTTGTGTTTAACCTTCATTAACGATACTTATTCATTCACAATGTAAATCACTTTGCAATGCCACAAGATATGTTATTTTCCTCTCAAGTTCAGTAAACTTTTGATTCATCTGCCCCTTCAGCGTGGCTTATTGTGACACCATTGAGAACAGCTTTTAGCATTTCCCAGGGTGGCTGATGATCCGAACTCCATGATGGGGAAAAGCAATTATCCTTCAGAAATAGATAATTAAACTTTCAGCTTTTTTCATTTGCAATTTTAGTGCAAAAAAACCATCAACAAAAAGAGGGCCAGTGACAATTCTTGCATTAATAGAGGACGTTGTATTAATGGCTTCTTTTTGAACTGGTATCATTGGCAGACAGGAAAATCTATTGCAGAAGGAAATTGCGAGTACCTTCCTGCGAAAGGGTATCCTGATAAATTTGAGCCCTATTACTAAATTTGTAAAGTCTCACTTGTTTAGGGTGAGATTGATTTTGGTTTAAAAAGGGAACTATTACGACTGATGCATGTCTTTGGCATAAGTGTCTTATATTTGTTTGGCAAACGCTTTGCTTCCCTGTGCATGTTGCTGATGTACAAATCTTCTCATCACTTCTTTTTAGTTTAGTTTAGAAATACAGCGCAGAAACAGGCCCTTCGGCCCACTGGGTCCACGCCGACCAGTGATGCTGTACACTGGCGCTATCCTACACACAGGGACAATATATTAATTTTACAGAAGCCAATTAACCTATAAACCTGTATGTATTCAGAATGTGGGAGGAAACCAGAGCGCCCGGGGAATGTACAAACTCAGGCTCAAGTTCAAGTTCAAGTTTATTGTCATGTGTCCCTGATAGGACAATGAAATTCTTGCTTTGCTTCAGCACACAGAACATAGTAGGCATTGACTACAAAACTGATCAGTGTGTCCATATACCATATATACATATATATACACATGAATAAATAAACTGATAAAGTGCAAATAACAGATAATGGGTTATTAATGTTTAGAGTTTTGTCCGTGCCAGGTTTAATAGCCTGATGGCTGTGGGGAAGTAGCTATTCCTGAACCTGGTTGTTGCAGTCTTCAGGCTCCTGTACCTTCTACCTGAAGGTAGCGGGGAGATGAATGTGTGGCCAGGATGGTGTGGGTCTTTGACGATACTGCCAGCCTTTTTGAGGCAGTGACTGCGATAGATCCCCTCGATAGATGGAAGGTCAGAGCCGATGTACAATCGCCACCCGTAGTCAGGATTGAACTCGGGTCTCTGGCGCAGGAAGGCAGCAACTCTGCCACTGCATCACTTTGCTGCCACACACCTGCATCAACTCTCCTGTTGCACCACTGTGCCGCTGTACAGTTTCATGTCCTTCACAGGGCATCTGTGTAAATGAACCAAGGTAGATGTTCATCCTACATGAAGATGATGGTGCCAATCCAACATGAGGGTCAGGGCAAGAGAAACGAGAGACACAGACAGTGATAGAGAGAGGTGCAGAACAAATGAATGAAAGACATGCAAAAAAGTTGAGGGGCTGTCCCACTGTACGAGCTAATTCAAGAGTTTCCCCTGATTTGAACTCGGAGAATTACGGTAATAGCCGCACGTATGTACTGGGGGCTCTCGTGGACATTTTTCAACTTGTTGAAAAATCTTCACCAGTCTTCACGAGCTTACCGCGTTTCCCGAGTACCTGTCGTTAGCCTTACGAGCCGCTAAGAGACGTCCCGAGCTCCGACGTACCCGCTACGTACATTCTACGTGCTTACCACGAGTTTGATTTTTTTTTTAACTCGGGAGAACTCTTGAATTACCTTGTACAGTGGGACAGGCCCTTTACGATGATAAAGGACACAGATTATTATTAGCTTTGGGTTAGGTGAAAATGAGTTACAGACAATGAGACTCAACAAAACAACTATGAAACCCATACAACAACATGGGGTGGGAGTGGGACTCTGGACTCATGTATGGGTCAGACTAAGTAAGGATAATGGATATCCTTTCATGAAGGGCGTGGTGAACCAGGTGGCTCTGGAATAGTAATAATAATCACCTGTAGAAAGGCAACCCCAATACAAATTGAGACCTTTGTACAGTTGCTCGGAATATTTCTTTGCTCTTTTTCAGACAGTGCAGCTCTAAGGATTATGGCATGAAAACTATATAGCTGTAAATTATTGACCCGTAAAACTATGTACCATGGTGGCACAGTGGCACAGTGGCACAGCGCTAAAGTTGCTGCCTCACAACGCCAGAGAAGCAGGTTCGATCCCGAGTATGGGTGCTGTCTGTACGGAGCTTGTAAGATCTCCCTGTGACTGCGTGGGCTTACTCCAGGTGTTCCGGTTTCCTCCCACACTCAAAGGACGAACGGGTTTGTAGGTTAATTGGCTTCGGTAAAAATGTAAATTGCCCCGAGTGTGTAGGATAGTGCTAGTGTGCGGGGTGATCGCTGGTCGGCGTGGACTCGATGGGCCGAAGGGCCTGTCTCCGCGCCGTATCTCTCCGGTCTAAAGTCTGTACTGCAGAGTCTTTACTTGAGAAGGGCATTTTCTTTCACCTTAAATCGTTGATTCACACAGCACCCCCTCAGCTTTTCCAATTGCTATTCACACGGATCTCCACAACCTGTGTCAAATCAGTGAGATGATCTTTCCAACCCCTGTGGCTTTTGTCACGAGCTTGGCTTAAAGTTAAAAAAAACTAATTTGTCATTGCCTGTAGCACAAAGGAGTTCAACTGACCGTTATTGATGTCGGAGAATGGAAAGGCAATTTAAGATCATTCCTTGAGTACTTCAGCATCCGTGCAGTAAAGCAGAACCTACTTTGTTACTTGAAAGTTGTTCAAATGCCACCTTAAACACCCTCAGCTCCATAACCCAAATTGTCCTGATCAGTCCCCATTCAAAGCTGCTAAAGGAAGGAACTGTTTCAGCAGTGCTCGCTCTGCCATCAGTCGACACAAAGATGCTGGAGTAACTCAGCGGGACAGGCAGCACCTCTGGAGAGAAGGAATGGGTGACGTTTCGGGTCGAGACCCTTCTTCAGACCGACCATTGTTTAGTTAAATTAAGTTTAGAGATACAGCACCGAATCAGGCATCTTCGGCTCAACGAGTCTGCACCGACCAGCGATCCCCGTACACTAGCACTATCCTACACACACTAGGGGAAATTAACAATCTTTACCAAATCTAATTAACCTACAAACCTGTACGTCTTTGGAGTGTTTGAAGCACCCGGAGAAAACCTTGCACTAAATCTAATTCCCTTAACATGAGGCAGTACACTGTGAATGGCTCGATTGTAATCATGTGTTGTCTTACAGCTGATTTGTTAGCACATGACAAAAAATTTCACTGTACCTTGGTACACATGACAATAAACTAAACTAAACTAAACTAAACTAAAGGTGAATAGATGAAATTTTAGTTGCGATCCTTCTTCAGACTGATTGCAATGGGGGGGGGGGAGAGGGAACTGGAAGAGAGGTGGGACAGGACAAAGCCAGGCAAGTGATTGGTGGGTACAGGTGAGGGGGGGAGGGGAGCTTGAATGGCAGGTGTCTGGATCGAGGTCAAAAATGAAAAGACAAAAGGCTGTGAGATAAGGAGAGAAGTGGCATGAAATGTGAAACATAGAAACATAGAAAATAGGTGCAGGAGTAGGCCATTCGGCCCTTCGAGCCTGCACCGCCATTCAATATGATCATGGCTGATCATCCAACTCAGTATCTTGTACCTGCCTTCTCTCCATACCCCCTGATCCCTTTAGCCACAAGGGTCACATCTAACTCCCTCTTAAATATAGCCAATGAACTGGCCTCAACTACCTTCTGTGGCAGAGAATTCCAGAGATTCACCACTATCTGTGTGAAAAATGTTTTTCTCATCTCGGTCCTAAAAGATTCCCCCCTTATCCTTAAACTGTGACCCCTTGTTCTGTGACCCCTTGTTCTGTGACCCCTTCACCCCTTGTGAAGCCGTAGGAAGAGATACAGGTGGAAGGAGAAAAGGGGGTGGGATTGTGGGGGAAAAGCCGGAGTAACTCAGCGGGTCAGGCAGCATCTCTCGAGAGAAGGAATAGGTGACGTTTCGAGTCGTGACCCTTCTTCAGACTGAGAGTCAGGGGAGTGAGTGGGGAGTGACTGTGATGGTATGGAAATGGGCCAGACTAGGGGATAGCACATTTAGAAACCCTTCGGAATGGACCCAAGGGGGCAGGAGGTCCAGGCCAATGGCTCCCAAACGTATTGAATGGAAGTCCCATCTATTCAGACTTGACTCGCGGAAGAAATGTGGGGCACAGGGAAAAGAGGGGAGAGGAAAAAGGAAGGAGGGTTGGTGTTTGTTCGTTAGTAACCTAAAATTTTCTTTCACTTTTATATGTGGAGGGCGGCACAGTGGTATAGCAGCAGAATTGCTGCCTTCCAGCGAATGCAGCGCCAGAGACCCGGGTTCAATCCTGACCAGGGGTGCTGCCTGTACAGAGGTTTACGTTCTCCCCGTGACGTGCCTGGATTTTCCCCGAGATCTTCGGTTTCCTCCCACACTCCAAAGACATACAGGTATGTAGGTTAATTGGCTTGGTAAATGTGAAAAATGTCCCTAGTGGGTGTAGGATAGTGTTAATGTGCGGGGATCGCTGGTCGGCGCAGGCCCGGTGGGCCGAAAGGGTCTGTTTCCGCGCTGTATATCTAAACTAGACTAAACATGATTGATTATGTACCATGCTGTGGTCTCCCAGATTATATTTACAAGAGTTCTTAAACTTCTCACCGTTATCTTGATATTTGCCCAGAAATTAATTCTCAATGATGCAGAGAGTCGAAAGAGGACCTAAAAATACATGGCTATTTTTAAGGTATTTTCCTTACAGGCAGCAAGAGCAAGAATATTCTCCATCCCTATAAATAAACATAGGCCCCTGGTCTTCCCTCTACTCACTGCAGCCTGGGGCACAGTGGGAATAGCCAGCTAAGCTTCAGCAATGTTAAAGTGAATCGAGAAGTTCCTGAAAAAATAAATATAAAATATCAGCCTGCTCTCTGACGTGCTTATAGCACGTGGACATTCCCCAGGTACGTGGATAGGTAAGGTTTAGAGGGGAATGGATCAAGCGTGGCCAAACGGGACTAGCACAGATTGGGCGTCTTGGTCAGCATGGCCGAGGTGGGCCGAAGGGTATGTAAAGGGCCTGTCCCACTTAGGCGATTATTTTCGGCGACTGTCACAGTCGTAGCAGGTTGCTGAAAAAGTGGCGACTGGACCCCCCTCCCCCAAGTTACTACTAGTCGACGTCAAGCTACGGCAAGCTACTGACAACCGGCAATCCAATCGATGCGACTTAGGACGTCCGCCTACGACGACACCTACGTCCACCCTCGACAAGCTACGACAACCAAAGTCAATCTACGTCCACCCTCGACAAGCTACGACAAGCAACGACCCTGTCGGCGACAACTGAAGACAATTCAGTCGCCGGTATTTGTCGCCGGTTGACGTAGGATGACGTAGGTTGTCGCCAATGGAATTCACCGAGGTCATCACCCGGCGACAACCAACGTCACCTGGCGTCATCCTGACGACAAACTATGACAGGAGAAGACAGGCAACGTCAAGCCCACTGTCGCCTAATGGTTTTGAACATTTCAAACTCGATTGGCGACAAGAAAAAAAGTTACGGCACTTGAGGAGACAACTCACGACAATACAGGCGTCACCCGTGACCATGTGGCGACAGCCTATTTTCTGGCGAAAAAATCGCCTGAGTGGGACAGGCCTTCAACACCTTCTAAGGGCTCCATAACTCCTTCGAACACCCCCAACATTTTAAGTTTGGTTTAGAGATTAAAGGCGGAACCAGGCCCCTCGGTCCACCGAGTCAGCGCCGACCAACAAAGTGAGTGTTATTTGAGTGAGTCTTAACACTTAACACAGCGCAGAAACAGTGTACCGCCAGCCAGTGATCACCCCGTACACCAGCATTATCCTACTCACAAGGGACAATTTAACCATTGACAATTAATCTACAAACCTGCACGATTTTGGGAGTGTGGGAGGAAGCTGGAGCACCCACAGAAAACGCACACGGTCACAGAGAAAACATACTAACTCCAAACAGACAGCACCCGTGGTCAGGGTCGAACCCAGGTCCCTGGCGCTGGCAACTCTGCCGCTGCTGCCCCCAAGTCAAGTCTGAATAGATGGAACCTCCATTCAATATGTTTGGGAGTCATTGGCCTTGACTTCCTGCCCCCTTCGGTCCATTCCAAAGGGTTTCTAAGCATGCTATCCCTCAGTCTGGCCTGCTTCCAAACCATCACAGTCACTCTCCATATCACTCTCCATATCTCTTGTTTCCCTCTCCCCTGACTCTCAGTCTAAAGAAGGGTCTCGACCCGAAACGTCACCTATTCCTTCTCTCCAGAGATGCTGCCTGACCCGCTGCTGGAGTTACTCCAGCTTTTAGTGTCCATACTCAGCGGGAGAAGATGCTTTGTCTTTCTCTCCAGCCCCAGGCTCACCTCTCCTGCATCCACTCAACGTTTTAGGTCTCTCGTATGGATCTGTTCAATGCTGTGAATGTTGCAAGTTTTTCTTAAAGGTCACTTTGTACACAATCACTCATTTACTTTTAAAAACAATGTTCTACCCCATTAGGTGATTAATGAATGGCTAAAGGCATTTAAGAATATGTAAAGACATTCACTGGGCAGAATTTTTTAACATAAAAAAAATGATTAAAGAGCTGGAGGAATATGATTAATTAGAAAGTGGGAAAACACGAAACAAGTTTAGGTTAGCTAAAGTTTTAGTTAAGTCAAGGATCATCCGTACTTTAGTTCCATCCTACACACTAGGAACAATTTACAGAAGTCAATTAACCTCCAAACCTGCACGTCGTTGGAGTGTGGGAGGAAACCAGAGCACCCGGACAAAACCCACGAGGTTACAGGAAGAACGTACAAACTCCATGTGGACAGCACCCGTAGTCAGGATTGAACCTGGATCTCTGGTGCTGTAAGGCAGCAACTGTACCGCTGCGCCACCCTGCCGCACCTTGGTGTGAATGGGGTTGGTGTGAACTCAATGGGCTGAAGGACCCGTTCCCACGCCGTATCATTAATTCAACTAGAGACTAACTTTCTCTTTCAGACTCACTAGATTACATAGAAACATAGAAAATAGGTGCAGGAGTAGGCCATTCGGCCCTTTGAATCAGCACCGCCATTCAAAATGATCATGGCTGATCATCTAAAGTCAGTACCACGTTCCTGCTTTTTCCCCATATCCCTTGATTCTGTTAGCCCTAAGAACTAATTCTAACTCTCTCTTGAAAAACATCCAGTGGATCGGCCTCCACTGCCTTCTGTGACAGAGAATTCCACAGATTCACAAATCTCTGCGTGAAAATTGTTTTCCTCATCTCAGACCTAAATGGCCTAACCCTTATTCTTAAACTGTGACCCCTGGTTCTGGACTCCCCCAACATGGGGAACATTTTCCTCCATCTAGCGTGTTCAATCCCTTGAGAATTTTATATGTTTCTATAAGATTCCCTCTCATCCTTTTGAATTCCAGTGAATACAAGCCCAGTCGACCCATTCTTTCATGAGATGAGAGTATCTATGACTATGATTCTAAATGATTTAAAAGAATTTCTATTCAGTCTCTGTTATCTATAGAATAAAATCTTAGCGTTTACTACTAGAACTAATAGAGTAACACCATCAGATACAATAATTGCTCTTATTATTTAATATTAACATCCTCCTCAATTTGAAAGCCTGATTTGGTCTCAGCTCATCTATTAACTTCATCAAACGTTTTATCATAAGTGAGGACTGAACATATCTTTCTAATTCAGTTAGTTACTCCATTTACAATGAGATTTAAACATGTTCAGTCTGATGGAGGACCCTGACCCAAAACGTCCAAAGATGGTCCAAAAGGTACTGTTTCCACGCTGTATCTCTAAACTAAGCTCTAAAGTAGGAAACGAATGTTGTTAATAGTCTATGAAACTACCTGCTGTAATTATCCTGAATCTACAGTAATTATTGTGCAGGATGAGTACAAAAATAGCACGTTTTGTCTCGCCGAATATACTTTTGATCCATGTAGCTCATTTTTATTCTCTGAAAAGCCTGAAGATGTCCAGCGCCCCTATCTTGTGGTGGTCACGTTAGCTCCTTTTTACCAGCAGTTAATAAATTGTTCAGAGCATCGATGCCGTGAGGCAAGTGGTTCAAAGGTTTCTTTATTGTCACATGTACCAGCTACAGTGAAGTACATTTTCTGCAAACAACTCAGCAATGCTGTCTCCATACATAAACACAATCACCTCGAATCGTGCAGTTCGCACAGACCAGCCCACTGAGTCCATATGCAAGATGCGCCAGTTTGCAGTCCTTGCTGCAGCCGTCCGCAAAGGCACGTTGTAGCTGTCACCTCCATTTTGTTCGTCCCACGATCCGAAATCCCTCTTCACTCCCGGCCGTCTCCAGCCCTCGTTCCCCACCCCAGGAGGTGCCCTGCCTCCTGTAGACGACCTGTTATTTAAAATAACAGACCATGGATTGAGCAATTTGTCCCATGCATTCACTTAAACAAAACCTAGCTATGTCTTTTAAAGGGTCCCAACTCCCAACCCAAAACATCGCCTGTCCACATCCTCCCCAAATGCAGCCTGACCCGCAGGGTGACTCCAGCACTTTGTGCTTTACTTAAGATCCCAGCATCTGCTGTTCCTTGTGTCTCCAATTATGTTTCATTTAGTTTAGAGATACAGCGAGGAAACAGGCCCTTCGGCCCATCAAGTCCACGCTGACCAGCGATCCCTGCACACTAACACTATCTCACACACCAGGGACAAGTTTTACAATTTGACCAAGCCAAGTCATCTGCAAGCTGTATGTCTTTAGAGGGTGGGAGGAAACCGGAGCTCCTGGAGAAATCCCGCGCAGGTCACGGGGAGAACGTACAAACTGCGTACAGGCAGCACCCGTAGTCAGGATCGAACCGGAGTCTCCGGTGCTGTAAGGCAGCAACTCCACCGCTGCGCCACTGTGCCGCCCGCGGTGCTTTTAGACTCTTCAGGAAGATCTTCAGCTTTACATCCAAATGATCTGCCCCCTTTTTGGAGACCATAGATACTGCAATCTTGAACAAACCACAGAGTGCAGAATGAACTTAGCCGGTCTGTGGAGGTCATAAGGTATAGGAATAGATTTAGGCCAGTTGGGCCATCAAGTTTACTCTGCCATTTAACCATGGCTGATCTATCTTTCCCTCTTAACCCCATTCTCCTGCCTTCTCCCCGTAACCCCGACACCAGTACTAATCAAGAACCTATCAATCTCCAATGTAAAAATACCTATTGACGGCCTCCACGGCCATCTGTGGCAATGAATCCCACAGTTTCACTACCCTCTGACTAGAGAAATTCCTCCTCACTCCTTCCTAAAGGAAGTCCTTTAGGGACCCTTCTTCAGACTGATTGTAACGGGGAGGGGGGGGGGGGGGGGGGGGGGGGGGGGGGGGGGGAGAATGCTGGAAAAGTGATGGGGGGGTCAAAGCCTGGCAAGTGATAAGTGGATACTGGTGAAAGGGGAGGGGGGTGTTTGGCAGAGATGGGTGGAGTTAGAGTGCCTTATTTTGACTGATTTCCCCAGCTGTTGTTAGTGCCCTCCTCTGTAACTTTACATTTGGACACAAGACATGTAATTGAAAAATCTTTCACTTAGTGAACTTGATAAAACATTTGTGCTTTATCAGAAGCACGTTACTTAAAACGTTTTTGTTTCTGCATTCGGTTCCATCGTCAGTTTGCATTTCGGCTGCGAAGAAGCTATCGGCTTTCCTCAATCATTTCAATTTATTCCCGGCCAGCAATCTTTATTTCGCGAGATAACAGCAGCAGCAGCGGGAATAGAGGAGCGTGTCAGCTTGCCTTGAAGACTGGTATGTAGTAGTTTGCTGAAGTAAGCAGGTTTAATTTTAGACTCTCAAGGCCGCCCTGAGATGTATGTGTGTGTGTGTACTGTATGTAAAATCCAACAGCTTCAGTTTTAATGTGCATGGGAGGAAGGAGTAGTCATTTTGTGTCCAGGTTCAGTTTTAATATTGATTCTGGGGCGATTAAAAAAAATACGAGCGATTTCACCCCCATCTTGAGCTGTGATTTGGACGAATGCAAGTATTTTTTGTTGTTGCATGCATGCGTTTAACACCAACGACCAAAAACCTAGTCTCCACGGCTAGTTGCTTTAAACGTGGTAGAGATACAAGGAGAGTTTGACTCGGGTTAAACATTTGGGGGGTCTCTACATGGAGTATCCGTCCAGTTACGTTTCATATTCAATGGCACTGGGCTGGAACAGACTCTACCAGTAAAGTCACGTTGTCAATTTCAACTTGTAACTTGTTTCATTCCCAGCTGTGCTGCCTCTACCCCGGGACATTCACTCCAGCTCTCGCTCTTCCTGATTTTTCCACTTGTGAGTGAGAAGGTGTGGCTGCAGTCGAGGGAATTGGCGGCGTAACCAGTCCCCCAGTTCTGGCACCGCCTGGGTTTGTGAAAGGTTTGTCACACACAACAAACACGTGGGTCTTAATTCGCTGGCTGGCAGGCTGGTTTCCACAAACACAGGAAAGTTGACAGATTTGGTTTGCGCTTTGGGTTTTGATCCTTTATGTTAGCAAGGTTTGTGCAGTAGACGAGGAATAGAGAAGACTGCAGTAAGCAACAAGAACTCTGGTGGTTGTGTGTACAATCTGCAGAAACAGTGGTCTGAATAAGTGGTCCGACCCGAACCGTCGCCTATCCACGTTCTCCA
Organism: Amblyraja radiata; assembly: GCF_010909765.2. Taxonomy (NCBI): domain Eukaryota; kingdom Metazoa; phylum Chordata; class Chondrichthyes; order Rajiformes; family Rajidae; genus Amblyraja; species Amblyraja radiata. The sequence goes on along the minus strand of NC_045968.1, from coordinate 9,865,379 downwards.
GAGATGCTGCCTGACCCGCTGAGTTACTCCACCAGTCCCCTGCCCCTAACACATAACAGTGGAGCTAGGTAGGCACAAAATGCTGGAGTAACTCAGCAGGACAGGCAGCATCCCTGGAGTGAAGAAATGGGTGACATTTCGGGTCGAGACCCTCTTCAGACTCTTAATGGGTGATGTTTCGGGTCGAGACCCTTCTTCAGTGGAGCTAACTGATCCCTGCTCTACTCCATTTGTAACAGGTCTCCCGTCTGTGTAAACACTTTCTGCCACCACCCTCTATAACCATATATAACCATATAACAATTACAGCACGGAAACAGGCCATCTCGGCCCTACAAGTCCGTGCCGAACAATTATTTTCCCTTAGTCCCACCTGCCTGCACTCATACCATAACCCTCCATTCCCTTCTCATCCATATGCCTATCCAATTTATTTTAAATGATACCAACGAACCTACCTCCACCACTTCCACTGGAAGCTCATTCCACACAGCCACCACTCTCTGAGTAAAGAAGTTCCCCCTCATGTTACCCCTAAACTTCTGTCCCTTAATTCTGAAGTCATGTCCCCTTGTTTGAATCTTCCCTATTCTCAAAGGGAAAAGCTTGTCCACATCAACTCTGTCTATCCCTCTCATCATTTTAAAGAACTCTATCAAGTCCCCCCTTAACCATCTGCGCTCCAGAGAATAAAGACCTAACTTATTCAACCTTTCTCTGTAACTTAGTTGTTGAAACCCAGGCAACATTCTAGTAAATCTCCTCTGTACTCTCTCTATTTTGTTGACATCCTTCCTATAATTGGGCGATCAAAATTGTACACCATACTCCAGATTTGGTCTCACCAATGCCTTGTACAATTTTAACATTACATCCCAGCTTCTATACTCAATGCTCTGATTTATAAAGGCTAGCATACCAAAAGCTTTCTTTACCACCCTATCTATATGAGATTCCACCTTCAAGGAACTATGCACAGGTTATTCCCAGATCCCTCTGTTCAACTGCATTCTTCAATTCCCTACCATTTACCATGTACGTCCTATTTTGATTTGTCCTGCCAAGGTGTAGCACCTCACATTTATCAGCATTAAACTCCATCTGCCATCTTTCAGCCCATTCTTCCAAATTGCCTAAATCACTCTGTAGACTTTGGAAATCCTCTTCATTATCCACAACACCCCCTATCTTGGTATCATCTGCATACTTACTAATCTAATTTACCACACCTTCATCCAGATCATTGATGTACATGACAAACAACCAAGGACCCAACACAGATCCCTGAGGCACCCCACTAGTCACCTGCCTCCAACCCGACAAACAGCCATCCACCATTACCCTCTGGTGTCTCCCATTCAGCCACTGTTGAATCCATCTTGCTACTCCTGCATTTATACCCAACAGTTGAACCTTCTGAACCAACCTTCCATGAGGAACCTTGTCAAAGGCCTTGCTAAAGTCCATATAGACAACATCCACTGCTTTACCCTCGTCAATTTCCCTAGTAACCTCTTCAAAAGATTCAAGAAGATTAGTCAAACATGACCTTCCAGGCATAAATCCATGTTGTTCAAGAAGGAACTGCAGATGCTGGAAGATCGAAGGTACACAAAAATGCTGGAGAAACTCAGCGGGTGCAGCAGCATCTATGGAGCGAAGGAAATAGGCGACGTTTCGGTCCGAAACCCTTCTTCAGACTGATGGGGGGAGGGGGGGGAGAAGGAAGGAAAAAGGGAGGAGGAGGAGCCCGAGGGTGGGGGGATGGGAGGAGACAGCTCGAGGGTTAAGGAAGGGGAGGAGACAGCAAGGGCTAGCAAAACTGGGAGAATTCAACGTTCATGCCATCCGGACGCAAGCAACCGAGGCGGAATATGAGGTGCTGTTCCTCCAATTTCCGGTGCTGCTCACTCTGGCAATGGAGGAGACCCAGGACAGAGAGGTCGGATTGGGAATGGGAGGGGGAGTTGAAGTGCTGAGCCATCGGGAGTTCAGGTAGGTTATTGCGGACTGAGCGGAGGTGTTCGGCGAAACGATCGCCCAACCTCCGCTTAGTCTCCCCGATGTAAATCAGCTGACATCTAGAGCAGCGGATGCAGTAGATGAGGTTGGAGGAGATACTGGTGAACCTTTGTCGCACCTGGAACGACTGCTTGGGTCCTTGAAGGTCAAGGTAAATGTTTGGGCAAAGACCAGAGATGAAAAGATTGAGGGTATAAGACAAGGACTGAAGAGGGTAGAAGGTGTAGGCGGAAGGGGGGGGGGGGGGGGGGAGAAATAGATACAAGTCCAGGGGAGGGATAGAGAAAAAGGAGGGGAGGGGAAAGGGGGAAGAAGGTGGGGGAAGAGCAATTGATTAGTTACCTAAATGTTAATGAACCTTGGACTTGTAGGTTTTCCATTTAATTCCAGAATCACCACCTATCATTGCATCTCTTGCTGTTAAAATCTAGTCCAAAGTTTTTAATCCATTTATTAACTTATTTTGGATTAGTTTATTGGCATGTGGCTCAATGTAATTCTTCGTTCACATGAAGCTCATAAACATTAAACAAACAGTAATAATAAATAGTGAGGAGTGCACAGCAGCAACATGGTGCAAGATTGCAGCGCAAGCTGACACAATACAGACATAAGACAGGCAGAGAAGGAATGGGTGACGTTTTGGGTCGAGACCCTTCTTCAGTCTCGACCTGAAACATCACTCATTCCTTCTCTCCAGAGAAGCTGGCTGTCCTGCTGAGTTACTCCAGCTTTTTGTGTCTATCTTCGGTTTGAACCAGCATCTGCAGTTCCTTCCTACACATAATACAGATATATATTGATCTACAATAGCTGCTTATTGTAATGAGGGTATGTGGTGGCATGTCCACAAAGTGGTTGTAAAGGAGGTGACTGGCTTAGAAATGTTACAGCAGTGTGGAAGACGCGTTCTTGAGTCTGAACACCACCCTAAAGGCAGAAGAGCGAAAAGCGAATGGCCAGGGTGGCAGGAATACCTGGCGATACCCCCAGCCTTCCTGATGCAACACACTGTGAAGATGGACTGGATGGGAAGGCGTGATGAGCCTGCCATGGCTGTGTTCTCTGCTCTGCGCAGGTTCAGGCAATGTAGAGCAGTTGCTGAGTTTATGGATCTTTGTTTTTGAAAAGTGCAAATTGTACCTGTGTTGATCTGAAAACACTTCACTTCTGTTCGACAACCGATGCAAAACATCTGGCTAATTAGGCGGTGGTGTCTTCATTAAAAAAAATTGTAATGGATTTCTTCTTTTCGGTTAATGCTTATTCTGTTGTGAGCAGTGGCTGTATTCTGCTGCTGTGCAGTGTTACACGTCTATAATGAGATGATAAATGGAGCAAATAGAAGGCTTCTTTGGTTTAATAATGTAGACTGCTTCACCCTCTTTTAATTAGGCATTGTTTATGTGTTGGCAATGACCGTACTGTCATCATCTAATCTTGCGGCTTTTGTTCCGTTGAAATTTTATGGCAATGTCCTGAACAAGGCACTGACTATGTACTCCCCTTTTGATGCTGATTACTGTGGGAACACAATCTGCCAGCATAACCCATCCACCTAGCCCCAAATCAGGCAGTGTCATTGCTGCCTTTTCCTTATGATAGTGCAAATTTGTAATGAAGATGGAAGTGAACACTTTAAAAAAAAATATATATATATTTCTTAAGTTATAGGAACAGAATGAGGGGCGGCTCGGTGGTGCAGCGGTAGAGTTGCTGTCTTTCAGCGCCAGAGATGCGGTTTCGACTCCTGACTATGGCCGCTGTCTGTACGGAGCTTGTATCTCCCCATGATCGCGTGGGCTTTCTCCAAGATCTTCGGTTTCCTCCCACACTCCAAAGACCTGCAGGTTTGTAGGTTAATTGGCTTGTTATCAATGTAAAATTGTCCCAAGTGTGTGTAGGATAGTGTTAATGTGCGGATAATTCAGTTGCCTGATAACAGCTGGGAAGAAACTGTCCCTGAATCTGGGGGTGTGCTTTTTCACACTTCTGTACCTTTTGCCTGATAGGAGAGGGGAGAAGAGGGAGTGGTCAGGGAGCGACTGGTCCTTGATGATGCTGCTGTCCTTGCCGAGGCAACGCGAGGTATAAATGGAGTCAACGGAAGGGGGGTTGGTTTGTGTGATGGTCTGGGCTGCGTCCACAATTCGTTCCAATTTCTTGAGGTTTTGGATGGAGCGTGCAGAACCACTTGCCTATCTAACAGCCTGTTAAACTGTTGCAGTTGAATCAGCCTCCACCTCCACCACTGGCAAGCCCCCACCATCTTTAAATGTTACCCTGAGCCTTGCCATTGACAGCGTGCCTTAAGCTGGCTATTCCCTAAACTCAGCAGGTGAGGCAGCATCTATGGAGAGAAGGAATTGGCGACGTTTCTCTCCATAGATGCTGCCTCACCCGCTGAGTTGCTCCAGCATTTTTTGTCTACCTTCGATTTTTTTTTTCCAGCATCTGCAGTTCTTTCTTAAACAAAAATATTCCCTAAACTCTGCAGACCTGGAACTTTTCTCTCCAAACCTTTGTGCCTCAAGAGAAATATGTGTCTTTGACCCAATGTGGCACAACAATAGAGTTGCTGCCTCACAGCGCCGAGGGCCCAGGTTCGATCCTGACTATTAGGGGCTGTCTGCCTCTGTGTCTGTGTGTGGAGTTTGCACGTTCTTCCAGTTACCGTGTGCTATTTCTCTGGGTGCTCTGGTTTCCTCCCGCATGCAAAAAAAATGTGTAGGTTAGTTGTCTTTGGTAAAATTGCCCCGAGTGTGTAGGATGTGAAACTGAGGTAACATAACACTAGTGTACGTCAATGCAGACTTGTTGGGCCGATGGGCCTGTTTCCACGCTTTATCTCTGAACTAAACGCCTCATCTTGAGCAACCATCAACAGACCTCACCTCGGCAGTACACAGGGAGTCGCCATGGCTCTGGCAACGTTACAAAGAGTTAATCGGATAGTCTTATCTTCTCGTGGTGGTGAACGAGGCCTCCTCTTGTTCTCGGTGGTCCCCCCCTTTGTTCATATTGTTCCCCATCCTTTGTTCTCGCCCCCCCTCCGCCCCCTCCCCCTTGTTCTCGGCGGCCCTCCTCGCTTTCATTGGCGATTCTGTTGTTTTTCTTTCCCCATTGGCCGTGAAACCTACTCGGCATGTCTGAAGGAAATTTGCCTGAATAAGTCCCAAACCCCTGCTCAAAACATGGCTCATGCAAGTCCCTGTTAAAGTGGATGCTCACATGAGTCTTCCAGCCCCACTATATTAAGAAAGTATCCAGCTCGTGTGTGCTCATACCAGTTTGACAAAAGATATTAACACAAGGTTGATAAATAAGGACTGCAGAAGGAAGGAACTGCAGATGCTGGTTTAAACTGTAGATAGATACAAAAAGCTGGAGTAACTCAGCGGGGCAGGCTGCATCTCTGGAGTGACGGAATAAGTGACGTATCGGGTAGTTTGACAACCTGGCCAACTTTGGCCCAATTATTCAACTAGGCTGATTTTGAAGTGTTGTACTTTTGTTGCAGGTAACGTTTCTCTATTTTTGGACTCGTCAGTATTTTTTAACTTTGTACCTGTGTTGATGTAACACTCACCAGCACTCTCTCGAAGTTGGTGCAAAGTTATTGAAACCGGTTTGCATCATGCTGCAACTTTGGGAAAAACCTTATATTAACCATATAACCATATAACAATTACAGCACGGAAACAGGCCATCTCGACCCTTCTAGTCCGTGCCGAACACGTATTCTCCCCTAGTCCCATATACCTGCACTCAGACCATAACCCTCCATTCCTTTCCCGTCCATATAACTATCCAATTTATTTTTAAATGATAAAAAAGAACCTGCCTCCACCACCTTCACTGGAAGCTCATTCCACACAGCCACCACTCTCTGAGTAAAGAAGTTCCCCCTCATGTTACCCCTAAACTTCTGTCCCTTAATTCTCAAGTCATGTCCCCTTGTTTGAATCTTCCCTACTCTCAGTGGGAAAAGCTTATCCACGTCAACTCTGTCTATCCCTCTCATCATTTTAAAGACCTCTATCAAGTCCCCCCTTAACCTTCTGCACTCCAAAGAATAAAGCCCTAACTTGTTCAACCTTTCTCTGTAACTTAGTTGCTGAAACCCAGGCAACATTCTAGTAAATCTCCTCTGTACTCTCTCTATTTTGTTGACATCCTTCCTATAATTAGGCGACCAAAATTGTACCCCATACTCCAGAAGGCCTCACCAATGCCTTGTACAATTTTAACATTACATCCCAACTTCTATACTCAATGCTCTGATTTATAAAGGCCAGCACACCAAAAGCTTTCTTTACCACCCTATCTACATGAGATTCCACTTTCAGGGAACTGTGCACAGTTATTCCCAGATCTCTCTGTTCACCTGCTTTCTTCAATTCCCTACCATTTACCATGTACGTCCTATTTTGATTTGTCCTGCCAAGATGTAGCACCTCACACTTATCAGCATTAAACTCCATCTGCCATCTTTCAGTCCACTCTTCCAACTGGCATAAATCTCTCTGTAGACTTTGAAAATCTACTTCATTATCCACAACCCCACCTATCTTAGTATCATCTGCATACTTACTAATCCAATTTACCACACCATCATCCAGATCATTGATGTACATGACAAACAACAGTGGACCCAACACAGATCCCTGTGGCACCCCACTAGTCACTGGCCTCCAACCTGACAAACAACCATCCACCATTACTCTCTGGCATCTCCCATTCAGCCACTGTTGAATCCATCTTGCTACTCCACCATTAATACCCAACCATTGAACCTTCTTAACCAACCTTCCATGAGGAACCTTGTCAAAGGCCTTACTGAAGTCCATATACACAACATCCACTGCTTTACCCTCATCAATTTCCCGAGTAACCTCTTCAAAATATTCAAGAAGATTAGTCAAACATGACCTTCCAGGCACAAATCCATGTTGACTGTTCCTAATCAGACCCTGTTTATCCAGATGCTTATATATATTATCTCTAAGTATCCTTTCCATTAATTTGCCCACCACTGACGTCAAACTAACAGGTCTATAATTGCTAGGTTTACTCTTAGAACCCTTTTTAAACAATGGAACAACATGCGCAGTACGCCAATCCTCCGGCACTATTCCCATTTCTAATGACATTTGAAATATTTCTGTCATAGCCCCTGCTATTTCTACACTAACTTCCCTCAATGTCCTAGGGAATATCCTGTCCGGACCTGGAGACTTATCCACTTTTATATTTCTCAAAAGTGTCAGTACTTCCTCTTCTTTGAATCTCATAGTTTCCATAGCTACTCTACTTGTTTCCCTTACCTCACATAATTCAATATCCTTCTCCTTGGTGAATACCGAAGAAAAGAAATTGTTCAATATCTCCCCCATCTCTTTTGGCTCTGCAGATAGCTGTCCACTCTGACTCTCTAATGGACCAATTTTATCCCTCGTTATCCTTTTGCTATTAATATAGCTGTGGCAACCCTTTGGGTTTACTTTCACCTTACTTGCCAAAGCAACCTCATATCTTCTTTTAGCTTTTCTAATTTCTTTCTTAAGATTCTTTTTACATTCTTTATACTCCTCAAGCACCTCATTTACTCCATGCTGCCTATAATTATTGTAGATCTCCCACTTTTTCCGAACCGTGTCCAATTTCCCTTGAAAACCATGGCTCTTTCCGATTTTTACTATTTCCTTTCAACCGAACAGGGACATAAAGATTCTGTACTCTTAAAATTTCACCTTTAAATGTATTCCATTTCTCTTCCACATCTTTCCCATAAAACAAAAAGTCCCAATTTACTCCTTTTAAATCCTTTCGCATCTCCTCAAAGTTAGCCTTTCTCCAATCAAAAATCTCAACCCTCGGTCCAGTTCTGACCCTCTCCATAATTATAATAATAATAATAATAATAATAACTTTATTTATAAAGCACTTTAAACAACTGCAGTTGCCACAAAGTGCTGTACATGAGAACTCATGAACAAAAAGCTATTACAAACAATTAAAAACCATTAAAAACTGTAAAACGAAGGACTATAAAAAACACACTAAAAATTAAAAGACATTAAAAGCACTAAAAACAGGAGCAATGCCTCAGCCAGTGTCGAAAGCCAAAGAATAAAAATGTGTTTTTAGGGAGGATTTGAAGATGGGCAGTGAGGGGGCCTGTCTGATGTGCAGCGGCAAGGTGTTCCAGAGTGCCAATTATATTGAAACTAATGGTATTGTGATCACTGGTCCCGAACTGTTCCCCAACGCATACCTCTGCCACCTGACCCGTCTCATTTCCTAACAGGAGGTCCAGCTCCGCCCCTTCTCTAGTAGGTACTTCTATGCATTGCTGCAAAAAACTATCCTGCACACATTATACAAACTCCAACCCATCCAGCCCATTTACAGAATGTGTTTCCCAGTCTATGTGTGGAAAATTGAAATCTCCCACAATCACTACCTTGTGCTTACTACTAATATCTGTAATCTCCTTACATATTTGCTCTTCCAATTCTCGCTCCCTATTTGGCGGTCTATAATACACCCCTATAAGTGTTGCTACCCCTTTCCCATTTCTCAGTTCCACCCAAATAGCCTCCCTAGACGAGCCCTCTAATCTATCCTGCCAAAGCACTGCTGTAATATCTTCCCTGATAAGCAATGCAACACCTCCACCTCTTGCCCCTCCAATTCTATCACACCTGAAGCAACGAAATCCTGGAATATTTAGTTTCCAATCACAGCCCTCCTGCAACCATGTTTCACTGATCGCCACAACATCATACTTCCAGGTGTCAATCCAGGCTCTGAGTTCATCCACCTTTCTTACAATGCTTCTAGCATTAAAATATACACATTTAAGAAACCCACCCTCTCTTATTCTCTGTTTATTGTCTTTTTCTTCTCTCTCCCCTACATTTTGGGTCAGAGTGCTACCATTCTCTGCCTCCTGCCTCACATACTGACTGCTAGCTTTCCCAATTTGAGTCCCTCCCCCCAACCATACTAGTTTAAAGTATCCCCAGTAGCCTTTGCAAATCTCCCCGCCAGGATATTGGTCCCCCTCGAGTTCAAGTGCAACCCGTCCTTTCTGTACAGGTCGCACCTTCCCCAAAAGAGGTCCCAATGATCCAGAAACTTGAATCCATACCCACTGCACCAGTCTCTCATCCACTCATTTATCCTCCACCTCGCTCCATTCCTACTCTCACTGTCGCGTGGCACAGGCAGTAATCCTGAGATTGTTACCTTTGCAGTCCTTCTCCTTAACTCTCTACCTAACTCCCTAAATTCTTCTTGCAGGACCTCTTCTCTTTTTTTACCTATGTCGTTGGTACCTATATGTACCACAACTTCAGGCTCCTCTCCCTCCCATTTCAGGATTTCTTGGACCCGTTCAGACACATCCCTGACCCTGGCACCAGGGAGGCAAACTACCATCCGGGTCTCTTGTCTGCGTCCACCGAATCGCCTATCCGACCCCCTGACTATATAGTCCCCTATTACAATTGCCCTCCTCTTCTTTTCCTTACCCTTCTGAGCAACAGGACCGGTCTTTATGCCAGAGGCCCGGCCGTTGTCGCTGCCCCCAGGTAGGCTGTCTCCCCCACCCTTACTTAAACATGAGTACTTATTTTCAAGGTGTACAACCACCGGGGTACTCACCAGTCCCTGCCTCTGCCCGTTGCCCTTCCTAACTCTGACCCAGTTTTCTGTCTCCCGTGGTCTTGGAGTGACCACCTCCCTGTAACTCCTATCTATGACCTCCTCGCTCTCCCTGAGCAGACAGAGGTCATCGAGTTGCTGTTCCAGGTTCCTAACACGGTCCCTTAGGAGCCCCATCTCGACGCACCTGGCGCAGATGTGGACGTCTGGAGGGCACTCAGACTCCATGACCTCCCACATGTGACATCCAGAACAGTAAACCGCCCTGGGCCTCATTCTCCCCCTTATCCGAATACAATAAAGCCTTACCCGGGATACAAGCCAATCATCTGCTTCCTCTAGTCCTGTAACGGCTGCTTCCTCTAGTCCATTCGACCAATCAGAGGCTTCCACCAGCCCCCTTAATTTGAAGTGTGATCTGCGAATGGAACGTGGCAGATTTTGGTTCCTCCCTCTGTAACGGCTCCCGGGCCTCTGTTGAGACAAGCCCCGCGATGGTTTTTTTAACTCACCACACGAAGGTCGCTCCTCCCCCTGTAACGGCTCCCGGGCCTCTGTTGAGACCAGCCCCGCGATGGGTTTTTAAATTCACCACACGAAGGTCGCTCCTCCCTCTGCAACGGCTCCCGGGCCTTGTTGGTTGTTCCCGTGATGTTGTATACATTGAGTAAAATAAATAAATCAATTTGAGGATGAAATCTTCACGTTCAGCAGCAACACTGCTGGAAATGTATTCTTGTCATGTCCACTGAGGTACAGTGAAAAGCTTTGTTTTGCATGCCCTCCAATCAAACTAGATAGTGCTACACATGTCAGGAGTTATGCGGAGAAGGCAGGAGAATGGGGTTGAGGGGGAAAGATAGATCAGCCATGAAATATAGAAACATAGAAAATAGGTGCAGGCCCTTCGAACCAGCACTGCCATTCATTGTGATCATGGCTGATCGTCCCCTATCAAAAACACGTGCCTGCCTTCTCCCCATATCCCTTGACTCCACTAGCCCCTAGAGCTCTATCTAACTCTCTCTTAAATCCATCCAGTGACTTGGCCTCCACTGCCCTCTGTGGCAGGGAATTCCACAAATTCACAACTCTCTGGGGGAAAAAGTTTTTTTCTCACCTCAGTCTTAAATGACCTCCCCTTTATTCTAAGACTGTGGCCCCTGGTTCTGGACTGGCCCTACATTGGGAACATCTTTCCTGCATCTAGCTTGTCCAGTCCTTTTATAATTTTATGTGTCTCTATAAGATATCCCCTCATCCTCCTAAACTCCAGTGAATACAAGCCTAGTCTTTTCAATCTTTCCTCATATGACAATCCCGCCATCCCAGGGATCAATCTCGTGAACCTACGCTGCACTGCCTCAATCACAAATGAATGAATGGCGGAGTAGACTTCATGGGCTGAATGGCCTAATTCTGTCCTTTAGAATTTATGAACTTACGGGTTCAGTTTCAGTTTTAGTATAATGTCACGTGTACAGTGAAAAGTTATTGTTGCGTGCTAACCAGTCAGCGGAAAGACTATACATGATTGCTCCCGAGCCATTCACGGTGTACAGATACTTGGTAAGGGCGTATTGTTTAGTGCAAGATAAAGCCTGTAAAGTGCGATCAAATATAGTCTGAGGAATATCCTTCAAGGGATACAATCAAGTCAAACGAGTGCTGTAGATGGAGCAAAGAGGCAGATGCAGAGTGCACACTATTACTCTCAACGTTACAATGGGCCAGTTGCATAGACAAAGTTTAATGTCTACCATGGTGAAGAGGTGTCAATACAAATTAGATGATCGGACAATGCAGTACAAACCATGTATGATGATACCCTGTGCACTTTGAAGGAGCCATGCATTGTGCACAGGAATGGGGTCTTAGTTCACCATTTTGTACAGGTGTCTTGCCATCATGAAGAAGCATCTGCTATATGGCTATAAACACAAAGTGCTGGAGTAACTCAGCGGGTCGGGCAACATCTGCGGAGGGAATGAACAGGCAACAATTTGAGCCCGAACCCTTCTTCAGCCTTGTTTTAGTCGGGAAGAAGGGTCCCAACCCGAAATGTGTAAGAAGGAACTGCAGATTCTGTTTAACCCCAAAGATAGACCAAATGCCGGAGTAACTCAGCGGGTTAGGCAGCATCTGTGGTGACGTTTCAGATCGAGACTTTCATCAGCTGGAGATGCGTCTCACCCCGAAATGTCACCTATTCCTTTTCTCAGAGATGCTGCCTGACCTGCTGAGTTACTTCAGTGTTTTGTGTCTATTCCTGACCTGAAATGCTGCCTGCCCTGACTTAATTGAAATCTGAGGAGTAACGTTTTCATACAAGGTGTGGTGGGTGTATGGAACAAGCTACCAGAGGAGATAGTTGAGGCTGGGATTATCCCAACGTTTAAGAAACAGTTACATAGATAGGGCAGGTTTGGAGGGGGTATGGACCAAATGCAGACAGGTGGGACTAGTATAGCATGTGGGCAAGTTGGGCCGAAGGGCCTATTTCCACACTGTATCACTGTATGACAGCAATACCTGCGATACAAGCTGACCATCAATGCATCACCGTCGCATTGATGCTGTCCATTCCGGCATCTGCCTGGTCACATTGCACAATCCAGCACAAAATAAATATTCCAATGCAAAGTTTAAAAATCAAACCAATGCAGCTGCCCTCGTTCTGCTTTTTAAAGCTTTAATGTTTTTTGTGACAGCCTCCAGTCATTCTTTAAATATCTTTTTGATCAGCCTGCTTTGAGCTCAGGTTATTGATTACAGTTTTTGCTGCACGTACTGCAGGCAAACTCCGTCTACTTCAAGAAAGGTGGATCTGGAAAAGGCAGCGAGGCAAGGCTTGCGTGTGAATGAGGCAATGGAGCAGCCGTCCTTCTATGTTTGTGAAAGAACTGCAGATGCTGAAAAATCGAAGGTAGACAAAAAATGCTGGAGAAGCTCAGCGGGTGAGGCAGCATCTATGGAGAGAAGGAATTGGCGACGTTTTGGGTCGAGACCCTAGATGCTGCCTCGCCCGTTGAGTTTCTCCAGCATTTTTAATCTACCAGCCGTTCTGCTATGATGGCTGCTCAGGACATTGTCGAGGCACGCTGACCAATTTGACTCTTTGAGTGTGTGTGCAGATGTGTGCACGTGCACATGTGTGTGTGGGTGTGCACGTATGTGTACATGCACGTGTATGTGTGTGCACGTTGTATCCATCAGAGTAAGTCTAAATTCCATTTCTTGGGGAAGTTGTGGAATATGGTGGCCCAAGTGCTTGACCAGTTGCAAGTGCCAACTTGACTGACCCAGGGGTCAGTTTATTAATGCCTGTAATTAAAATCTGAGCAGACTATACATGAGCCGAGATCTAAGGGGGACCCAGCGTGGGGGGGGAGCCGACGAGAACAAGGGGCGGCACGATGGCGCTGCTGCGTTACAGCGCCAGAGACTTGGGTTCAATCCTGACTGCGGGCGCCATCTGTAAAGAGTTTGTCCGTTCTCCCCGTGACCTGCGTGGGTTTCTTCCGAGATCTTCGGTTTCCTTCCACACTCCAAAGACGTACAGGTTTGTAGGTTAATTGGCTTGGTGGATATGTAAATTATCCCCAGTGTGCGTAGGATAGTGTTAATGCGCGGGGATCGCTGGTCAGTGCAGACTCGGTGGTGCGGACTCGAAGGTCCTGTATCTCTACACTAAACTAAGGGACCGCAGAGAACTAAGGAGGACCATGTATGTCGTCACGAAGAAGGGATGAGTACTCTTTGTAACTTTGTGGCGACTCTTTTGTGCACTTTGTATCCAAAAACAAAATGTTTCACTGTACCTAGGTACACGTGACAATAAAGAGCCATCATTGTTGACGGGGTAGAAGGAGAAGGGGGACAGTCAAACACTCTGGAATGTGCAAGGGGAAAATTGATGGGAAATGGGCACTGTGTCACATTGAGCTTTGACTCCAATGGGGACCGGTGATTTTTGAGACCGAGGCATGGTATCAGCAGTGGACAACACCAACCAGAACCTGTTGTGTTGGAAGGAACTGCAGATGCCGGTTTACACCGAAGATTGACACAGACTGATGGAGTAACTCAGCGGGACAGGCAGCATCTCTAGAGAGAAGAAAGGATCTGAAGAAGGGTCTTGATCCCAAACATTGTTAATCCTGGCTAAATTGGAGAGGACTTCAAAATGGGGTAAAAGCTTCAGGGCTGCTGGGAGATTTGGTCAATTTGGAATTGCTCTCTGCAGAGCTGGGACAGGCTGTGGAGAGGTGTCCGTGTGTCTAGAGCTTGGGTACAATTTGCAAGGAAAGAATAAGAACATCTGCAAACCCTGTCAATTAGGTGCAAAATGCATAGAATGGATTGGATGGCTGCAAACCAGACATACACCTTGTAAATAATGTTGCAGAGTTTAACTTTGCTGAGTGTTGATTGGATGAAGTATTGAGCCTTGTCTGGGTTTCCTGCAGATCAGGGTAAATGTTTCTAAGTTGGCTTCCTTGCAAGGTCTGATTTGAATCCAATGTATTGAGCTGCTGTATTATTGAATTATGGAAATGTCTGTTATGTACAGGGTTAATCGATATCTGTAATTGGGTCATTAAGATACCACCCCCATGTGGTTCGTTCCCTCGAGGTCCCCGGACCTATAAATGTCCGCTACCACGAGGTCCAGGGTTGATCTTCTGGGAGAGCGCTTGGGACTGCGTGACGTTCTGGTGTATCTCTGTCTGAGCAAGGCCAAGAGGGCATGAACTCGTCGCACTGACACAAGCTTGATCCAGTTACTTTATTTGCTGACCATCACCAGCTGAGCATCAAACCCGGTTATGAGAATGATGTTGCAAAGGTGCAGTAAAGATTTATGAAGATGTTGCCAGGACTCGAGGGCCTGAGCTATAGGGAGAGGTTCAGCAGGCTTGGACTTTATTCCTTGGAAGGCAGGAGGATGAGTGGTCATCTTATAGAGGTGTGCAAGATCATGAGAGGAATAGTTTGGGTAAATGAGTCTTTTACCCAGAGTTGGGGAATCGAGAACCAGAGGACATAGTTTTAAACAGAGAGGGAGATTTTATCAGCATCTTATTTACACCAAGGATGATGGGCATATGGAACGAGCAACTTGTTGCGGCAGGTACTATCACAACATGTAAAAAACATTTAGATGGGTACTTAGATCGGATAGGTTTAGAGAGATGTGGACCAAACGCAGGCAGGTGGCACTAGTGTAGATGGAGCATGTTCGTTGGCAGGGACAAGTTGGGCCGAAGGGCCTGTTTCCACCCTGTATGACTCTAAAATTCCTCATCTTTGTGGCGTTGGCCCTTTCCGTCAGACAAAGGCACAATCTCCATGATCTGCCAAAATTTATGACTTCTTATGATGGTAATGTAATAAAAATAATGATTGATGTAGTTTTTACTCTTTTATTAATATACAGCTGATTCTTTCCGATTTCATGTTTGCAGAATTGAAACTTTGAAAACCTTCCACTGTATATAGGTCAACACTGCCAACAATAGCCAACAATAGCATCTCTGGTAGCACATGAAAATCCACAGGGAATTTTAAACATCCGCAATTGTTTGTTGCTCAAGTGATGTCGGGGCAGGTACAACACTTTGAAGGACGGTGCAAGTTTTTTTTACACAGCACGGTGGGGCCCTGGAACGCACTGCCAGGGGGTGGCGCTGGTGGTGGAGGCAGATACTATGGTGGTGTATACGAGGCTACGTGGGAGTGCAGGAAATAGAGGAATGTTGATCACGTACAGCCAGCTGAGGTCAGTTTAACCTGGCGTACTGGGTCAGCACAAACAGCGTGGGCCGAAGGGCCCAAGCCAGTGCTGCACTCTTCCATATTCTAATGGCCGGGCAATAAATCGGGGCAATTTGACAAGCTTAGATGGGGATAAAATCACTTTCGCTCAGTCTGCCTGGACCCACCTGAACTCCAGGCTGTTAAACACTTTAATTCCACATTCCCACACTGACCTTTCTGTCCTGGGCCTCCTCCATTGTCAGAGTGAGGTTGAATGGAAATTGGAGGGACAGCATCTCATATTTTGCTTGGGCAGCTTGCAACCCAGGGGTAAGAATATTGAGTTCTCTAACTTCAAGTAACCCTGGCATTCCCTCTCTCTCCATCCCTCCCCCACCCAAGTCACACCAGCTTTCTGTTCTCACCTAGCAAACAGCTCACAATGGCCTGTTTCCCTTATCTTTGTTCCTTTTTTGCACCTTCCATTCATTTGTTCTATAACTCTCCACATCATCGACTGTATCTCTCGTTTCCCTTACCCGTGAATGAGTCTGAAGGAAGGGTCTCGACCTGAAACGTCACCCGCTCCTTCTCTCTGGAGATGCTGCCTGACCCGCTGAGTTACTCCAGCATTTTGTGTCTTTTCTTTGGTTTAAACCAGCATCTGCAGTTCATTCCTACTATAAACAAAAATGCTGTTTTAGGCATTTCAGGAGACCTCCAGAGGGAGTGATGTGGAAGGAGTATTTCAGATGAATAAGATTTCATTAGAATTGCAGATTGCAGGCAAATTCTTAAGTTGCGTACAATGAGAAAACGTGGCAGAATCAGTCAACGTGATAACTGACACAGAGGCACAAAAGGAAAACTCTTGTCTTTGGCTAATCACATCTATCAATTGGCTCATCAAGGCAGCACCAAAATTGGAAACCAAATTTTAACCAAGTGCCGAGTGAGATAAGAACTGTAATACTCTTGAGATCTTCACAAACTATATGGAAGGACACAAAGTGCTGGAGTAACTCAGCAGGCCAGGCAGCATCTATGGAGAACATATATAGGTGACGGAAGATAGACACAAAATGCTGTAGTAACTCAGCGGGACAGGCAGCATCTCTGGAGAAAAGGAATAGGTGATGCTTCGGGTCGAGACCCTTCTTCCTTTAAAAAGGGTCTCGACCCGAAACGTCACCTATTCCTTTTCTCCAGACATGCAGCCTGACCCGCTGATTTACTCCAGCATTTTGTGTCCAAATTTATAACATTGTTTTAAATGGCCTTTTCTTTTTGTTAGCGCTGTTTTTATTAGTGGAGACACAGATTTAATATTAACTTTCCATGATCAGGTATATTGCAGTGTGTGTACTGGCAATGCAGAATAGCAGAGTTCAAATGAAATCAATATTGCAGCAATTATCACTCTGGGTTCTGGATAACAATGAATAAAGGTTAGAGCCTTTAGGTGCTGAAGATCATGCTTGGTAGAAGCCAAAATGTGCTTAAGCAATTTCTAATTAGTGCCTAGTGCTCGAAAAGGCATTTGTCAATTTGGAAGTGCAGCTAAAATAGATATTGGAGTACATGTCTTAAAAAACTAGGTGTGCTATTTCTGCAATTGCTAGAACTCCCTCGCATTTATTGGGGCGATCACGGTGGCGCAGCGGTAGAGTTACTGCCTTACAGCGCTTGCAGCGCCAGAGACCCGGGTTCGATCCTGACTACGGGTGCTGTCTGTACGGAGTTTGTACGTTCTCCTCGTGACCTGCGTGGGTTGTCCCCGGATGCTCCGGTTTCCTTCCACACTCCAAAGACGTACAGGTATGTAGGTTAATTGGCTTGTTGTATGTGTTAACTGTCCCTAGTGTGAATAGGGGTCACTGGTCGGTGCGGGCTCGGTGGGCCGAAGGGCTTGTTTCCGAGCTGTTTCTCTAAACTAAATTATTTAATAACAGAAAGAAAAAGTGAATAATTAATAGTTTAAGTGTTGAGTCGCTGCATTTTATGTGCAGAGATGCTCCTCCTACAGTTTTAGGTGCAGGTCAAAAACCTTGTTGCACATTAAACGCATGTAACATTTTAACTTCCTATTAGTGTTTAAGTCCACGAAAGTCGAGGGTAATAGGTGGGAGATAAGCTATCTTGTGATTTTATTGTCCAATTTTCTTCACTTTTTAAAATTTATGTGCAATTTGCGTTATATAACAGGAAGTGTCATTCATGATTCAAAATAAAAAAGCCAATCTCGTGAGCAGCGGATCCTCGAGTCACTAACAAAAGTCGGAGCAAGAGGGGCATCTCTGCAACAGTAAGCGTTTTAATTTCTCCTTTTAAAGTTATTTAATCAATGTTGATCCACTTGGGTTCCAGCCAGATCACCTGCTAATTTGTTTGTCTATTTTGTTACACTCTGTTGAGAATGATTCCACTTTTAAATTGGTCTGATAAGGCATCTTTGAAAAAATGTTTGAATAATTCGGGCTTCATCTTCTGTTTTATGACTTTGTGTATAGCTAGTTACTATAATTGTGCTTTTAAAGTACTTTTCCCTTTCAGGTAGTGTACATGTGGTTGCTCCGGGCAGGAGACTTTGAAATTCACTTGCTTTCTATCATTATGTAAGAGACAATATAAAATTGAGTTTACCAGTCGAGCCGTGTTTTGGCTCGACAGCAGATGTTTTTGTACATCTATCTGAGATAAAATGCTAATATGCAACCTATTGGTTTCTTTGCAAGCTAGTTATTCCCAGACATGGGTGCGTTGGTAAACATTCCCCTTGCAATACACGATGGTTTGGAAAATGAGGGGAGAGAAGGCAGGTAGACACAAAATGCTGGGGTAACTCAGCGGGACAGGCAGTTCTTTGAAGTCCCTCTCTCTCTCTATCGCTCCCCCACCCATGTCGCTCCAGCCTCCTTTTCGCCCTACAAACAGCTTACAATGGCCTGTTCCCTTTATCATCGTTTTCTTTTTGCATATCTTTCATTCATTGTTCTTTATTTCTCCACATCACCGTCTATCTCTCGTTTCCCTTATCCCTAACCAGTCTGAAGGAGGGTCTCGACCTGAAACGTCACCCATTCCTTCTCTCCAGAGATGCTGCCTGTCCCGCTGAGTTACTCCAGCATTTTGTGTCTATCTTCGATTCAAACCAGCATCTGCCGTTCTTGCCTACACACCGAGAGAAGGGAGAGACGGACAAGCTATTGAGGGAGGGAGGGGAAGAGTGTGAGGGTGCGTTCACCGAGGAATGAAAGGAGTAATTCTCAGACATTAACTTTGTTAAGGATCATAGTGGAAGAAGGTTTGTGCTTCCTTATTGAAAGCACCATCCGCTGTAACCGCACTGCAATCTTCACGCGGAACCAAACATCCTGTGGCTGTCAACATTTCTGTAGCAAAAAGAAGGTACAAGAGCCTGAAAACTGAAACGTCCAGGTTCAGGAACAGCTTCTTCCCTACAGCCATCAGGCTATTAAGCATTACAACCTCCAATAAGCTCTGAACTGCAGAGACTATTATTGGACTATTTGTTTTTTATGTGTATGTATATGTGTGTGTGTGTAAATATATGCATGTGCACACATACTGAACTTTTTTTCTCGTTTATGATATTCTTTACAGTGTACTATGTTTATATATTCATTTGTGCTGCTGCAAGTAAGAATTTAATTGTTCTATCTGGGACATATGGCAATAATACACCCTTGACTCTTGGGCTTGTTCCAGAATGAGACATGACATTTTGCAACATTTCACCATTTTCCACCCTTTGGACCCCTGTTATCAAAGTCGTGAACTAACCCTAAGTTGGAGATGAATACCCAGTCTTCCAACCTACCTCATTGCAGCCTTTGCACTTTTTTCTTACCTGCACTTTCTCTGCAGCTGCTGCACTCCTCATTCTATTTATTTTCTTTTGTATGCATTGATGCCCGTGCGTGTGGCATGATTTTTGTGGATAGGACGCAAAACAAAGTTTTTCCACTGTATCTCGATACAGGTGACAATACTAATCCAATATCAGTAGAAATACCGATTTATTGCATTAAGGAGATAACTGGTGTACTCGGTTAGAGACGTGGCTATATTTTATTAAGTCTCACAGCATGGACGGAAATCAACAGATCCCTGATGTAAGGAACCATGCTTACATTTACTAAGCCAATTAACCTACAAACCTGTACGTCTTTGGAGTGTGAGAGGAAACCGAAGATCTCTGAGAAAACCCACGCAGGTCACGTGGAGAACGTACAAACTCTGTACAGACAGCACCCGTAGTCAGGATCAAACTTGGGTCTCCGGCAATGCATTCGCTGTAAGGCTGCACCATCATGGCCGTCCAATTTGGCCGTCGCATGGTGTCCTCATTGGCCTAAGCTCCTTCCACATAGAAACATAGAAACATAGAAATTAGGTGCAGGAGTAGGCCATTCGGCCCTTCGAGCCTGCACCGCCATTCAATATGATCATGGCTGATCATCCAACTCAGTATCCCGTACCTGCCTTCTCTCCATACCCTCTGATCCCCTTAGCCACAGGGGCCACATCTAACTCCCTCTTAAATATAGCCAATGAACTGGCCTCGACTACCCTCTGTGGCAGGAAGTTCCAGAGATTCACCACTCTCTGTGTGAAAAAAGTTCTTCTCATCTCGGTTTTAAAGGATTTCCCCCTTATCCTTAAGCTGTGACCCCTTGTCCTGGATATGACCACATAATCTGTGGCCATGTCACCAGCAGAGAGACTGGTGTCTGGCTTCACCATGCTGGCTCTAACATCACCAGCACACTGGACCGTCAGAATAAAGGCAGTGCGACTACAGTCAGTGCACCAGGCACTGATCTGAATGACATGCCACCCACCCAAGGCTGTTTTTGTACGTATGTCTTTAAAGAGATGGAACTGGTTGACGCTCCGAGTCTGTGCCGACTGACCAATTTTGAATTTCAGTCTTAGAACGGATTTTGTAACTTTGTCGGTGCAGAATAAGACCCGTAGCGACCCCTTGCGTGCTTTGTGTATTATACGCAAAAATAATTTCACTGTATACTTGACAATAAGTATCATTGAATTGACCAAATGACATTTCATGGCTTATTTTTGTGCTTTAATTGTGTTTAGATTAATCTAAGGAAATTACCAGTTGAAAAAAAACTTGAAGAGTGGAATGAATAATATACAGCAGTACAAAGACCTACCTATCCCAATATTGTAACAGAAGGTGCTAATGAAGTGTATCAAGTGTTGAAAATAAGTCTGTGTGTTCCTCACCTCTTATATCCCGATGTTTTAATCTGTTCTCATTTATTTCCTGATTAGGTTATTGCTTGCACTGCGAAATGGCAAGAAAATTTTCTACTTTGGAAATTACACTCATTGTTTTGTTCACCTTGGTGTTTGCCGTGGCCATTGTTTTATGCGTGCTTTTGGCCACTAACCAACAACCAAAACCGCCCCCACAAGGTAAATTGTTTTTTTTTAAAAGCTTGTCATTTAGTTTTATCAGCTATTGGTTTAGAATGAAACCACGTGGAGCTGCTGCCTCACACCGCCAGGGATCCGGGTTCGATCCTGACCTCGGGCACTGTCTCTGTGGAGTTTGCGCGTGGAGTCTCCCTGTGACCGCGTGGGTTTCCACCGGGTGCGCCGGTTTCCTTCCACATCCCAAAGACGAGTGGGTTTGTAGGTTAATTGGTTTCTGTAAATTGACCCGAGTGTGTTGATGAGAATGTGAGGTAACGAAGAACTAGTATGAACAGGTGACCGATGGTCAGCATGGATTCAGTGGGCCGAAGGGCCTGTTTCCTTGCTATATCTAAACTGATCTAAACAATGATGACGGCATGTCCAAACTTAAAGGACATTGTATTATGCTGTATGCATGGTATTGAAAGATACTTTTTAAAATCTACATTAGCAGTTGGATTCCCTATTTTGCAAGTCATTCATTTTACACCATAGTGATAGTCATACAGTGTGGAAATGGGCCCTTCGGTCCAACTTGCCCACACCAACCAAGCGCGGCACGGTGGCACAGCGGTAGAGTTGCTGACATACAGCACCAGAGACCCGGGTTCGATCCTGACTACGGGTGCTGTCTGTACGGAGTTTGTACGTTCTCCTCGTGACTGTGTGGGTTTTTTCTGAGATCTTCAGTTTCCTCCCACACTCCAAAGACGTGCAGGTGTTTAGGTTAATTGGCTTGGTATAATTGTAAATTGTTCCTGGTGTGTGTAGGATAGTGTTAATGTGCAGGGATCGCTAATCGGCACCGACTCAGTGGGCTGAAGGGCCTGTTTCCGCGCTGTATCACTAAACTAAACCAACCAACTTGTCCCATCTTCACTAGTCCTACCTGCCTGCATTTGGCCCACCAACATCTAGATCTTTAGGCGATATTTGATAAGCTAAATTTCTTGTGACGTGAAGAAATTATATTAAGAGTTAGATTTTGAAGGATTTGTTTTCCAACGTTTTAATTGTTATCAGTTACCTCAGTTGAAAATTTAATATGGGAATCTCTTTATTTAAGATATTTGGTATCATCCGATCATTTGTATTTGATTTTGCTGAGACTCTGTATTTTCCACAGACGAACCCCAGCCTTTCGTTCCTTGCTGTCCATTCATTGTACATGATAATGATCGAGTTGACTGCTTTCCAGATGAGGGGGCCACAAAGGTAGGGTTAGAAAACATCTTTAAAAACTTTCTACGAACTTGTGTGCAAAAAGATGTCGGGCTATTTTGAGCAAGACACCGTTGCAGTAACATGAGCAAAGCACAATGGGCGGGATGAACTGACAGCCCAGCGGTATGAATATTGACTTCTCCAACTTCAAGAAACCCTTGCTTTCTCTGCTTTCCGTATGTCTGTGCCTCCTTCTCCCCTGACTCTCAGTCTGACGAAGAGTCTCGACCCGAAACGTCACCCATTCTTATTATCCAGAGATGCTGCCTGTTCCGCTGAGTTACTCCAGCATTTTGTGTCTATTTTTGGGCAGGAGTAACTCGGCGGGTCAGGCAGCATCTCTGGAGGATATGGATAGGGGTTGAGATTCCTTCTTGGTAACAACCCACTTTCAAAAGCACAAGTCTCAACATTTATTGCTGGGTCTTGATGAATCTCCCCAGAAATGATTCGTAAGATGATTCACAGGATGTTGGAAACTAATGTATTATGGAGGCATGTTTGAGGTTAATGTCCTCATTTTGGTGTACAACATGAAAGGCGTATCATTGAAAAGCTAATGTGTACAGCTTTGAACTAACGGATAAAAGTGAGATAATCATTCTCATTTGCAGATAACTTCTCTGATCTTTTGCGTTAAATCCTGATCTGAAAAGAAAATTTCTCTTGGTTCTTGGTTATAATTAGCTGCACACCTGATGATATCTCATTCACTGAAGAATTAGTGTTTTAGAAACTAATGCCCCTGTCCCACTTAGGAAACCTGAACGGAAACCTCTGGAGACTTTGCGCCCCACCCAAGGTTTCCGTGCAGTTCCCGGAGGTTGCAGGTGGTGGAAGCAAGTAGGGAGACTGACAAAAACCTCCAGGAACTGCACTGAAACCTTGGGTGGGGCGCAAAGTCTCCAGAGGTTTCCAGTCAGGTTTCCTAAGTGGGACAGGGGCATTACTAGTTATTTTCGTGACTGCAGAAGTGTCTCGTCCTGAAACGTCACCTATTCCTTTTCTCCAGAGATGCTGCCCGTCCCGCTGAGTTACTCCAGCATTTTGTGCCTATCTGTAGTGGATGTAGTTGGTTAAGATTGATGGTGGTTTAAATACCGATGATAAGTTAATTAATGTTTTTCCTGCATTAATGAATGTCATTCGCATGAAAGTAGTCTAATCTTAGTTTATTGTATTTGTTTTTGTAAGGTTTATAGTAATAATTAATTGTTCTGGCTCGGCAGTAAAGTTGCTGCCTTACAACACAAGAAACATAGAAACATAGTTGCAGGAGTAGGCCATTTGGCCCTTCGAGCCAGCATTCAATATGATCATGACTGATCATCTAAAATCAGTACCCCGTTCCTGCATTTTCCCCATATCCCTTGATTCCTTTAGCCCTAAGAGCTCTCTCTTGAAAACATCCAGTGAATTGGCCTCAACTGCATTCTGTGAAACACAGAATTCCACAGATTCACAACTCTCTGGGTGAAGAAGTTTTTCCTCATCTTAGTCCTAAATAGCCTACTCCTTATTCTTAAACTGTGACCCCTGGTTTTGGACTCCCCAACATCGGGATCATTTTTCCTGCATCTATCCTGTCTAATCCTTTAAGAATTTAATGTTTCTATAAGATCCC
The DNA here is from genome assembly GCF_010909765.2 of Amblyraja radiata. Taxonomy (NCBI): domain Eukaryota; kingdom Metazoa; phylum Chordata; class Chondrichthyes; order Rajiformes; family Rajidae; genus Amblyraja; species Amblyraja radiata. The sequence continues at coordinate 9,841,609 of NC_045968.1, read as the reverse complement.
CTCTCATTCCTTCTAAATTCCTGTGAATACAAGCCCAGTCGACCCATTCTTCCATCAAATGTCAGTCCTGCCATCCTGGGAATTAACCTGGTGAACCTACGCTGCACTCCCTCAATAGCAATAAGGTCCTTCCTCAAATTAGGAGACTAAAATTGAACACAATACTCCAAGTGCGGCCTCACTTGGGCCCTGTACAACTGCAGTAGGACCCCCTTGCTCCTAAACTCAAATCCTCTCGCAATGAAGGCCAACATGCCATTGGCTTTCTTCACTTCCTGCTGTACCTGCATGCTTACTTTCAGTGACTGATGTACAAGTACACCCAGGCCTCTCTGCACATCCCTTTGTCCTAATCTGACACCATTCAGACACTGAGTCTAAAGCGTAGCTCTGGGCACCCACATGGGCCCCAGCTATGCCTGCCTCTTTGTAGGGTACGTTGAACAATCCCTGTTTAAGAAGGAACTGCAGATGCTGGAAAATCGAAGGTACACAAAAATGCTGGAGAAACTCAACGGGTTTCTCAGCTGAGAAACTCAGCATAGATGCTGCTGCACCCGCTGAGTTTCTCCAGCATTTTTGTGTACCTTGAACAATCCCTGTTCCAGGCGTACACTGGCCCTAACCCAAACTCTATCTCCGTTACATTGATGACTGCATCGGTGCTACCTCCTGCACCCATGTAGAACTCATGGACTTCACCACCAATTATCATCCTGCATTCAAATTTACTTGGACCATCACCGACACCTCCCTCCACTTTCTTGATCTCACTCTCCATCATAAGAAATAGACTAATGAGTGACTTCTATTACAAACCCACTGACTCTCACAGCTATCTAGACTACACTTCTTCCCACCCTTCTCCCTGCAAAGGCTCTATCCCCTACTCCCAATTCCTCCGTCTACACCGTATCTGTGCCCAAGATGAGGTGTTCCATACTAGAACATCCAAGATGTCCTCATTCTGTAGGGAACAGGGGTTCCCTTCTCCCATCATAGATGAGGCCCTCACTTGTGTCTCCTCGGTACCCCACAGCTCCGCCCTTGCTACACTTGCACCTAGTCGAGACAGAGTCCCCCTAATCCTTACCTTCCACCCCATCAGCCGTTGCATACAGCACATCAATTTCCGAAATTTCAGCCACCTCCAGCGTGATCCCACCCCGAGCCACGTCTCCATCCATTTCCGCCTTGCGCAGAGACCGTTCCCTCCGCAACTCCCTGGATAACTCATCCCTTCCCACCCAAACCACCCCCTCCCCAGGTACCTTCCCCTGCAGCCTCAGAAGATGAAACACCTGACCCTCTATACCTCCTCCCTTGATTCTGTCCAGGGACCCCGACAGTCCTTTCAGGTTAGGCAGATGTTCACTTGCACCTCCTCCAACCTCATCTACTGTATCCGTTGTTCAAGATGTGGACACTTGTACATCGGCGAGAACAAACGCAGACTGGGCGATCGTTTCACGGAACACCTTTGCTCAGCCCGCCTGAACCAACTTGATCTCCCGGTTGCTGGACATTTTCAGTCCTCGGACTCCTCCATTGTCAGAGTGGGGCTAAATGCAAATTGGAGGAACAGCATCTCATATTTTGCTTGGGCAGCTTACAGCCCAGTGGTATGAATATTGATTTCTCTCACATCAGGTAGCCCCGGCATTCCCTCTTTCTATCCCCCCCCACCTAAGTTGCAACAGTTTCTCATTTTCACCCTACAAACAGCTTACAATGGCCTGTTTCCTTTATCCTCGTTACTTTTTTGCATATCTTTCATTCATTGTTCTTTATCTCTCCACATCACTGTTTATATCTCTCGTTTCCCTTATCCCTAATCAGTCTGTAGAAGGGCCTCGACCCGAAACGTCACCCATTCCTTCTCCAGAGATGATGCCTGTCCTGCTGAGTTACTCCAGCGTTTTGTGTCTATCCTCGGTTTAAACCAGCATTTGCAGTTCCATCCTACACCATTCAGATAACAATCTGCCTTTGTGTACTTGCCACCAACGTGGATAACCTCACATTTGTCCACATTGCACTTCATCTGCCATGCATCTGCCCACTCACCCAATCGATCCATGTCACCCTGCATCCTCATAGCATCTTCATCGCAGCTCACTCTGCCACCCAGCTTTGCGTCATCCACAAACTTGGAGATGTCACATTTAATTCCCTCATCTAAATCGTTAATATACATTGTAAATAACTGTGGTCCCAGCACCAAGCCTTGCGGCTCCCCACTAGTCACTGCCTGCCATTCTGAAAAGGACCTGTCTGCCAACCAGTTCTCTATGCATGTCAATGCCCTACTCCCAATACCATGTGCTCTAATTAATCTCTTGTGTGAGACCTTGTCAAAGGCTTTTTGGAAATCCAGATAGAAATCACAGCGAGAATGGGCAATTTCGAAACAGAATCGAACCGGTGTCTCTGGTGCTTTGAGGCATTAGGAGGAAAGATACAACAAAGGTGCTGCACAAATGTTGGTAATTGATGTGGGGATGCAGTGATTAATGAAGGGGTGGCAAGCCGAGTGAAAGAAAACTGTTTAGCATTGGCAGTGGTGATGTCTGGTGGCACTGGGACTGTACTCGCTGGAGTTTAGAAGAATGAGGGGGGACCTCATTGAAACGTATAGAAAAGTGAAAGGCCTGGATAGAGTGGATGTGGAGAGGATGTTTCCACCAGTGGGAGAGTCTAGGACTAGAGGTCGTAGCCTCAGAATTAAAGGGGGCTCTTTTAGGAAGGAGATGAGGAGGAATTTTTTTAGTCAGAGGGTGGTGAATCTGTGGATGTCAGGTCAGTGGATATTTTTAAGGCAGAGATAGATAGATTCTTGATTAGTACGTGTGCCAGATGCTAGCCATGATTGAATGGCGGAGTAGACTTGATGGGCCGAATGGCCTAATTCTGCTCCTATCACATGATCTTATCTTCATACCGCATGGGCGAAGGTAACAGTGATGCAGATTGACAACGGTTGCTGAGAAATTCCTGAGCACAGTGAGAAATGACAGGGCTTTTTGTGGATTGGCACAGCTCTGTAAGTAATGGCAGCACTTAGCGTAATGCCAAGCTTCTCACGATGAAGTGACTGCTAATGAAGTTAGAAAAATGGCCCAAAATGGATCTGTTTTTCTTTAAATACATTTAAGAATTTATTGCTGATTGCACTTTCGACAAAATCTTTTACTTTCCTCCTTTGCTAAAATAGCTTAGTAAACCATGTATTCTAGAAATGAGAAATGCTTGATGATGAAGTTTAGTGTACATGTATAATTCTCAAAGGTAGACAAAAATACTGGAGAAACGCAGCGGGTGAGGCAGCATCTATAGAGCGAAGGAATATGTGATATTTTGGGTCGAGACCCTTCTTCAGACTGGTATGATTGTATGATTCTCATTGTCTGTTTTCATTCACTGTTAAACGTATAGAAAGATACTGTGCTCTGAAGAAGCAATTGCAATGATATATATCATGGCACGGTGGCGCAGCAGTAGAGTTGCTGCCTTACAACGCCAGAGACCCAGGTTCAATCCTGACCACGGGTGCTGTCTGTATGGAGTTTGTACCTTCTCCCTGTGACCTGCGTGGGTTTTCTCCGCCTGCTCCGGTTTCCTCCCACATTCCAAAGATGTGCAGTTTTGTAGGTTAATTGGCTTTGGTAAAATTGTAAATTATCCCTAGTGTGTGTAGGACGGGGTTAGTGTGCGGGGATCGCTGGTCGGCGCAAACTCGTTGAACTGATAGGCCAGTTTCCGTGCTATATTTCTAAAGTAAAATTAAACTCAACTAAAATGTATTAGTTGCGTTCTAACCAGTCAGCAGGAAGACAATACATGATTACAATCGAGCCATTCACAGTGTACTGATATATGATAAATGTTTCGGCCCGAAACGTTGCCTATTTCCTTTGCTCCATAGATGCTGCCGCACCCGCTGAGTTTCTCCAGCTTTTTTGTGTACCTTATGATAAGGGAATAATGCTTAGTGCAAGATAAAGCCTGTAAAGTCCAATCAAGTCCAATCAGTCTGAAGAAGGGTCTCGACCCGAAACGTTGCCTATTTCCTTCGCTTCACAGATGCTGCCTCACCGCTGAGTATCTCCAGCATTTTTGTCTATCTTCAAAGTCCAATCAAAGATAGTCTGAGGGTCTCCAATGAGGTAGATATTAGTTCAGGACTGCTCTCTAGTTGTGGGATGGTTTGATTGCCTGATAACAGCTGGGAAGAAACTGTCCCTGAATCTGGAATTCAGCTCCTATGCCATATGATGTTATGATATTTTGTTTGGGACAATAATTAAAAACTGCTCTCCAATCCTACTTCTAATTAACATTGACCTGCGGAGGGAACTGCAGATGCTGGTTTACATAGATAGGCTGGTTTGCATAGATAAATACACTGCAAGGGTATTTGACCCCTCTCACCCTGGCCACAAACTTTGAATCACTTCCCTCTGGAAGGCGACTCCGGACTGTCAAAGCTGCCACAGCCAGACATAAAAACAGCTTTTTTCCCCACGAGTAGTAGCTCCACTCAATAACCAAAAACCTGTAGCCTCCTTTTGCTCTGGTATTTTATTTAATCACGTGTTTAAACAATAATGTTGTATTGTTAATGTTTAATATTTTATGTATCATTCGTAACTGTCACTGTATGTCATGTTGTCAATTGTGGGCAGAGAACCAAGGCAAATTCCTTGTATGTGAATACTTGGCCAATAAACTTATTCATTCATAAAATGCATAGTAGCGCAGCGGGACAGGCAGCATCTCTGGAGAAAATGAATGGGTGACGTTTCGTGTCGAGACCCTTCTTCAGACTGACAGACGTTGCAGTCACTTATTTACCCATCCTAGAGCCATTACTGGTTATGCATTGCACCTAGATCACAGAGCTCTGTAATTAATTTGTCGGCTGTTTAATTATTTGCGTCTGCACTTTGTCCCTGTGATAAGGTCTGGATGACTTTCCCTTCTTTATCTGTGCAGCTCGGCTGATTTGATTTAAATATGATAAGAATTACCTCGGGGAATGGTGTACACAGATAAGAGATGCACATGATATGAAATAAACTGGATCAGAAAGGAGACAGCAGGTCAATAAAAAAAACTAGAAGCAAGGAACTGCAGATGCTGGTTTACACAACAGGAGACCCATTGTTGGATAGCACAGCAGTAGAGTTGCTGCCTCACAGCTCCAGAGACCCGGGTTCGATTCTGACTATGGGTTCTTGTCTGTATGGAGTTTGTATGATCTCCTGATGTCCTGCGTTCTATTTGAAATTAGAGAAAGCAATGTTCATAGCGCTGGGGTGTTATCTACCCAAACTGGGGTGTAAACTACCCAAGCTGGGTAGTTTACACTCCAGCGGTATGAACATTGATTTCTCTAATTTCCGATAGCCCTTGCTTTCTCCCTCCTTCCCTTCCCAGTTCTCCAACGTCCTTCTGTCTCTGCCCACTTTCTATCTTTTTCCCACGCCCCCCCCCCCCCCCCGACATCAGTCTGAAGAAGGGTCTCGTCCCAAAACGTCACCCATTCCTTCTCTCCGTAGATGCTGCCTCACCCGCTGAGTTACTCCAGCACTTTGTGTGCATACGGACACACACACACGAAAGCACACGGGCACGCAAACGCACACGGACACGCACACACACACACACACATGGACACACACATGGACACACACACACACACACGGACACACATGCACACACACTGTTCTATGATCTATGTACTTGCCCAAAAAGCCCTGAGCTGTGAGGTGTCAATGAAACTATCAACACCTAGCTGATAGCAACCCCACGACTGTGCCACTTGCTGAGAGTCAGCGTTAATTCTTCAGTATCACTTCTGCCATGAAACTACCTCACACTTTCAACAAGGCAGTTTAATGGTTGGAGAGCACAAATTCAATTTGCAGGACCATTTTTCGAAGTGGCAATGTACTGTGCCTCATTATCCCATTCATTTTGTAGACCCATCCATTAGGATATTAAACTAGTGAGGCATGACGTTTTCTGTGTCGAGTGTAAAGGATGTTTTCTGTTCAGTAAAGCAGTGAAGCTGGATCAGGAAAGAATGACCTAACTTGAACAATCAATTCAGGCATCCGCGCGGGGGGAGGGGGAGGAATCAAATATGGCGATTATTATAGACAACAATCTGCAAAATCATCTTTGATATAAACTGGTGATTGTAACTAATTGCGTTTGACTGTCTATCTAAAAAATTGTCACGAGCATTATGACACGCATTGCAGCCAATGTTAATAAAGGCAGCAATTTTTGTTCTGTGGTGGTCAGAGTTGTTCATTCCTCTTTCTTCGTGGATTGAGAAGGCAGTCTAAGAGTGGTGTTCAGGAAGGAACTGCAGATCTGGTTTCAACTAAAGAGAGACACAAAAAGCCGGAGTAACTCAGCGGGTCTGACAGCATCTCTGGAGAAAACGACCCAAAACGTCACGTATTCTTTTCCTCCAGAGATGCTGTCTGACCCGCTGAGTTACTACAGTTGTGTCTATATCCACTTAAGAGTGGGATTGGAGGCCAGATTGGGCAAGGATGGCGACTATCTCCTGAAGACATCTGTGAGCTGGATGGATTATAAACCTCCCAAAATGCTGAAAATACTCAGCTAGGGCAGCACGGTGGCACAGCAGGTAGAGATGCTGCCTCACAGCGTCAGATACCCTGATTTCTGGTGCTGTCTGTGTGGAGTTTGTACGTTCCTCCTGTGACCGTGTGACTTTCCTCTGGGTGCTCCGGTTTCCTCTCGCATCCCAAAGACGTGCGGGTCTGTAGATTAATGGGCCTCTGCAAATGTCCCGTCGTGTGTAGGGAGTGGATGGGAAAACTCGGATAACGTAGAACTGGTGTGAATGGGTGATCGATGGTCAGGAACATGAACGGCAGAGCATGGAGGGATAGAGGCAGATTTAATCTGCCACATGGAGGCAGATTAAATCAGTTTAAATTGCCGTCGAGTTCAACAGAGGTTGGGCCTGTCCCACTTAGGCGATTTTTTGGGCGACTACAGGCGACTGCCGCAAAATTTTCAACATGTTGAAAAATCTTCGGCGACAGTGGTGACAATTTTTGGTGTCGTAGGTGAATTCCATTAAAACTAGTCCCCGCAGTCGCCTAAAGAGTCGCCTAAGTGGGACAGACCCTAAAGGGTTCTAGTTTCTATTGGGAGACCAGTCGCATGTCATACCATCAAGATGTGTTCGTGCAGGTGATCGCTGGTCGGCATGGACTCGGTGGGGGCGAAGGGCCTGTTTCCACTCTGTATCATCCAACGTTTACCCACGTGCTAGTTTTATCCTACACATTCGGGGCAATTTACAGAAGCCAATTAAGGCCATAAGGAATAGGAGTAGAATTAGGCCATTCTGCCCCATCAAGTCCACTCCACCATTCAATCATGGCTGATCTATCTCTCCATCCTAACCCCATTCTCCTGCCTTCTCCTCATCACCTCTAACACCCGTACTAATCAAGAATCTATCTATCTCTGCCTTAACAATATCCACTGACTTGGCCTCCACAGCCTTCCATGCCAAAGAACTCCGCAGACTCACCTGTGAAGTGTCTCGACCCGAAACGTCACCCAATTGTAATCATGTATTGTCTTTCTGCTGCCTGGTCAACATGCAACAAAAGCATTTTACTGTACCTCGTTACACGTGACAAACTGTAACTATATTTCAGTATACTGTATTTGGGATGGTGAGGCAGACTGTGAGATGGTATTTTTCTCTCCAGGTTACAGGGGAATGACGTGGCCAGTCATCTGACCTTGTCATCGTGTGTTCTGCTTGTTCCTGGTTGCTGTTCGATTTTTGTGCCACAGATGCAATAGCGAGTGTCTCCCGGTTGCCAAATATTTTAATTCCCCTTCCCATTCCCACACTGATCTTTTTTGTCCTGGGCCTTCCCTCATTGTCTAAGTGAGGCCCAATGCAAATTGGAGGAACAGCACCTCATATTTCGCTGTAACTCGTTCTCACCTCGACGACATCTCAGAATGGCCTGTATCATTGTTACTTTTTTACACATCTTAGAAACATAGAAAATAGGTGCAGGAGGAGGCCATTCGGCCTTTCGAGCCAGCACCGCCATTCATTGTGATCATGGCTGATCGTCCCCTATCAATAACCCGTGCCTGCCTTCTCCCCATATCCCTTGACTCCACTAGCCCCTAGAGTTCTATCTAACTCCGTCTTAAATCCATCCAGTGACTTGGCCTCCACTGCCCTCTGTGGCAGGGAATTCCATAAATTCACAACTCTCTGGGTGAAAAGGTTTTTCTTCCATTCACTTCTTCTATATTTTACCTTGTATGTATCGTTAGCTTTTAGAAATGTTTGAATGGTGCGCTGACTGGCTGACATTTTACAATTTCGTTGTACATGGTTCATGTTACAATGACAATAAAGAAACTATTCTATTCTATTCTATTATCAGTATCTATATCTCTTGTTTCTCCTTTCCCCCGACTCGGTCTGAAGAAGGGTCTCGACCAGAAACGTCAGCTATACCTTTGCTCCAGAGATGCTGCCTGACCCGCTGAGTTGCTCCAGCTGTATGTGTTTATCATTGACAATACTACAATCTTCTCAGTAAATTCTGGCTAACTTTCTTCCATTTTTCTTTTCCATAGGAAGGCTGTGAAGCCCGGGGCTGTTGCTGGAAACCAGTGGCAACTGGAAATGGGCCCTGGTGCTATACTGCTTCGAATGTTGGATACAGTATACGTGAAAGTCAAACTGAAACCCCAACAGGTCTGTACAGCGGCTGAAATAATTTGTTTGTCTGCATTTGGTTTAGTTTAGTTCAGAAATACAGCGCAGAAACAGGCCCTTCAGCCCACCGTGCCCGCGCCAAACCCGCACACTAACACTTTCCTACATACCTAACGTACATAGTTTTTACAAAAAACAATGAACCCACAAACCTGTACATCTTTGGAGTGTGGGAGGAAACCGGAGCTCCCGGGCAAAACCCGCACGGGTCACGGGGAGAACGTACAAACTCCGTATAGATGGCACCCGCAGTCAGGATCAAACCCGGGTCCCTGGCACTGTAAGACAGCAACTCTACCGCTGCGCAACCGCGCCGCCCTTTATGACAAGAAATGAATGATTTTATTGATGAGTGCATTTAACCGGGATCTTATTTCGAAACAGGGTTTGAGAGTGAGTTGCATCGATTGCCCTCTCCCTCTCTTTATGGAAAGGATATTGAAACATTGCTATTGACTGCGGAAATGCAGACAGCAAATCGCTTTCGATTCAAGGTTGGTGTGCTTTGTTGAGAGCTAAAACCCTGCTGTTTCTTATTACCAGCCTTTTATTCTAACTACCCATTGAACAATCCATACGGCATTCTCTCATTATAGATTTTATTAATTCTTTGTCATCCTTGACACAGAGTCAAAAGCTATTGCTGAACTTTATTTATGTTTTAAATAGGTAGAACAGGTTTATTCCAACTGTTGTAAATGGACAATAGTTTAGCTTAGAGATACAGTGCGGAGACAGGCCCTTCAGCCCCACCGAGTCCGCACTGACCCCGCACACTAACACTATCCTACACACACCAGGGACAATTTTACAGAAGCCAATTAACTAAAGCAGTGGCAGGATCGGTCAAAGTCAGCATGGATTTATGAAGGGGGATTCATGCTTGACTAATCTTCTGGAATTTTTTTGAGAATGTTCCAAGTAGAATGGATAAGGAAGAGCCGGTGGATTTGGTGTATCTGGACTTCCAAAGAGCCTTTGACAAGGTCCCACACAAGAGATTAGTGTGCAAAATTAGAGCACATGGTATTGGGGGTAGGATATTGACATGGATAGAGAACTGGTTGGCAGACAGGAAGCAAAGAGTAGGAATTAATGAGTCCTTTTCAGAATGGCAGGCAGTGACTAGTGGGGTGTTGCAAGGCTTGGTGCTGGGACCCCAGTTATTTAAAATATATATTAACGATTTAGATGAGGGAATTAAATGTGACATCTCCAAGTTTGTGGATGACACAAAGCTGGGTGGCAGTGTGAGCTGCGATGAGAATGCCATGAGGCTGCAGGGTGACTTGGATAGGTTGGGTGAGTGGGCAGATGCATGGCAGATGCAGTATAATGTGGATAAATGTGAGGTTATCCACTTCGGTGGCAAAAACAGGAAGGCAGATTATTATTATGAATGGTGCCAGATTAGGAAAAGGGGTGGTGCAACAAGACTTGGGTGTCCTTGTACATCAGTCAATTAAAGTAAGCATGCAGGTACAGAAGGCAGTGAAGAAACCTAATAGCATGTTGACCTTCATTGTGAGTGGATTTGAGTTTAGGAGCAAGGAGATCCTTCTGCAGTTGTACAGGGCCCTGGTGAGACTGCACCTGGAGTATTGTGTGCAATTCTGGTCTCCTCATTTGAGGAAGGACATTATTGCTATTGAGGGAATGCAGCGTAGGTTCACCAGGTTAATTCCTGGGATGGTGGGGCTGACATATGATGAAAGAATGGGTCAACTGGGCTGGTATTCTCTGGACTTTAGAAGGATGAGAGGGGATCTTATAGAAATGTATATATGATTGGACAGGCTGGATGCAGGAAAAATGTTCCTGATGTTGGGGAAGTCCAGAATCAGGGGTCACAGTTTAAGAATATGGGGCAGGCAGTGGAGGGCAATTCACTGTATGTTTTCAAGAGAGAGTTAGATTTAGCTCTTGGTGCTAAAGGTATCAGGGGATATGGAGAAAAAGCAAGAACAGGGTACTGATTTTAGATGATCAGCCATAATCTTATTGAATGGCGGTGCTAGCTCGAAGGGCCGAATGGCCTACTCCTGCACCTATTTTTCTATGTTTCTAACTTAAAACCTGTACATCTTTGGAGTGTGGAAGGAAACCGGAGATTCCGGAGAAAACCCCCGCAGGTCACGAGGAGAACATGCAAACTCCGTACAGACAGCACACGTAGTCAGGAATGAACCCGGGTCTCTGGCAATGTAACGTAGCATCTCTACCGCTGTGCCACCCTATACTTTAACTTGATCTTAATACTCACTTGACCAAAATAGAATATAATGTGTTATAATATTACCTCTTCATTCAACTAATTGCATCTGATTATCAAAAAAATTAGATACTAAAGCCGTTAATGAAAAGTGTTGGGAACAAGCCTTCTGTTTTGTTATTGCATTTGATTTGTAAATTAGCATCTGCAAATTTATAACTTATTTTAAAAAAGGAACTGCAGATGCTGCTTTACACCAAAGTTTGACACAAAATGCTGGAGTACCTCAGCAGGTCAGGCAGCATCTCTGGAGGAATGGGCAGGTGTCTGAAGAAGGGTCCCGATCCGAAATGTCACCTGTCCGTTTTCCCCGGAGTTGCTGCCTGACCTGCCGAGTTACTCCAGCGCTTTGTCAACACCTGGTCTTCTAGTTTGTCATCATTGGGCTGCTATCTCCGTGCATCTTTAACTTGTTCTCCTAATCGACAACTTTCTTGATTGTCATGCTAAGATTACAGATGCTTTCAATGATCGGTTTGAAGTTCCACATGAAAACATTAAAGCATTTAAGGGTCCGGCAGCAGTGAATCCTAATTACGATGTTGAACTTAGAAAGAACCCTTTTGGAATTGCAGTCATCAGAAAGTCCACCAGAACTGTCCTGTAAGCATTTTCTTTATCAATACATCTGTGTAATAATTTTGACATGGTTTATTATTAACACTGTATTGCATAACTACAATCTTTCTCCCTCTGTTTTATTTGGTGGTAATAAGGAATAATATCGTGTGAAGAAATATTGAACAAATATTATAATGTTGCTACGTGTACTTTCCAGTGTTTTAATGCAGTACATTGTCCAAATCACCATCTGTTATGTTCTTCTTCACGTTTAATCTTCACTTTCGAACTTATAGTTTAGTTTAGAATTACAGCACAGAAACGGGCCCCTCGGCCTGCCGAGTCCATGCCGACCAGCGATCCCTGCACATTAACACTATCCTACACACTAGGGACAATTTAGTGTTATACCGAAGCCAATTAGCCTACAAACCTGTACGTCTTTGGAGTGTGGGAGGAAACCGGAGCACCCGGGGAAAATCCACGCAGATCACGGGGAGAACGTATAAATAAGCACCTAGTGGCGGCGCGGCTCTGGCTGCAGCGGCTCTCCGGCAGTCCTGTTTGTTTTGTGTTTTTTGTGTTATTTATTTTCGTTTTGGTTAGTCTAGTTTTGGTTTTTAGTTTGTGTTTTGGGAGGGGGGGGGGGGGGTTGAAACAGGGCTTGCTGTCTCTCCCTGCGGGGGAATGCGACTTTTTTGTCGTATTCCCCTTCTCTGCCTCCGTCTGCGCTGAGGGCTAATGGCGGAGCTGCCAACCTCGAGGCTCAGGAGGCAGAGCCCGCCTAGGACTTCGCCCTGAGGCTCGCTCCCGTGAGGGCGGTCCGGCTCGGGGCTGGAACAGTGCTTCCCGTGAGGGGCTGTGACGCTCCCGGGAGGGCGGCCAGTCCGAGGAGGAAGCGTGCTCCCGTTCGGAGTGGCCGAGGCTCGGGGAGGTAGCGGCGCTCCCAGCCCGAGGGAGGAGCGGTGCCCATGTCGGGGCAGCCCAGCCCGAGGGAGGGAGCGGCGGCCCATGTCGGGGCAGCCCAGCCCGAGGGAGGAGCGGCGCCCATGTCGGGGCGGCCCGGCCCGAGAGAGGAGCGGCGCCCATGTACGGCGTTTCCAGCCTGAGGGAAGGAGCGGCGCCCATGTCAGGTGCGGCCCAAGCCCGCGGGAGGAGCGGCGCCCATGTCGGGGCCGGCCCAGCCCGAGGGAGGAGCGGCGCCCAGTGCGGGGCCGGCCCAGAACGAGGGAGGAGCGGCCGGCCCATGTCGGGGCGGCCCAGCCCGAGGGAGGAGCGGCACCAATGTCGGGGCGGCCTGGCGCGAGGCTGAGACGGTAACGGTACTCACGTGAGAGCGATCCGGCTCGGGGCTGGAACGGTGGTCCGGTGGCTGGGACGGCGTTCTGGCGGCGGTGGCCTGAGTCCGGGGTTCGGCCGCGGGCCAGCGGCTGCGTCAGCAGGACTGGTGGGCGGAAGCTTCGACCACCCCGGGCCGCGGTGTTTGAGCCGCGGGACAGTTGTAACATCGCCCGGGGGGTATCGCCTCAGCGCAGAGGGAGAAGAGGAGGGAAGAGACTGGAGACCTAAGACTTTTGCCTCCATCACAGTGAGGAGATGCTGAGTGGACTCACTGTGGTGGATGTTAATATGTGTTTATTGTTGTTTTTTATTGTATTGTATTGTATGTATGACTGCTTCAATTTTGTTAAGAATTCGGTCTGAATGACAATAAAGACTATCTAATCTAATCTAATCTGTAGTCAGGATCTCTGGCGCTGAAGGGCAGCAACTCCACCGCTGCACCACTGTGCCGCCCAAAGTTGATGCAAAGTTGATGCAAAGTTGATGCAAAGTTGGTGCAAAGTTGGTGCAAAGTTGGTGCAAAGTTGGTGCAAAGTTGGTGCAAAGTTGGTGCAAAGTTGATGCAAAGTTGGTGCAAAGTTGGTGCAAAGTTGATGCAAAGTTGGTGCAAAGTTGGTGCAAAGTTGGTGCAAAGTTGATGCAAAGTTGGTGCAAAGTTGATGCAAAGTTGATGCAAAGTTGATGCAAAGTTGGTGCAAAGTTGGTGCAAAGTTGATGCAAAGTTGATGCAAAGTTGGTGCAAAGTTGATGCAAAGTTGATGCAAAGTTGGTGCAAAGTTGATGCAAAGTTGATGCAAAGTTGATGCAAAGTTGGTGCAAAGTTGGTGCAAAGTTGATGCAAAGTTGATGCAAAGTTGGTGCAAAGTTGATGCAAAGTTGATGCAAAGTTGGTGCAAAGTTGGTGCAAAGTTGATGCACAGCCCAGACCATCATGCAAACCAGCTACACTTCCATTGTCCAAAGTTCTATCCGTCGTGTGTGTTCTCCTTCACGTTTAATCTCTGCTCTTGGACTTCACCTCTCGTGCTTTCTCATCCCCTTTGCCTTTCCTACAAACTCAAAGCATTACCCCAGTGAGAAGAACAAAGCCTTTTGGTCTTGTGTCATTTCTGCAGCTCCTCAACTGACTATCAGGCCCTTTCTCCATTGTTGGTCTCCCATTCCCAATCCCACCCCAATTTCAAAGCGTGGATCCTATTCTCTGCAATTATAAGGTTGTCCTCCAACTATAACTTATTATCAGCTACCCCATAGCCAACAATGAACCATTTTGGCTCCACATTTCCTCGATCATTGTAGCTTTTTGCATATCTTTTATTCATTGTCCTATGTACCATGTACATCCCTCGGTTCCCTTTTCCCTGACTCTCAGTCTGAAGAAGGGTCTCGATCCGAAATGTCACCTTTTCCTTTTCTTCAGCAATGCTTTGACCCTTTGAGTTACTCCAGGTTTTTGTGTCCATCTTCGGGGTAAATCAGCATCTGCAGTTCCGTTTGTTCCTACGCAGGTTGTTCTCGTGTTGTCTTTTCATTAGGTCCTAGGGTCACCCAGATCATCTTCTATCACTATCCCTTATCATGGACCTTTGTAGTCTACCTCTATAAACTGTTTGGCTTTGGATCTTTGGCATGTTTACATTTACAGATCGGCAAAATGGGCATTTAACTAGATTGCTGAATTGTAATTATGATACTTGATAATTATTACCAGCTATAAATTCCAGCAGCTAATAATGCAAGATCCCTGACAATAATTGCCGAGATAATATTTTAAAAATAGCGCAATTATCAGTAGCCTTTGAAGTGTGATTACCCTGATAGAATTAAGGAAAATGAACCTTACCCAATAGATTAGAATGTATTAACGGGTGAATTATGGTGCGTGCCTTCCCACAAAATCTTAAATTTCCACTGGTTTACATTGAGTACCACCAGTTTATTCCCCTCGGTAATAAGACCACTTGCCAGTCCTCCCATAAGCTATGGTGTAGTTTCGATCTTCCAACCTACCCATCCTGTACATTGGGCTTTTCTTCTGTAATGGGGCAGCTGGTAGATCTGCTGCCTCATGGTGTCAGAGACCCGGGTTCGATCCTGTCCTTGGGTGTTGTTTGTGGAATTTGCACCTATTTTTCTATGTTTCTAACTTACAAACCGGTACATCTTTGGAGTGTGGAAGGAAACTGGAGATTTCAGAGAAAACCCCCGCTGGTCATGGGGAGAACGTGCAAACTCCGTGCAGACAGCACACGTAGTCAGGAATGAACCCAGACTTTGGCAATGTAAGGTAGCATCTCTACCGCTGTGCCACCGTGAGGCCCATAACTTTAACTTGATCTTAATGGATAACACAATACGCATTTGACCAAAATAGAATATAATGTGTTATAATATTACCTCTTCAGTCAGCTAAGTGCATCAAAAAAACCTAGATACTAAAGCCGTTAATTAAAGTGTTGGGAACCAGCCTAACAAATGCCTTGTTATTGCATTTGATCTGTATTCTAGCATCTGCAATTTTTTGTCTTATTAAAAAAAGGAACTGCAGATGCTATATCTATATTACTAAAAGTCTGATCTTGAGCACTTCCAATTCTGTATATCGATTTTAGAAAAAACACTGCCACTTACAGCAGTGATTTTTGCCATCTTACTCAGAGTCCCCTTCCGCTGCGCAGGACAAGAGGATTTTCCCCTTGGATGAAAAATAAAAGAGTTTTTAGTGTTTAAAAAAATGTTGCGATTCTCTCTCCTGAAGGCCACGCCCCTTCCGGAGGGACTATAAACCCAGAAGTATGGAGGTGCCTCTGTTCTCTGCAAGATGGGGGATCGGGAGGTCGCAATTCTCAGTTTGAGCTGTGAATAACACTGAACAAATATCTTCAATATTTTCAAGATGGCGGCGCTGGCTTAACAGCTGCGGCCCACCTGCAGTCCGTCTGTTTTTTTTCTTTTGTTTTGTTCCTTGTCATGTTTTAGTTAATTTTGTTTTATTAAGTTGTGTATGTGTGTGGGTGGGGTGGGAGAAACATGCTTTGGTCTCTTCCTTCGGGGGATGCGACTTTTTCTTCGGTCGTATTCCCCGTCCCGTCTCCGTCTGCGCCGAGGCCTAATGGCGGAGCTGGAGGCATAGGAGCTGTAGCAGCGGCAGCAGCGGCGGAGACCCGACTCGGCACCGAAGCTGTGGCGGCGGCGGCAGCTGCAGCGGCAGCGGAGACCCGACTCGGCCCCGAAGCTGTAGCGGCGGCAGCAGCAGCGGAGACCCGACTCGGCCCCTGGAGCTGTGGCGGCAGCAGCAGCAGCGGAGACCCGACTCGGCCCTGGAGCTGTGGCTGCGGCAGCAGCAGCGGTAGCGGAGACCCGACTCGGCCCCGAAGCTGTGGCGGAGGCGGCGGAGACCTGACTCGGCCCCGAAGCTGTGGCGGCGGCAGCGGCAGCGGAGACCCGACTCGGCCCTGGAGCTGTGGCGGCGGCAGCAGCGGCAGCGGAGACCCGATTTGGCCCCGAAGCTGTGGCGGAGGCAGCGGAGACCCGACTCGGCCTCAGAGCTGTGGCGGAGGCAGCAACCACCCGCGGAGTTTGAACCGTCGCCTCGGCGCAGGGGGAGAACAAAGAGGGAAGAGACAGAGACTTTAAGATTTTGCCTTCCACCACAGTGAGGAGGTGTTTGGTGAACTCACTGTGGTGGATGTTAAATTTGTGTTGATTGTGTGTTTTTGTCATTTTTTAAATTATATGTATGACTGCAGGGAAACAAAATTTCGTTCAGACCGAAAGGTCTGAATGACAATAAACTAATCTAATCTAATCTAATCTAATCTAATCTACTAAATTGAATGGTTTTACTGACCTGTCAGTGCCCTTAATGTGGTTTGAAAATGTAGTTTGAAAATGCAAAAGTGTGTTTTGGTTTGAAAGTGCTAAAGCAAGCTGCGTTGACTTTGGTTTTGAAAGTGCTACAGCAAGCTGTGTTGCCTTTGGTTTTGAAAGTGCTAAAGCAAGCTGTGTTGCCTTTGGCTTTGAAAGTGCTAAAGCGAGCTGCATTGCCTAATTAGAGCTGCCTTGCCTTCTATATAATTAAAAGTCTAATCTTGACCACTTCCTTTTTGCGCTTTTATATTGATTTTAGTAAAAACGCTACCACGTACGGCTGTGATTTTTGGCCATCTTACTCACTCCCCCTCTGCTCATCGGGTGCCGAGGATTTTCCCCATCGATGAAAAATAAAAGAGTTATTAGTGTTTTAAAAAATGTTGAGATTCTCTCTCCTGTCAATCACGCCATGAAGGCCACGCCCCTTCTGGTGGGAGGGGGGGGGGAAGGACTATAAAACCCGGAAGTGTGGGCGTGGCTCAGTCTCTGCAAGATGGGTGAGGGAGAGGTCATGACTCGCTGTCTTTAGTGGCCTTGCACCCTGCTTGAAATGGAATTTCAAGGAATAGCCGTGAGTCAACTGCGATCCCGCCAGCCGTGAGTGAGTGAGCTGCCAGCCCAACAGGCTTGAGTGACTGAGCCACCAGCCCAAGAATCCATTCGGCCCATAATGTCCAAACTAGCCCTCTGGAAACCAGTCCCTTCAGTGCACAACACCTATACTAGCGTTCCAGAAAGACCCCCCCCCCCCTCCACTGGCCACCAATATTGGAATTGGTGGGGAGATGGAATATTGCGTTAGGGGACCAGCCCTCCCGTGTGATGCTGGGACCTAACTGGACCCACTTACTCTAGTACCTCTATAAACTGTTTACACATTCTCTGTGACCAGGTGGGTTTCCTCCAGGTGCTCCAGTTTCCTCCCAAATGCCCAAGACGAGCGGGTTTGTAGGTTAATTGGCCCTCTGTAAGTTTCCCCCATTGTGCAGGGAGTGGATGAGAAAATAGGATGACGTAGAGTTAGTGTGAATGGGTAATCAATGGCTGGCGTAGACTCTGTAGTCCAATGGGTCTGTTTCCATGCTGCATCTTCTAACTAAGATCCCTCTCATAACGCTACACTGCTGTAAACCATACTCTGCACTCTGGGATTTTTCCTCTTTAAACTACCTGTTGGACCTGTGTGCAATGTGATTGTATTGTATGAACTAATTTAATTACATGGCACACAGAAAAAAAGCATTTCACTGCATTTTGGTACATTAAATAATAATAAGCCAATACCAATTTCAATTGATTTTATCAACGAAATGTTGTCGAAAATGAGTGTCAGCAAAAAAGAAACACATTTTGTCGCTTTTCTTTGATCTTTAATGCTGATTTTAAAAAAAACATGCATGAAAGCAGTTCTGAGTGCAAAACTGGACTTTGATCTTGGCATGAAATAATCAGCGTGACATATTTAAACCAATTATGCTTGTTTTGAAAAGGTCTTTAAATGAGCTTGTATATCTCGGGCATTAGTGCCCAGGTTAAAATATTTATGCATTAGCATACACAATTATTGATAATAACACGTGCGGTCTAGTTTTCAGTAATTTCTAGTCATTAAAGTCTCGTTAATGGCAGGTGAAAGATAAAACATTCGAATTAAAATGCTGTTTTTCTGTGCTCAATACATTTTCTGCTGTGTTGATAGAACTTGTTGCCGATCTTTAAAAATGCCATTGAATCTTGCAAACAAAATAAGTGACCCATTGCTATCCAATTGGTTGACCAATAATAGACACACAATGCTGGAGTAACTCAGCGCGACAGGCAGCATCTTTGGAGAGAAGGAATGGGTGATGTTTCGGTACGAGACCCTTCTTCAGACTCAAACGCCTTGACCAAAAAACCTGTCTATCTTCGGTTTAAACCAGCATCTTTAGTTCCCTCTTACACGGTTGACCAATTACAGTTTTTACAAATATCTTGCTTTAGTTCATACAGCGTGGAAACAGACACTTTGACCCACCAAATCCATGCCGACCAGAGATCTCTGCACATTAACACTATCCTACACACACTAGGCCCAATTTTACATTCATACCAAGCCAATTAACCTCCAAATGTACGTCTTTGGAATGTGGGAAGAAACCCCAATATCTCAGAGAAAACTCAGGCAGGTCATGGGGTGAGCGTACAAACTGCGCACAGACAAGCACCCGTAGTCAGGATCGAACCCGGGTCTCTGGCGCTGTAACGCAGCAGCTCTACCGCTGCGCCACCGTGCCGCCCATTTTGTTATAATAGAATAAAATAGAAAATATGTTTGATTAGGATATTGCACCATCCCATTATTTCTTAGAACAGCAATGCAGTTTTAAGTTCGGAGACTTTCCAGTTGATGCATTGCATCCCAAGCAGAAACTAGAACAAGTCTACATTTTGTGAATAGATTTTAATTGAAGTGATTTTCTCAATAAATACAATTTTTTTTTTTAAAACGGTAATACCAACAACAAACTGTATATTGCACCATCCCATACACCAAACCTTAATTAGACTTCTGACCGATTAATTGTTCTCATTAAATTGAAAAGCAGCGTTCAGTATTTTTGTCAATAATACATGCTACAAGCACAAAAAAGTTTGATATTCCATGTCCAACCTCTTCTGACATCTTGCACAAGAAACTAAAGAGTTCTATATAAACCCTAACTCTGCCATATTTATGTGGGCTTGTGGTTAAGATGAATGATGTTAAGTGTGCATGTGGATTTTTGGATTTCCCTATAATAATGCAATGTTCTGAATATTTCAATTATCTTTCAATTCACTTATTTTGCACAATATCCCACATTACATGTAGTATTTATGTTATTAACTCCGAAGCGTTTAGCCTCGCCAGTTGGAAGCTGGCATTTTACATCTTTATACTAACCTGGTGATTTAGTAACACTGACCACAGGGAATAAAATATCAAGAAGAAAAGTGAAATGAATTTTCAATGAAGTTAAAATAAATGCCTTCCACACATTAGTGTCTGTCTGTCTGTCTGTCTTTGTCTCGCTGTGTGTGTATGTGTCTGTCTATGTGTGTGTGTGTGTGTGTGTGTGTGTGTGTCTCTTTCTCGCTGTGTGTCTCTGCGCCTCTCTCTGCCTCTCTCTGTATATTGCATTTTTTGGTATTTTGTTGGTTCACATGCCTGATCAATGGTGTTTTATCATTAATGTTTTATTATTATTATTAATGTTTAGTGTTTTCCGAGTCATTCGTAAATTTCACTATGTCATGTTGTTACTTGTGGGCGGAGCACCAAGGCAAATTCCTTGTATGTGAATACTTGGTTAATAAACTTACTCACTCTGCCTCTCTCTGCCTCTCTCTGCCTCCCTCTGCCTCTCTCTTGCTAATCTGATTGCTTTATGCAGCACATCATCCACAATAGAAGAATAACCTTATCTCTTTCTTTAGATTTGATACTTCAGTTGGACCATTGGAGTTTGCTGATCAGTATATACAGATAACTGCTAAACTTCCCAGCCACAACATCTATGGACTAGGAGAGCATGTCCATAAACACTTTCGGCACGACACTAACTGGAAGACGTGGCCTATCTTCAGCAGGGACACATTTCCTAGTGGGGTATGAGAGGAATCTGCACGTTGGTTTTTATTGATGTGATGCCATCAGGGAGTTCAATCTGCCTTTAAATCTGCAAGCGTACTTCTTTCCTGCTGATGGAACTATTTATCAGATCCACCTGCAAAGGATGGTCCAGATCTGCATGGAACGGTACAGTACAGCACAGGAACGAGCCCTTTGGCCCACAATGTGTGTGCCGAGCATGATGCCAAGTCTCATCTACCCGAGCCTGATACATTTCCCTCTATTCCTTGCACTTCCATGTGCCTGTAAAATTCCTATTCAATCCCACTATCTTCTTTCAGCCTCTTGTACACCACTATCGCATCTGCCTCCACCACTACCCTGACAATGCGTTCCCTGCCCCCACCACTCTGTGTTTAACGAAAAATAACCTTGCCCCTCACATCTCCATTACATAGAAACAAGGTGCAGGCGTAGGCCATTCGGCCCTTCGAGCCAGCACCCGCCATTCAATATGAGCATCCAAAATCAGCACCCTGTTCCTACTTTTTCCCCATATCCCTTGATTCCGTTAGCCCTAAAAACAATATCTGACTCTCTCTTGAAAACATCCAGTGAGTTTGCCTCCACTGCCTTCTGTGGCAGAGAATTCCACAGATTCGCAACTTTCTGGGTGAAAATGATTTTCCTCATCTCAGTCCTAAATGGCCTACCCCATATTCTTAAACTGCGAGCCCTGGTTCTGGACTCCCCCAACATGGGGAACATTTTTCCTGCATCAAGCCTGTCCAATCCCTTAAGAATTTCATGTTTCTGTAAGATATCCTCTCATCCTTCTGAATTCCAGTGCCCAGTTGACCATCTCCTTTATCATATGTCAGTCTAGCCATCCTGGGAATTAACCTGGTGAACCTACGCTGCACTCCCTCAATAGCAAGAAAGTCCTTCCTCAAATTAGAAGACCAAAACTGCACATAATACTGAAGAAGGGTTTCGGCCCGAAACGTCGCCTATTTCCTTCGCTCCATAGATGCTGCTGCACCCGCTGAGTTTCTCCAGCATTTTTGTGTACCCACAATACTTAAGCTTCCCCCCTCTCAGTTTATGGCTATGCCCTCGAGTGTTACACATTTCCACCCTGGGGAATAAGGTTACGACTGTCTGTCCCATCTACTGTATGGTAATTTTATATACTTCTATTAAGTCTCCCCTCGGCCTCAGACACTCCAGAGAAAAAAAGTAGAATGATGTTCAAATTATGTATAATTTGGTGCAATGATGTATTATAAAGGAAATAATTGTATGTGCTGATAACTATAGGTTATAGGAATTAGAAGGTCATAAGAACAAGACACTCTTTATTAGCAGTTCTTTCTTACACATTTCGTCTACTCCACTGCGAAATCTCCTCAAAGGATGCCTACCTTGAAGAAGTTCTCCTCCTCTCTCCGAAGATAGTTGAGCAACCTCCTATCTCACTGCCCCCTCTCTCTGTGATTCCCCCTTCCCTCCAACTACTAACCAACCTGACCTCCCGGAGGCCCAGCACTTCAACTCCCCCTCCCATTCCGAATCCAACCGTCCTGTCCTGGGCCTCCTCCATGGCCAGAGTGAGTCCCACCGTAAATTGGAGGAGCAGCACCTTGTATTTCGCTTGGGTAGTTTACACCCCAGCGGTATGAACATTGACTTCTCAAATTTCAGGTAGTCCTTGCTTTCTCCCTCCTTCCCCTCCCCTTCCCAGCTCTCCCACAGCCCACTGTCTCCGCCTCTTCTTCTCCTCCCCCCCCCCCCCCTCACCACATCAGTCTGAAGAAAGGTCTCGACCCGAAACGTCACCTATTCCTTTACTCCATAGATGCTGCCTCACCCGCTGAGTTTTTGTCCACCTTCACTCTTCACTTAAGGTATATCGATGGGTCAGTGGTGGATTGGAGTCTTCTATATTGGGTTTTTATCCGGTTTTTTGCCTCCCCCAGGAGATCACGAGGTTCTTGGGGTGGAGAGGGGTGATAGCGGTATAAAGGGGAGGGTAGTGTCTTGTGTTCTGTGTCTTGTGTCTACTGTTTGTGGGTAAGTGTGTCTGTTTAGTGTTCAGCCATGAGCGAATGGCGGTGCGGGCTCGACGGACCTGGTGGTCTACTCTCGCACCTACTTTCTATGTTTCTATGTTTCTATGGAGATTTTATCCTTTTTGTTTTGGAGATGTGGAACTGAGGTACAAAAAGTCCTCCCATGTTATTCAAAGATCACTTTTATTGGTCAGCATTTATCATTCAACCAGCATTTGTAAAGTAGGTGATCGTATCATTTATTCAATTATTGATTGTTCAATTTTAGTGTCAGCAAATTAGCTGTTATGCTATGATCGTGACTAATCTCCAAGTGATTTATTGGCTGTTCAATTTGCAGGACATCCTGGAATGATGTTTGCTACAACATAGATGCCTGTCCATTATAGAGTGTACACAAGATAGTTTAACGGAACAACACTAGAATAGAATAGCATGTGTATAAAATCATGAGGGGAATAAAACAGATGCACAGAGTCTCTTGCCCAGAGTAGGTGACTCGAGGACCAGAGGACATAGGTTTAATGTGAAGGGGAAAAGATTTAATAGGAATCTGAGCGGAACCTTTTTCTTACCTGTATGGAACAAGCTGCCAGATGAGATAGTTGAGGCAGGGACTATCCCAACATTTAAGAAACCGTTAGATAGGTACATGGATTGGACCTGTTTGGAGGGATATGAGCCAAACGCAGTCAGGTGGGACTAGTGTAGCTGGGACATGTTGGCCGAAGGGCCTGTTTCCACGCTGTATCACTCTGTGTAATAGGTAGGGAGAAATAGAATTTCTCTTCAGTTAGAGGTGGTTTATGCATGCCTGGAACATGAATGACTCATTTTCTTAATAACAGCAGGCAAACGTGTGTTTTATTGTTTAGTTTTGCTCTTTCCTGCAGTTATCACCTTGACAATTGCTCTTGTTATTTTTTTCTTGTGGCTGTGTCTCGGGCTGCGGTTTAATAATAGAAGCAGCGTTGCTTTTCCGGAACCTTCCCTAGGCGACTATTCAGTGAACGAGAGCCCAGTCAACAAAAAGAAACAAAAAAGCTATTTTATTTTTACAAGCTCTTTGCTGGAATTTTTTGCAAGTTGATACATGGGAGTGTAAGGGAGGAAATAGATAAGACGCAAAAGATGCTGAGGTGGATGATTAAAAGTTTAGTCAAAGGAATGGAGCACAAGATTTTGGACTGTAGTCATAGAGTGATACAGTGTGGAAACGGGCCCTTCAGCCCAACTTGCCCACACCGGCCAACATGTCAAAGAAACACAGAGACATGGAAAATAGGTGCAGGAGTAGGCCATTCAGCCCATCGAACCAGCACCGCTATTCAATAGGATCATGGCTGATCATCCAAAATCAAAACCCCGTTCGTGATTTCGCCCCATGTCCCAGCTACTCCAGGGTCTTGGTGAGACCACACCTGGAGTATTGTGTACAGTTTTTGTCCCCTAATCTGAGGAAGGACATTCTTGGCGTAGAGGGAGTACAGAAAAGGTTCACCAGACCGATTCCTGGGATGCCAGGACTTTCATATGAAGAAAGACTGGATAGACTCGGCTTGTACTCGCTAGAATTTAGAAGATTGAGGGGGGATCTTATAGAAACTTACAAAATTCTTAAGAGGTTGGACAGGCTAGATGCAGGAAGATTGTTCCCGATGTTGGGGAAGACCAGAATGAGGGGTCACAGTTTAAGGAGAAAGGGGAAATCTTTTAGGACTGAGATGAAACAGGATAGACAGGAAAGAAAGGGAGGAGGGGTGGCCCTTTTAATAAGGGAGGGAATAACGGCAATAGAGAGGAAGGATATTGCGTTGAAGGATCAGGATAGTGAAACAGCTTGGGTACAGATAGAGAATAACAAGGGGAAAAAAACACTAGTGGGTGTAATTTATAGACCTCCAAACAGCTGTGACGCTGTTAGTCAGAACATAAATCTGCAAATAGTTGACGCATGTAAAAAGGGAACTGCTGTAATCATGGGGGACTTCAATTTTCATGTTAATTGGGCAAACCAAACTGGGCAGGGTAGACTAGAGGAAGAGTTTATAGAATGTATTAGAGACGGGTTCCTAGAACAGTATGTCACAGAACCAACAAGGGGGGAGGCAATCTTGGATCTGGTCCTGTGTAATGAAGCAGGATTAATTAAAAATGTCATAGTTAGGGACTCGTTGGGAACAAGTGACCACAATATGGTCGAATTCCATATTCAAATAGAAGGGGAGCAGGTTGAAACTCAGGCTAGGGTGCTTAGTCTAAATAAGGGGGATTATGAAGGTATGAGGACTGAGCTGATCAAAGTTGACTGGGATAGCAGACTCAAGAATAAGACGGTACATGAGCAGTGGTGTACGTTTAAGGGTCTACTGTATAACCTTCAAGAAAAATTTATTCCTATGAAGAAAAAAAGGGGTAAGGGTAAGAACAGTCAGCCATGGCTCAGTAAAACTATAAAGGATAGGATTCGGCTGAAGGCAAGGGCATATAAGGTAGCCAGAGATAGTGGGAGGGTAGAGGATTGGGAAGCATTTAAAGGTCAGCAAAAAATAACTAAGAGATTAATTAAGACGGGGAAAATAGACTATGAAAGGAATTTAGCGAACAACATAAAAACTAATAGTAAGAGTTTTTATAGCTATATAAAAAGAAAAAGGGTGGCTAAGGTGAACGTTGGTCCATTGGAGGGTGAGACTGGAGAGTTGTTGGTGGGGAACATGGAAATGGCAAAGGCATTAAACGAGTATTTTGTATCAGTCTTCACCATAGAAGACACAAAAAATATTCCAACGCTGGATAAACAGGGGGCGGTAGGAATGGAGGAGCTAAATACTATTAAGATCACCAAGGAGGTGGTATTAGGGAAATTAATGAGACTGAAGGAGGATAAATCCCCTGGGCCTGATGGATTACATCCAAGGGTCTTGAGGGAGATAGCGTTGGGGATTGTGGATGCATTGGTGATAATTTTCCAAAACTCCCTGGAGGCAGGAACGGCCCCAGTGGATTGGAAAATGGCCAATGTAACACCTATATTTAAAAAAGGAAGTAAACAGAAGGCGGGTAACTATAGACCAGTTAGTCTAACATCGGTGGTGGGTAAAATGTTAGAGACAATTATTAAAGAAACACTAACGGGGCACTTGGATAAACATGACTTCATCGGACAGAACCAGCATGGTTTTGTGAAGGGGAAGTCCTGTTTAACGAATCTGCTCGAATTCTTTGAGGAAGTAACAACCCGGGTGGATAAAGGGGAACCGGTGGATGTGGTATACTTGGACTTCCAAAAGGCTTTTGACAAGGTGCCACATAAGAGACTATTGCTAAAAATAAAAAATTATGGGATTGGGGGTAATATATTAGCATGGGTAGAGGATTGGCTAACAAATAGGAAGCAGAGAGTGGGGATAAATGGTTCATACTCGGGATGGCAACCGGTAACTAGCGGGGTTCCACAAGGGTCGGTGCTGGGACCTCAGTTGTTCACAATTTATATAAATGATTTGGAGGAGGGAACCAAGTGTAATATATCAAAATTTGCGGACGATACAAAAATGGGAGGAAAAGTAGGGGATGAGGAGGATAGGAAGAGTCTGCAAAAGGATATAGATAAGCTAGGTGAGTGGGCAACAACTTGGCAGATGAAATTTAATACTAATAAATGTGAAGTCATTCACTTTGGGAAAAAAAATGATAGGGCAAGTTATTTTCTAAATGAGGAGGAGCTGCGTTGTAATGCAACGCAAAGGGATCTAGGGGTATTAGTACATGAATCACTAAAAGTTAGTATGCAGGTGCAGCAAGCAATCAGGAAGGCCAATGGAGTTTTGGCCTTTATTGCTAGGGGGAGTGAGTATAAAAACACGGAGGTCTTGGTGCAGCTGTACACAGTATTAGTGAGACCACATTTGGAATACTGTGTACAGTTCTGGGGTCCATACTTAAGAAAGGATGTACTAGCCCTGGAGGCAGTGCAGCGAAGGTTTACAAGATTAATTCCTGCAATGAGGGGATTGACATATGAGGAAAGGTTAAGTAGGCTGGAACTCTACTCTTTGGAGTTTAGAAGAATGAGAGGCGATCTCATTGAAACATATAAGATCGTGAGGGGCCTTGATCGGGTGGATGCACCGAGGATGTTCCCAATGATCGGGGAAACTAGAACTAGGGGACATAGTTGCAGAATAAGGGGGGGCTCTTTTAAAACTGAGATGAGGAAGAACTTCTTCACCCAGAGGGTGGTTAATTTATGGAATTCACTGCCCCAGGGAGCAGTGGAAGCAGAAACTTTAAATATATTTAAGACTAAAATAGATGGTTTTTTAGCTGCCAAGGGGATAAGGGGCTACGGGGAGAGGGCAGGGATATGGACCTAGGTATGGTTAGTATAGTAAGACCTGAGTGATCTCCTGGACAAGTGTCGATCGCCTGGATTGGGGTCGGAGAGGAATTTCCCGGATTTTTTTCCCGAATTGGACCTGGGTTTTTATCCGGTTTTTTGCCTCCCCCAGGAGATCACGAGGTTCTTGGGGTGGAGAGGGGTGATAGCGGTATAAAGGGGAGGGTAGTGTCTTGTGTTCTGTGTCTTGTGTCTACTGTTTGTGGGTAAGTATGTCTGTTTAGTGTTCAGCCATGAGCGAATGGCGGTGCGGGCTCGACGGACCTGGTGGTCTACTCTCGCACCTACTTTCTATGTTTCTATGTTTCTATGAGAAAAACATTTTTTACACAGAGAGTGGTGAATCTCTGGAATTCTCTGCCACAGAATGTAGTTGAGGCCAGTTTATTGGCTATAGTTAAGAGGGAGTTAGACGTGGCCCTTGTGGCTAAAGGGATCAGGGGGTATGGAGAGAAAGCAGGTACAGGATACTGAGTTGGATGATCAGACATGATCATATTGAATGGCGGCGCAGGCTCGAAGGGCCGAATGGCCTACTCCTGCACCTATTTTCTATGTTTCTACACTGGTCCTGCTTGCCTGTGTTTGGTCCATACCCCTCCAAACCTGTCTTATCCATGTAATTGGCAGGTACAGCAAGACTGTAGTTCTTGCTTTTTGGATGTTCATTAGTTAAAGAAGCAGAATTAGGTTGTTTGGTCCATCGAGTCTACTCCACCATTCAAACATGGCTGATCTATCTTGTCTTTTCAACCCCAATCTTGGTTCCAAAATGGCGACAGAGGTTTGCGTGCACATTTGTGGAACTAGTCAGCCTGGATGTGATTTAAAAGTTTGTGAGTCATAGGAGCAGAATTAGGTAACTTAGTCCATCGAGTCCACTCTACCATTCAATCAATCACGGCTGATCTATCTTTACTTCTCAACCCCCATTCTCCTGCCTTTTCCAATAACCTTTGACACCCTTTTAGCTTAGTTTAATTTAGCAACACACTGAGTCCATTCGTGCATCAGGGGAATAGAGGGATACAGCACGGAAACAGGCCCTTCAGCCCACCAAGTCCACACTGGCCAGCGATCCCTGCCCACTTACACTATCCTGCACACTGTGGTCAGTTTACAATTAGACCAAGCCAATTAGCCTAGAAACCTGCACAACTTTGGAGTGTGGGAGGAAACTGGAGATCTCGGCGAAAACCCTCACAGGTCACAGGGAGAACGTACAAACTCCACACACAAGGCACCAGGAGTTGAGATCGAACCCGGGTCTCTGGTGCTGTAAGGCAGCAACTCTACCGCTACAGCTTGCTAATCAAGAACCTGCCAATCCCAACCCTAGTCCCACCAGCCCAGCATTTGGTCCATATCCCTCCAAACTTGTCCTACCCACGTGTGAAAAGGACGTCTGGTTCTCTGTCTTGGTTTCCACAGCCCTCAGGGCACGAGCTGGTGGGATGTGTGTGTTGCCAGCGAACGTGACCTTAATCAGTGTGCAACCGTGATTAGACATTGGCACTGGCATTGTAGCCGCGAGCTGCGCTACTTGGTTGGTTGCCAAGTAATTGTTCTGGTTATTTCTAAGATTGTGCAAGAATGTGGTGCTTTCTTTAAAGTTATTCCCAGGATTTGCTACAAGGAGTGGTGTGCAAGGTACTGAAGGACTTTGACCTGATCTCAAAGATAGACAGAAAGTACTGGGGTATCTCAGCGGGTCGGACAGCGTCTCTGGAGAAAAAGGATGGGTCTCATTCCTGATCTAGATGCTCCAGCACAAGCCAGTTACAGCTAAGGATGATCCTTAAGGGGTGGTTTAGTTTAGTTTAATTTAGAGACACAGAACGGAAACATGCCCATCGCCCACCGAGCCCATGCCGACCAGCGACGATCCCACTACACTAACACACACACACTGCACACCAGGGTCAATCAGTATTTTTTACCGAAGCAAATGAAGGCAGTGCAGCGTAGGTTCACGAAATTGATCCCTGGGATGGCGGGACTGTCATATGAGGAAAGATTGTAAAGACTAGGCTTGTGTTCTCTGGAGTTTAGAAGGATGAGGGGGCCAGAGTCTTAGAATAAATGGGAGGCCATTTAAGACTGAAGTGCGAAAAAACTTTTTCACCCAGAGAGTTGTGAATTTGTGGAATTCCCTGCCACAGAGGGCAGTGGAGACCAAATCACTGGATGGATTTTAGAGAGAGTTAGATAGGACTCTAGGGGATAGTGGGATCAAGGGATATGGGGAGAAGGCAGGCACGGGTTATTGATTGGGGACGATCAGCCATGATCGCAATGAATGGCGGTGCTGGCTCCAAGGGCCGAATGGCCTCCTCCTGCACCTATGTTCTATGTTTCCATGTAAATTAACCTACAAGCCCGCACGTCTTTGGGGTGTGGGAGGAATCTGGGGCACCCGGAGAAAGATCACACCGGGGTCTCTGGTACAGTAATGGGCCTGTCCCACTCAGCGAATGTTCAGGCAACTGCCGGCGACTGTCACAGTCGTATCAGGTTGCCGAAAATCCGACAGCTCTTACGTCAAGCTACGCTCATTGGCGTCAAACCCACTTTCGCCGAAATTTTTTCAACCTGTTGAAAGTTTAGCGGTGGCCAGAACTTTTTCACGATTTTTTGCACGACTGAGGAGATTACTCCCGGCGAACATGTGGCGACAAACTAGTCGCCTGTAGTTGCCTAAAAAATCGCCTAAGTGGGACAGGCCCACAAGGCAGCAACTCTACCGCTGTGTTGCCGACTATTCCATAGCAAGGATATTCAAATATCAGATAGATATTCAGACCGGCTGGCCTGACTTGGAAAATAAGCGGAATGAGATGCCAAAGATGGGAGAAGAAGGGGAATAAGTGAGGATCTTGGAAATAATTTGCATCTACCTGATGTTCACAACTCCTGTAGTTAAACCTAAAAACCCAACACAGTGCTGAAGTAACTCAGTGGGTCAGAGAGCACCATAGCAGGACATGGAAAGGACATGTTTTGGATCAAACATAGAAAAATAGGTGCAGGAGTAGGCCATTCGGCCCTTCAAGCCAGCACCGCCATTCAATATGATCATGGCTGATCATCCAAAATCAGTACCCCGTTCTTGCTTTCCCCCCCCATATCCCTTGATTCCTTTAGCCCCAAGAGCTATCTCTCTCTCTTGAAAACATCCAGTGAATCCAGATCGCACCCTTCTTCAGGCTGATTGGAGCAGGAGGGAGAAAGCTGGAAAAGAGGTGGGGAGGAAGTGACAGACAGGGTCGTCTTAAGAGCATCCTAGGCCCCCCGGGCAAAGCAGTGCACTGGGGCCCGTACACTTTCAGTTTCTTTACGCCGAATCAAATATGCCGTCATGCACTTGCAATGTTCTTCTCCGTTTTCATGTTCTACAATAACATTCTACAATACATAGATTAGCATGGGGCCCTGGGCAACTGCCCAGCATGCCCATGCGTTAAGATTGCCCCTGGTGACAGGTGGAAACAAAGAACTGCAGATGCTGGTTTATGACATAGATCGGCAAAACATCATGGAATAACTCAGCAGGTCAGGCAGCATCGCTGGAGAGAAAGGATTACCAGTTCCACTGTTCTCCACGTTTCTCTTGAGTTCACACCTCACAATGGACCTACCAGGTCATTTGTGGCTGGTCCTGGTCTTTTCTCACCTCCAGCTCTTCATCTATTATCCCCCCCCCCCCCCCCTCTCCCACCCCACCCCCTACGTTCAGTCTGAAGAAGGGTCCCACCACAAAACGTCACCCATCCTTTTTCTCCAAAGATGCTGCCTGACTCGCTGAGTTACTCCAGCTTTTTGTGTCCACCTTCGTGTAAACCAGCACCTGCAGTTCCTTCCTACACAGCTAGTTCTATCTCATCCCACTTTCTCATCCCATCCGCTCCTTGCGTATTAGGATCAATCTTTTTTCAGAGGGCCAATTAACCTACAAACCCACGTGTGTTTGGGATGCTGTAGGAAGCCAGATCTCCCGGAGGAAACCCACGCGGTCACAGGGAGAACATGCAAACTCCACACAGACAGCGCCCAAGGTCATGATTGAACCCGGGTCTCGGGCGGTGTGGGGAAGCCGCACTACCCGCTGCGCCGCATTGCCGCCCTGGCTATCATATATCCCTCATTGGATTTTTTATTTTTCAAGATGTTTAGGGAGGGAGATGAAGGTAAAAGAAGGGAAGGCATTATATAACAAACGGGAGATTGTATAGCCAAGGTCATTGTGCACAAAAGTGGAGCAGGTGGTGGAAATGTGCTGTCATTGTGCCCCCATTATGAATGCAATCCAATTTCTAAACACACTTCAGTTGCGAGGAAGAATGGGCCTGTCTGTGCAAATGGGTCCTTGTATTGGTCATAAGAAAATAAATTGGAATATTGCTCAACGATAACTGTTCCTAATCTCTCTTTTGCATTCTGCTGGATATCCACGCTACACTTGCAAAGCCTTTGTAGGCATTTTATTGTCAGAAAGTTGCTCTGAGAGTATAAATTATTGTTCAGCTCAGTGCTTTAAACAGTTTTAAAATAGAGCTGCCACAGGGCCTTGTGTGAGTCTGTTGTCAAGATTAAACTGAAATTGATACAATAAATGTGTGATATAAATTCTCTCAAGATAGTTAAAGCTGCTGTTTGTTTCCCTTTTACAGAGGATGCATAATCTCTATGGACACCACACTTTCTTCATGTGCCTGGAAGGGGAGACTGGTTTAGCCTTTGGTGTGTTTCTGCTGAATAGCAATGCTATGGGTAAGCCTCTCGCAATTATTATTTCTAATTTTCCACGGATGAGGAACTCTGCACATTTACAGGAAAGGAGAGTTTTGTGGATAAATGATGGTTGCAAAGTTGAATGATTTGATGCACGTCACATGGCATTTCGGGTCAATGGTGCATTTATTGTCATGTTTAGTTCAGAGATGCAGAGTGGAAACGGGCCCTTCGGCCTGCCGAGTCCACGCTGCCCAATGGCCACCCCTACACTTGTTCTACCCTACACGCCAGGAACAACTTACAGGAGCCAATCAGCCTGTCATAGACACAAAAACAGGAGCAACTCAGCGGGACAGGCAGTGTCTCTGAATGGAAGGAATGGGTGACGTTTTGGGTCTCGACCCGAAACTTCACCCATTATTTCTATCCCGAGATGCTGCCTGTCCCGCTGAGTTACTCCAGCATTTTGTGACTATCTTTGTTTAAACCAGCATCTGCAGTTCCTTTCTACACAACCTACAAACCTGTACGTCTTTGGAGTGTGGGAGGAAGGCAAAGCACCCGGAGAAAACCCACGCGGTCACAGGGTGAACGTACAAACTCCATACAAACAGCACCCGTAGTCAGGATCGAACTCGTGTCTCTGGCGTTGAGATGCAGCAATTCTACCGCTGTGCCGCCCAGTGTGAGCTGTGCTAATAATTTTCCCTACAGATTCCAGTAGAGTATTTCCATATCCCCAATTAGCATGTGTACAGTAACGGTCTACTGATCACCAATGCAAGAGGCGCCACGTTTTGGCGCCATTTCCAAAGGCCACGCTCTAGTTCTTGTGAGTAGTGCCTGTTCAAGGCAAGTCCCAGGCTGTTGCGGGGCCTCCAGCCATCTCCTTCCATGGTCGCCACATCCCTCTCCTCCCCCGCCCGCCCACCTGTCTTTTCCCGGGAGAGCCTCCCGCGGCCAACCACGAGGGCGCGATAGGCCAGACCCCGGTTCCCTCTCCTCTGCCACCGGCCTCTCTCCTTGCCCCTCGTCACTGGCTCCATCCTCCCGGTCTCTGGTCTTTAGGGGTCGGTGGTCTGATGGGTCCAATGGGTCTGATGGCAGCCTCTTCCTGCAGGACGTGATCTGCCAGGTCTTCCTTTTACAGTTTAGTTTATTGTCACGTGTACCGAGGTACTGTGGAAAGCTTTTGTTGCGTGCTAACCAGTCGGCGGAAAGACAATACCTGATTACAATCGAGCGATTTACCGCATATCGATACATGATAAGGGAATAACGTTTAGTGCGAGGGTCTCCAATGGTGCAGACAGTAGTTCAGGACTGCTCTCTAGTTGTGGAAGGATGATTTAGTTGCCTGATAATAGCCGGCAAGAAACTGTTCCTGAATCTGGAGGTGCGCATTTTCACACCTCTGTACCATTTGCCAGAGGGGAGAAGAGGGAGTGGCCAGGGTGCGACTTGTCTTTGATTATGCTGCTGGCCTTGCCGAGGCAGTATGAGGTGTAAATGGAGTCAGTGGAAGGGAAGGTTGGTTTGTCTGATGGTCTCTGCAATTTTATTGCTGTCTTGGATGGAGCTGTTCCCAAACTAAGCTGTGACGCATCCCGATAGAATGCTCTCTACGGCGCAACTGAAGGATTCGGTGATGCCGCTCGGCTTCTGATGACCGCATGGCGGGCTCCCCCTGAAGCCGCAATCCACTGGGTCTTCCGTCCTTTCCCTTCCGTTCCGTTCAGCCGATTAAGGTCTGTGAAGGCATACGATTGTTAGCATTCACCCTGCTTCGGTTATAGAAACATAGAAACATAGAAAATAGGTGCAGGAGTAGGCCATTCGGCCCTTCGAGCCTGCTCCGCCATTCAATATGATCATGGCTGATCATCCAACTCAGTATCCCATCCCTGCCTTCTCTCTGTACCCCCTGATCCCATTATCCACAAGGGCCACATCTAACTCCCTCTTAAATATAGCCAATGAACTGGCCTCAACTACCTTCTGTGGCAGAGAACTCCACAGATTCACCACTCTCTGTGTAAAAAATGATTTTCTCATCTCGGTCCCAAAAGACTTCCCTCTTATCCTTAAACTGTGACCCCTAGTTCCTAGGCATGGAGTCGTCGTCCTCCTCCTTCATTGCCACCTTCAACAGTCCCTGAATTTGTATACGGATGTCCCTCTCTTCCACACAACTCCCTAGTGCCTGCCATACATTGTGAACGTCCTACCCTTTCCACTCTAAATTGAATCGCACTTACCAGGATTAAGTTCCATCTGCCATTTCTTTGCTTATTTTAACAACTGATCAATATCTTCCTGTAACCCAAGACATTCCTCCTCACTGTCAACAGCCCCAATCTTTCTGTAAGTTGCAAACTTACCAATCATACCTCCTACTTATCTTAAAAGATTAATCTACTCCCTCTGGTTTCATTCCTGTAATGTCCCTACCACTGATGTTAGATTCATGGACCTGTCATTCATTAGCAGACCTGTCCTTGCTGGTGTTCTTCAGTAAGGTATCATATGTATTGCCCTCCAGTCATTTAATACCTCTCCAGTGGCTAGCAAAGATTTAAAGGCAGCAACAATAAAAGTGCTGGAGGGACGTTCTTTTCGTTCTATCTTTCTTTTTCTTTGCTTTTTTTTCCTTTTTCTAAATATGGTGGCTCAGCGGTAGAGTTGCTGCCTTACAGCACCAGAGACCCAGGTGCGAACCTGACTATGGGTGCGGTCTGTCTGGAGTTTGTATGTTCTCCCCGTGACCTGCGTGGGTTTTCTCCGGGATCTCCGGTTTCGTCCCACACTCCACAGGTTTGCAGGTTAATTGGCTTGGTACAATTGTAAATTGCCACTAGTGTGTGTGTAGGATAGTGTAAGTGTGCGCGGATCGCTGTTTGGTGTGCTCTCGGTGGTCTGAAGGGCCTGTTTCCACGCTGTATCTCTTGGCGAGTCTGCCTTTGAATTGAAGAAATTGAGATGAATCGAAGGAGAAGGTGTTGAGGGGTAGGACAACTTCTGCCAGGCAGAGGAGAATGTTGGGCTGATGAGGATCTAATTGGGTCTCTGGTCAAGGAAGAACTGAAAGGCCCTGAGGCCTTCCTGATGGGGAATGGAGGTGTATATTCCAGATCCCCGTGGATGCTCAAGATTCCAGCATCGGCAGCCTCACGTGTTTTAACATCTTCATCAGTTTTCAAACAATCTCCTCTCTCATCTCATAAGGTCATGTGATAGGAGCAGAATTGGGTAATTCGGCCCATCAAGTCTACTCCGCCATTCAATCATGGCTGATCTATCTCTCCCTCCTAACCCCATTCTCCTGGCTTCTTCCCATAACCCCTGACACCTGTACTAATCAAAAACCTATCTCTGCCTTAAAAATACCCAATGACATGGGCCTCCACAGCCTAGTGTGGCAAAGCATTCCTCAGATTCAGCACCCTCTGACTAAAGAAATTCCTCCTCATCTCCTTCCTAAAGGAACATTCTTTAATTCTAAGACTGACCTCTGGTCCTAGACTCTCCCACTAGTGGAAACATCCTCTCTATATCCACTGTATCCTGGCCCTTCACTATTCAATAGGTTTCAATGAGGTCTCCCCTCGTCCTTCTAAACTCCAGCGAGGACAGGCCCAGTGTAGTCAAATGCTCATCATATATTAACCCACTCATTCCTGGGATCATTCTTGTAAACCTGCTCTGGAGTCTGTCCAGAGCCGGCACATCCTTCCTCAGATATGGTGCCTAAAATTGCTCTCGATATTCCAAATGTGTCCTGACCATAATCTCATTCATAATCTCCCATTATAGATTCCTCCAGCAGTTTGCTCCAGATTCCAGTATCTGCCATGTCTTATATTGGAAACGTGTTCAGTGACAGGAACGTTCCTTCCAATGATGGTTAAAAGGACCAAAGGAAATATAGTTTCAGCCTCTGATGGATCTTCCCATGAGCTCAAACTCCATACCACTTCCACATTCAAGAAATACATGGTCTTTATTCTCAGATGTTATAGGAGCAAAGCGAAGAATTTCACTGTGACTTGTCACCTGTGACAATAAAGGATTCATTCGTTGAATTCTTCTTCTCTTGTTGGGTCTATAAGTGTCAAGAGTGTTTTATTGTCAAATGTCCCAGATAATGACATTCTAACTTTCTGCAGCACAACAGAACATGTAAACATAGTACATAAACAAGAGAAAAAAAGTTCAGTGTGTGTGTATATATACACATACACACATACTCAAAAAACAAACAATTGTAGTGCAAAAATAATAATAGTCTATTGTAGTTCAGAGCTTATTTGCTGTTGTGTTTAATAGTCTGATGGCTATAATACCTTGGTATAATACCTTGCTATAACAAAGGATAGAGTCACAACTGGTTGTTGTATCATTGTAAGCATTCCAAATATCCTAATGTGTAGGGAGGAACTGCAGATGCTGGTTTAAACCAAAGACAGCCTCAAAAAGCTGGAGCAACTCAGCGGGTCAGGCTGCATCTCTCTAGAGAAAAGGAATAGGTGAACTTTCAGGTCGAGACCCTTCTTCAGACTGAGAGTCGGGGGAAGGGAACGAGATTAGTGTGGGTGTTTAAGAAGGAACTGCAGATGCTGGAAAATCGAAGGGAGACAAAAGTGCTGGAGAAACTCAGCGGGTGAGGCAGCATCCATGGTGCGAAGGAAACGTTGCCTATTTCCTTCGCACCATGGATGCTGCCTCACCCGCTGAGATTAGCATGGGTGTCGGGGCTAATGGGGAGAAGGCAGGAGAATGGGGTTAGGAAGGGGAGATAGATCAGCCATGATTGAATGCGGGGTAGACGTGATGGGCCGAATGGCCTAATTCTGCTCCTGATCACATGATCTTATGAGAGATATAGACGGTACTTTGGACAAATGAATGAAAGATATGCAAAAAGTGACGATAATCAAGGAAATGTAGAGCCCACAATGGTCCGTTGTTGGCTGTGGGATAGGTGTTAACGAGACATACAGACTCGGTCTGAAGAAGGGTCTCAACTCGAAACACCACCTATTCCTTTTCTCCAGTGATGCTGCCTGACCCGCTGAGTTACGCCAGTTTTTGTGGCAATATTCCCCTTAAACACTTTCAGCTTTTGTGGATGTATCTTGCTGAGACCAAATAAATATCTTGGCTCCTTATAACAATCTTGATCTCCACCTCGGGTTACCTATCGCTGCTCATGTCAAAAGTACACCAAGTCTTGAGGACATTTTTCCATCAAATAGCAAAGAGTGATTAGTACTGTTGCCATATATAATGGGGAAAATCGTGTCAAACCCAAAAATGCCCAAAGTTTGTGAGTAAGTTCAGGTTCCAGAGCCTGGTATCTTTTCATTTTATATTGCCAGCCTCGTACATCCACTCGAAAGCCACAATAAATCTTCTCATGTTGCACAAGGCTGCCCTTACTTCTCTTTAAAATCACATTATGGCTGTGTAATTGTGTGAATATATCTACAAGGATTTCCAGATTCTCTTCCTCGTTGCGTGTAGTAATCAGAGCTTCTTCCTGATTGCCCAAGCAGTGATTTATTCCTTATTAAAGTTGATCAAGAGTGGTTTCGATTTAGTGCCAATTTTATGCCACTATTAAATAAACTGAATGATATGATTACATTTTGGAAAACGCTCCCGCTCTCATTGATAGGTAGAATTAACGCTATAAAAATGACTTTCTTACCACAATTAATATATTTGTTTCAAGTAATCCCAATATATATTCCAAAATACTTTTTCAAAAAACTAGATTCTACTATCACTAATTTTACTTCGGAGTCACGTGAGTGACTACGTGAAGAAGAACCCAGCCAGGACGCATGCGTGTCATATCGCTTTCACGCTTGCGAAACGACAGGCGGGGTGGAGCGTTCCCCCGCAGCGGTAAGTTTGAAACCGCGACCTGCAGGTAAGTGATTTACATAGAAACATAGAAACATAGAAATTAGGTGCAGGAGTAGGCCATTCGGCCCTTCGAGCCTGCACCGCCATTCAATATGATCATGGCTGATCATCCAACTCAGTATCCCGTACCTGCCTTCTCTCCATACCCTCTGATCCCCTTAGCCACAAGGGCCACATCTAACTCCCTCTTAAATATAGCCAATGAACTGGCCTCGACTACCCTCTGTGGCAGGGAGTTCCAGAGATTCACCACTCTCTGTGTGAAAAAAGTTCTTCTCATCTCGGTTTTAAAGGATTTCCCCCTTATCCTTAAGCTGTGACCCCTTGTCCTGGACTTCCCCAACATCGGGAGCAATCTTCCTGCATCTAGCCTGTCCAACCCCTTAAGAATTTTGTAAGTTTCTATAAGATCCCCTCTCAATCTCCTAAATTCTAGAGAGTATAAACCAAGTCTATCCAGTCTTTCTTCATAAGACAGTCCTGACATCCCAGGAATCAGTCTGGTGAACCTTCTCTGCACTCCCTCTATGGCAATAATGTCCTTCCTCAGATTTGGAGACCAAAACTGTACGCAATACTCCAGGTGTGGTCTCACCAAGACCCTGTACAACTGCAGTAGAACCTCCCTGCTCCTATACTCAAATCCTTTACTCTGCGGTAGTGTTTGTCCCCGCGCTGTTTTTACACAGGGGGGGGGAAGCTGGACAAAATAGTGTCCACAAGTGCTGCGAGTGAAGCTGGCTGGGGAGGACCGCGAAGTTGCGGGAGCCAGCAGCAGCTGAAGGCACAAGCCCCGTAAGTGGGATCAGCTGTGCCGACTTTTGGTCCCGCGCCGGCCACAACACCACGGCCGGGCGGGAGACTATTCAAATGGGGCCGTCGACTTTGACAAGTCGAAACGGCAGGAGACGGGGTGGAACGACGTTCCCCCGTAGCGACAGTTTAAACCTGGACCTGCAGGTAAGTGAAACTGCGGTCTTTATTCTCCCCATACTGTTTCACAGGTGGGGAAACATGGAGAGCTGTGCAAACAACGGCAGGCGGCACAGGAATCACCCGTAAGGGAACAGCTGTGCCCGACTTCGCTCCCGCACTGGCCAGATTAAACACCGTGGCTGGGCGGGAGACTATAC
The DNA here is from genome assembly GCF_010909765.2 of Amblyraja radiata. Classification (NCBI taxonomy): domain Eukaryota; kingdom Metazoa; phylum Chordata; class Chondrichthyes; order Rajiformes; family Rajidae; genus Amblyraja; species Amblyraja radiata. The sequence continues at coordinate 9,802,880 of NC_045968.1, read as the reverse complement.
AGAACGGAGCCGTTGGCTTTGACGTCAAAACGGCAGTAGGAGGGGTGGAAGACATTCCCCCTTAACGGCATGTTTTAAGCCTGGACCTGCAGGCAAGTGATACTGCGGTCTTTATTGCTCCCATACTGTTCTACAGGTGGGGAAACATGCATTAGCATGTCCTCTTGCTGTGTGTGAGGAAATTAAATACCGACAGCGCTGTAAAATTTATCTTCAAGCTAACATGCTTATAAGGAAGTTTTCTATGTGCTCTGACTCTGTGAAGTGTTCCCTGTTCAGAATCTACATCACACCGTTATATACTGCTCAATTGTGGTCTAATTATAAGAAAAAGAGTATGCAGAGGCTCAAGGTAGCATACAATGATGCAATGAGGTTGCTACTTCGTGTCCCTAGGTGGCATAGTGCCAGTCAATTGTTTGTGTCCACTAGAGTGCCAACCTGTGAGGCATTCTTAAGACAGCTGATGTTTAGTTTTATGTGTCGCCTGGACAAGTCAGAGAACCACATAATTGAAGCCCTAGTCAGCCCTCTGAGAAGCTGCTATAGATTCACTTCTAGGCTAAGACGGCATTGGTGCAATAGCTTGTATATCTTATAGGCTAATATGCAATTTTTAATATATTTTTGTATCTCCTTATACTGTTTGATGTGTTATATGGACCTGTGTCTGAAATAAAGCTTTAATAATAAAATAATAATGCACAAGGCAAAGAAGTCGACCAGAGCTGGCGGGGGAAGACCGCGGAGTTGCGGACACCAGCAGTGGCCGGCGGCACAGGAATCACCCGTAAGGGAACAGCTGTGCCCGTCTTCGCCCCCGCACCGGCCAGATTAAACACTGCGTCTGGGCGGGAAGGCAAGAAGAAAACCAAAAGAGTCGAGGACTGATGAGTCCGACTTTGGGCGGCCAGCGACCGTGAGCGCTGGAGCCGGTTGGAGCGGCTTATGGAGCCGAGCTCCAACATGACAGGCTCCGGGAGATGGAGTCTAGTCACTGTGGGCACTATGTAAAACCAACAGCAGCACCTCTTGTAGGGCTGCACAGTGCATCTCCCTCGTCATAGGGGAGTATTGGGGGGTCAATTCTGGGCTGACCCTGAAGAGGGGTTTTGACGAACAAAACTACAAGTGTGCAGGGGGTGCAGGAAGGCAAAATCTACTGGTCATGGTGTCTAAATACATTCAGCCAGACCACGATGGACACCACTGCAAAAACTACTTGGTACCAGGAAACTGCGCATCCCTGAATGTTCCAGTCGTGGAAATAGCATCTAGAAACATGTCGGAGCAGGACTTAGGAAAGCCCTGGGGCTCATAAAGGCGACAACATTAAGGATCTCCTACAGCCAAAGACAGCACCCTTATGCACCCACCAGCAGAACAAGAGAAGCTGGTGAAAGCTCAAAGGGCGGGCATACAGAACAGCGGTCTTTTAGACCATAGCCCAGACCGGCCTTTCTGGAAGATGCGCAAACCCCCAACCCAAAAACAAACCCAGACACTGGCGCCTCAACCTCCACGAAGACCACACAGAAGAAGCAAACTTATAACCATATAACCATATAACAATTACAGCACGGAAACAGGCCATCTCGGCCCTACAAGTCCGTGCCAAACAACTTTTTTCCCTTAGTCCCACCTGCCTGCACTCATACCATAACCCTCCATTCCCTTCTCATCCATATGCCTATCCAATTTATTTTTAAATGATACCAACGAACCTGCCGCCACCACTTCCACTGGAAGCTCATTCCACACCGCTACCACTCTCTGAGTAAAGAAGTTCCCCCTCATGTTACCCCTAAACTTCTGTCCCTTAATTCTGAAGTCATGTCCTCTTGTTTGAATCTTCCCTATTCTCAAAGGGAAAAGCTTGATCACATCAACTCTGTCTATCCCTCTCATCATTTTAAAGACCTCTATCAAGTCCCCCCTTAACCTTCTGTGCTCCAGAGAATAAAGACCTAACTCATTCAACCTATCTCTGTAACTTAGTTGTTGAAACCCAGGCAACATTCTAGTAAATCTCCTCTGTACTCTCTCTATTTTGTTGACATCCTTCCTATAATTAGGCGACCAAAATTGTACACCACACTCCAGATTTGGTCTCACCAATGCCTTGTACAATTTTAACATTACATCCCAGCTTCTACACTCAATGCTCTGATTTATAAAGGCTAGCATACCAAAAGCTTTCTTTACCACCCTATCTATATGAGATTCCACCTTCAAGGAACTATGCACGGTTATTCCCAGATCCCTCTGTTCACCTGTATTCTTCAATTCCCTACCATTTATCATGTACGTCCTATTTTGATTTGTCCTGCCAAGGTGTAACACCTCACATTTATCAGCATTAAACTCCATCTGCCATCTTTCAGCCCATTTTTCCAAATGGCCTAAATCACTCTGTAGACTTTGGAAATCCTCTTCATTATCCACAACACCCCCTATCTTGGTATCATCTGCATACTTACTAATCCAATTTACCACCCCTTCATCCAGATCATTGATGTACATGACAAACAACAAAGGACCCTACACAGATCCCTGAGGCACCCCACTAGTCACCTGCCTCCAACCCGACAAACAGCCATCCACCATTACCCTCTGGCTTCTCCCATTCAGCCACTGCTGAATCCATCTTGCTATTCTTGCATTTATACCCAACAGTTTAACCTTCTTAACCAACCTTCCATGAGGAACCTTGTCAAAGGCCTTACTAAAGTCCATATAGACAACATCTACTGCTTTACCCTCGTCAATTTCCCTAGTAACCTCTTCAAAAAATTCAAGAAGATTAGTCAAACATGACCTTCCAGGCACAAATCCATGTTGACTGTTCCTAATCAGACCCTGTTTATCCAGATGCTTATATATATTATCTCTAAGTATCTTTTCCATTAATTTGCCCACCACTGAAGTCAAACTAACAGGTCTATAATTGCTAGGTTTACTCTTAGAACCCTTTTTAAACAATGGAACAACATGCGCAGTACGCCAATCCTCGGGGACTATTCCCGTTTCTAATGACATTTGAAATATTTCTGTCATAGCCCCGGCTATTTCTACACTAACTTCCCTCAATGTCCTAGGGAATATCCTGTCAGGACCTGGAGACTTATCCACTTTTATATTTTTCAAAAGTGTCAGTACTTCTTTTACTTTGAAACTCATAGTATCCATAACTACTCTACTCGTATCCCTTACCTCACATAATTCAATATCCTTCTCCTTGGTGAATACCGAAGAAAAGAAATTGTTCAATATCTCCCCCATCTCTTTTGGCTCTGCAGATAGCTGCCCACTCTGTTTCTCCAATGGACCAATTTTATCCCTCGTTATCCTTTTGCTATTAATATAGCTGTAGAAACCCTTTGGATTTACTTTCACCTTACTTGCCAAAGCAACCTCATATCTTCTTTTAGATTTTCTAATTTATTTCTTAAGATTCTTTTTACATTCCTTATACTCCACAAGCACCTCATTTACTTCATGCTGCCTATAATTATTGTAGATCTCCCTCTTTTTCCGAACAAGATGTCCAATTTCCCTTGAAAACCAGGGCTCTTTCCAATTTTTACTGTTTCCATTCAACCGAACAGGAACATAAAGATTCTGTACTCTTAAAATTTCCCCTTTAAATGTCCACCATTTCTCTTCTACATCTTTCCCATAAAACAAAATGTCCCAGTCCACTCCTTTTAAATCATCTCGCATCTCATCAAAGTTAGCCTTTCTCCAATCAAAAATCTCAACCCTAGGTCCAGTTCTGACCTTCTCCATAATTATATTGAAACTAATGGTATTGTGATCACTGGACCCGAAGTGCTCCCCAACGCATACCTCCGCCACCTGTCCCGTCTCATTTCCTAACAGGAGGTCCAGCACTGCCCCTCCTCTAGTAGGTACCTCTATGTATTGCTGCAAAAAACTATCCTGCACACATTTTACAAACTCCAAACCAACCAGCCCATTTACAGAATGTGTTTCCCAGTCTATGTGTGGAAAGTTGAAATCTCCCACAATCACTACCTTGTGCTTACTACTAATATCTGCTATCTCCTTACATATTTGCTCTTCCAATTCTCGTTCCCCATTTGGCGGTCTATAATACACCCCTATAAGTGTTGCTACACCTTTCCCACTTCGCAGTTCCACCCAAATAGCCTCCCTAGCTGAGCCCTCCAATCTATCCTGCCAAAGCACTGCTGTAATATCTTCCCTGACTAGCAATGCAACACCTCCACCTCTTGCCCCTCCAATTCTATCACACCTGAAGCAACGAAATCCTGGAATATTTAGTTTCCAATCACAGCCCTCCTGCAACCATGTTTCACTGATCGCCACAACATCATACTTCCAGGTGTCTATCCAGACTCTAAGCTCATCCACCTTTCTTACAATGCTCCTAGCATTAAAATATGCACATTTAAGAAACCCCCGTCTCTTCTTCTCTGTTTATTTCCTTTTTTTTCTTTCTCCTCTTGTGTCCGAGTGCTTCCCTTTTCTGCTTCCTGCCTCCCATTCTGTCTACTAGCTTTCTCAATTTGAGTCCCTCGCCCCAACCATTCTAGTTTAAAGTCTCCCCAGTGACCTTTGCAAATTTCCCCGCCAGGATATTGGTCCCCCTCGGGTTCAAGTGCAACCCATCCTTTCTGTACAGGTCCCACCTTCCCCAAAAGAAGTCCCAATGATCCAGAAACTTGAATCCCTGCCCTCTGCACCAGTCGTTCAGCCACGCATTTATCCTCCACCTCGCTCCATTCCTACTCTCACTGTCGCGTGGTACAGGCAGTAATCCTGAGATTGTTACCTTTTTGGTCCTTTTCCTTAACTCTCCTCCCAACTCCCTAAATCCTCCCTTCAGGACCTCTTCACTTTTTTTACCTATGTCATTTGTACCAATATGTACCACGACTTCAGGCTCCTCTCCCTCTGATTTCAGGATATCTTGGATGCGTTGAGGCACGTCCAAGACCTTGGCACCAGGGAGGCAGACCACCATCCTGGTCTCCCGACTGCGTCCACAGAAACGCCTATCCGACCCCCTAACAATAGAGTCCCCAATTACAATTGCCCTCTTTTTTTCCCTACCTTTCGGAGCAACAGGGCCAGTCTCTGTGCTGGAGGCCCGTCCGCTGTTGCTACCCCCGGGTAGGCTGTCACCCCCATCCGTACTCAAACAGGAGAACTTCCACTGATAACAATGGAGGTAGGTGGGTCTGGTCCCTTACAAATTATAGGAAGAGTGGATAATACACACATTGGTGGGAGATTACACTCTTTTGGATACATGGTGTATATTAACTACAGACACTTATATCCTAAGCAGTATCCAGGGATATACCATTGAATTGTGCAAAAGGGGTAATGGGTAAACCCAACACGATTGGCTGGAATACATTGTACTATATATTCAGTACAAAATGGGAACTGGTAACTGCTAAAGGACTGATTTCTAAAGGCTACTCCATGGCTAGCATCGACCTAAAAGATGCTTACTATTCAGTGCCTACACGGACTGATCACAAACGTTATTTTAAAAAATTCAACTGGATGGGGCAGCTCTGGCAGTATAGAGCTACCAAATACATAATCATATGATCATACTAATTGTGGGCATAACTTTGGAGTTGACCTAATTAGCTGTAACAGCCACCATACAATTGGGTGAAAACTGGGGTTATCATCCATCCAGTTAAATCTAAATTAACGCCTACCAACATAATGGATTATTTGGGGTTCACTATTGACAGCTCACATGTCGGTGACTTTACCAAAGGACAAGGCTACAGTCTTAACTGAGGCCTGCAACAACCCCACTGACATCAGTGAACCGTCTATCAGATTGGTAGCAAGTATAATTGGCATATAGTGTCTGCCTTTCCAGCCACACAATTTGGACCTTTGTATTACCAAAAATCTACAAAGGGCAAAATGCAAACACTCAAAGTAAATACTGGTCATTTCGACAGAGCAATAAGCCACCAATCAAAGCTTATGGAATTAAAATGGTGGAGGGATAACATTTGGCATTGCTCCAACCCTATCGTTATCAGCAAACCCTTAGTGGTGCTACAAACTGATGCCAGTGCGCTTGGTTGGGGTACTACCAATTTCCATCTCCATCTGTGGAGGTAGATGAAAGGCACAGGAGGCATCATTATCACAGACACTGGGCATAAACTACCTGGAAATGTGGGGTGCGTTCTATGGCCTAAAGTCATACTGCTCTGGGATAAATCACCAGCGTGTTAGACTACAGAGTGACAATCTGACTAATACAATTTGGTAATGGTGTATCCAGAGAAATATTGGAATATCAGCTACTTACCTACCAGGTAACCCAAAATTCAGTGACAGACATCAGGTCACGCAAATTCAATAAAATAAGACTTAATCACCAGTTACCAAACTGTGTTTCTTGGGAACCAGACCCTGGGACAGCAGGGACAGATGCTTTTCACTGCATTGAGGGGGCAATTGTTTATGCATTCTCTCCTTTTCTGCATCATCAGTCGGGTATTACGAAAAATACAAGACTCAGCGTCTGTTAATTTTTAGTGCCGATTGGCCTACTTAACCATGGTTCCCTGTGATACTCAACATGGGGTTTAACCATGCATCACCATCCTGAAACAACCAGATTATTGATTCATCCCGTAACAGGGGAACCTATCCATGTCAAAAACAACAAACCTTTCAATTTGTAGAGTCTAAAGAAACCTCTACTGCAACTGGGACTGGCGGATTGAACATTGAACATTATCTCAGCGGGCCACAGACAGTCCACCAAAAACTATATCTGGTATAAATCAGGAAATGGGAGATATATTGTCACAGAAACAACATCACCTACAGTTTGATGAACATAACGTCTGTTCTCAAATTCCTGGCAGGCCTCCATTATGATGAGGGGCTCAGTTACAGTGCCATTAACTGCGCCAGAAGTGCCCTATCAACATATCTATGGCGAGGATCAGAGCGTCATTCTGTTGGGACTCACCACTGGTAACCAAACTTATGAGGGGAATTTTTAATATCTATCCCCCAAGAACCAGGTACTCTCTAAATGGGATATGAGTATTGCCCTAACGTTGCTAAGGAATTGGTCTCCAGCAACAGCTCTGTCCCTGCAAAGACTGACGCACAAAACAGTCATGCTGATGGCTTTGGTCACGGCACTAAGGGTACAGTCGTACATAAGTTAAGGCTGGACTATATGACTTCTTCAACAGGAATATAACGTTTCATATTACGAATTAGTCAAACAGAACAGACCGGGATCATCAGGCCTCAAAATAGAATTTAGGGATTACCCTACAGATATCGTCTCTGTATAATAAGACAATTATTGTTCTATATGGAGAACACCAAAAACATCTGAGGTTATGAGATGGCACTACTAATCAGCCACAAACAAACCCACAAAAAAGTGTCGGTTCAAACTATTTCCAGATGGCTGAAACAGGTTTTAACAACAGCTGGGGTGGATACTAACATATTCAAATCTTATTCCACCAGGGCTGCAACTACATCGGCAGCTATGGAGTTGGATGTACCAATGAACCAAATCCTCGAGACAGCAGGATGGATCAGGGGAAAATGTTCCAACTATTCTACCACAAACCAGTAGTTAAACTGGAACTTTGCAGAGCCAATTTTAAGTTCTGTAATATAATTTCACCCCATAAATAGGGGCTATAATTTGTTGTTAACAATTTATCATGGATTTCAATGTTGGATTCATGTCTAAACATGTTAACACAATTCCTCCCACAGTCAATTAAGGCAGATGTGATGCATGGACTCGTTTCCACAGCATGAAATCACAGAGCTTTGAAATCTTCACGTAGTCACTCGCGTGACTCCGAAGTAAAATAGTAAGATTAAACGAGAACTTACCAGTTCGAAGTTTAATCGTTATTTTATGAGGAGTACGTTGAGGGAATACGTGCCCTCCGCTCCCACCCTTGATCATATACTCAACTGGTATTTTCTTCTCTAATCGTACTATGTTCAGTCATTACAGTTATCTGTGATTTCACATCGCTGCTTTGAAGAATGACACGCATGCGTCCTGGCGGGGTTCTTCTTCACGTATTCCCTCAACGTACTCCTCATAAAATAACGATCAATCTTCGAACTGGTAAGTTCTCGTTTAATCTTACTATTTTATATGGGATTACAGAGCACACAGAATTCAACGAAAGCATTTGTGTAAACCTAAAGAAGTTGGGGGTTTATCATTGCCTAACTTTATGTATTACTACTGGGCAGTGCATACTAAGAACATAATGTACTGGATGGATAGTTCCACTCAGCAGTTGAAGTGGATAAGAATGGAGAAAGAGGAGTGCTATCCGCACGATATAGGAACGATCTTGCTCTCACCGATAAAATTGAATAGTATAATATATAAGAAGAACCCAATTATTCACAATACAATAAGAATTTGGAAACAAATAAAAGTATCCTTGAAATTAAATAATCTATCAGTACTAACCCCACTATTGAACAACCCCGCATTCAAACCATCTCTCATCGACAAAACATATCAACAATGGGATAGACTGGGGATTAGGAAAGTAGGGGATATGTATGAATTGAGCAAACTGTTATCATTTCAACATTTAAAATTAAAATTTAAATTGAAGGATAATCAATATTTTAAATATATACAGGTATGTGACTTTATGAAGAAATATATACATAGATTTCAAACTATATTTTTAGACCCTTTAGAAGAAGCAATGAATATTAAGGCTGATTCACAAAAACTAATATCATACTTTTATAATAATATATTAAATAGAGAATTACCCTCAACAGAAGCACTAAGAGAAGATTGGGAACATGAGCTAATGATAAAGATCTCGAAGGATAGATGGGAAAAGTATCTGATGAACACACATAATTGTTCTATTAATGCAAGACATAATTTAATTCAATTCAAATTATTACATAGACTATATTATTCAAAAACGAGGTTGAATAAATGTTATCCAAACGTCTCTCCCAGATGCGATAAATGTTTGTTTCAAAACGCTAATATAACACATTCATTTGTAGGATGTACAAAGTTGAATACATTTTGGAGCGATATATTTGATATATTTACAAAGCTTTTCAAGTCCACAATAGAACCTAAAACGGAATGGATTATATTTGGAATAATAGTAGAAGATATCAATTTAAATAAAGACCAAAATGTTTTTTTTAAATTATGGGTTAATAATTGGAAAGAAATTGATACTTAAATTTTGAAAAAATGCAACCATACCAACTGTTAAAATGTGGATTAGGAATATGATGGACATAGCACGCCTTGAAGAAATGAGACTCCGACTAATAGATAAATATGACCAATTCTTAAGGAGTTGGTCTCCTTTCATCAACTTTTTGGAATCATGTGATGCAGCGGTACCATAAGGATTGCTGATTTCAGTTCATGACGTGGATAGATCTACATCTCCGAATATAGATTTGAAAAATTCTCTTTTAAGGGGCCTTCTCTCCTATTTCTACTTTCCACTTTACTTTTATATACACACTTCACGTTTTTCTATGCTCTACCATCTATTTTTCCTCTTTTCCCCCTTTCTATTGTTTTCTTTTTCTTGCTTACTTCCTTCTCAAAACATAAAACTAGAGGTTGTACATAGAATGGATTACGGTATGACATAGTTGGCACCTAAAATTAGGTTCCACTGTACTGTTTTGTACTGTATTAACTTCTAATAATTTTTTTTTGAAAAGAGTGGTTTGGAAAAGCTGAGTGGCTGATCGAAGGCCATTTTGGCCATGCGTGGGCGAATTGCTTCCTCTTTGCTTGTTGACAGTTAAATATTGTTAGTTGTCTAAAACAACGTTTAGTTGTGTGCATGTGAGATGAGCATGATTGTGGAAATCAACTTTGCTGCAGCCAGCCAAGCGTTGGTAGTGGATTCTCTTGGCCATTGAGTGTGACCTTTCTGGCCTTATAATCTGTTGCAACTATATACATTGTGGTCTAGACTTGGGACGTAAAGTGATGGTGTACAATAAACCCATGCAATAACGGGCCTCTATAGAGTGGATTTAGGTTATAGCGGACCGAGGCTCCCGTTGCACCATCCCCTCGCCTCCGCCAGGTACCCACTGAGCTGGCACCACATGATGGGATCTTATAGTCGTGGGAGGGGAAAGAGCGGGTGGCATGAAGACGGTGTTAGCGGGCGGCATGGAGGCCCATCCCCAGCACTCCGCGGGGAGCCCTGTGGCTGCTCAGCATGCCAATTCCCGTAACTTTAACCCCCCGCAACGCCGTGTTTCTTCCCTCTCGACTTTGGGTTACACTTTACCAACCCTCCCTCACTTGGTTATAGCAGGCAATCGGCAAATAATGAACACCACCCCCCCCCCCCCCCCCCCCCGTGGTCTGTTATAGCGAAGGTTTACTCTACCTATAACATGTTTTCAGCAGAACTCTAGGCTTTTGCAGCTTATTCGCTGCCAGTTTGACTTCTACGTTCGATCCGTGAGGATTGTGTCTGGGGTTATGGGGAGAAGGCTGGAGTATGGGTTGAGAGGCGGTAAGATAGATCAGCCGTGATTGAATGTAGACTAGATGGGCCGAATGGCCTAATTCTGCCGCTATAACATATGAATATGAACAATAGACCAGGATAATCTCCTGGTATCATTAGCATGTGATCCTTATGGCTTTTAATACTATCATAGGAATTATAGCTTTTTAAAAAAATTATTTATTAGTTATTTATTTCGGACAGAATAAAAGAATAAAAAGCAAATGTGAAACAGCATACAAAAAACAAAACACATATATTTATAAAGTGTCATAAACAATATCTATAAATAAATGAAATCGTATGTGTCCGAAAAGGAGCAGGAAGAAGCCAAAGCTTATTAATTCCCACCCCTTATTCAACTGCTTGTAATTATCTCATACAAATTTAGCAGCTATATGTACACCATATGTACACCAGCCACTATATGTACACCAAATTATTTACATTTGAACACTAATCAAATATTTACAAAGCCATACAAAATAGAAGGAAAAAAAAAAAGAATTAAAAAAAAAAAAGAAAGAGAAAAGAAAATCAATAGAATCATTAAATATGTTTGATACTGTTGCAATAAGATGCGGATACATCATCTTGTCATCTGTGACCAAAATCTAATTCCAAATCTAATTTTGCTTCTTGTAACAGTCCAACAATGGGTCGACTGGGCTTGTATTCTCTGGAATTTAGAAGGATGAGAGGGTATCTTATAGCTACATATAACATTCTTAAAGGATTGGACAGACTAGATGCAGGAAAAATGTTCCAGATGTTGGGGGAGTCCAGAACCAGGGTCAGTTTAAGAATAAGGGGTAGGGCATTTAGGACTGAGACATTTTCACCCAGAGAGTTGTGAACCTGTGGAATTCGACGCCACCGAAGGCAGTGGATGCCATTTCACTGAATGTTTTCAAGAGAGAGTTAGATTTAGCTCTTGGAGCTAAATGAATCAAGGGATATGGGGGAAAAAGCAGGAACGGGGTACTGATTTTGGATGATCAGCCATGATCTTATTGAATGGCGTTGCTGGCTCAAATGTCCTACTCCCGCACCTATTTTTCTATGTTTCTGTCAACAGTGGCATAAGTGTATGGAAATATTTTTCTCCTATAATGGATAGAGTTGCACCATATGTTATATTTCATTAAGCATTCCCTTTACCGTGGTGTTTGTGGAATTTACCATGGACTACATCTTTGAATGGGCTATGATTTTTGGTTGGAGATATTCTGCAAAAAGTCTGTAAATAATTTTTATTTGTGGAGGTGCACAGCTGGTAGAGCTGCTGTCTCACAACACCAGCGACCTGGGTTCCATCCTGACCTCTGGTGCTGTCTGTGTGGAGTTTGCATGTTCCCCCTCTGACCTCTGGGTGCTCTGCTCTCCTCCCACATCCCAATGACGTGCGGGTTTGATGGTAAATTGGGCCTTTTGTAAAATTAGGTCCGAATGTGGGTGAGAAAGTGGGACAGCGTAGAACTGGCGTGAACGGGTGGTTGACCACAAGCATGCACACGGCGGGCTGCAACGTTTTTAGTTACGTTGTTGCTTTGTTTAGTTTAAAGATACAGAGTGGAATCAGGCCCTTCGACCAATCGAGCCCGCGCCGACCAGCGATCCTCCACACACTAGGGACAATTTACATTTATGCCACAGCCGATTAACCTACAAATCTGCACGTCTTTGGAGTGTGATAGGAAACCGGAGAAAACCCACGCAGGTCACGGGGAGAACGTACAAACTCCGTACAGACAAGCACCCGTAGTCACAATTGAACCCGAGTCCCTGGCGCTGTAAGGCAGCAACTCTCCCGCTGCGCCACCGTGCCGTATCTCAGCTAAAGGTTACCCTGCTAGTCATCCCTCAGCAGTGTTTATCTGCATGTTGGTGTATTAGTTGCAGATCATAATTGTTGTCTTAGACTCTTAATTATCGAGCTTTTCATTTTTTTCTTCGTCCTCGTCAACTCCTCTATGTTGATGCTTGACAAGATTGTTTGGCCTCCCCTTCACCCCGGGTTATGACTTGCACACTGATACAAAAATGACACCACCTTTGACATCTCAGAACAGATGGCTCTTTTGAATCTGCATCACCGTCCTGGCTGATAGCCAACAAAACACCTACATCGGTCCATGTGTTTTACTTTCCTCAGTCTCCAGGTAGCTATGGCAGCATTGTGTCTATGGCCGCATTTAGAGTATCGTACTCGGTTCTGGTCTCCGTGTTGTAGGCAGAACAAGCCAGAAAGGGTGCAAAGAAGATTTACAAAGATGTTGCCAGGACTTGAGGGTCTGAGATGTTGGGAGAGGTTGAGTAAGCTGGGACTCTATTCCCTGGAGCGCAGGAGGATGAGGGGTGATCTTATCGAGGTGTATAAAATCATGAGAGGAATAGATCGGGTCTCTTGCCCAGAGTATGGGGAATCAAGAACCAGAGAGCGTTGCTTTAAGGTGAAGAGGAAAAGATTTTATAGGAATCCAAGTGGTGTATGGAACGAGCTGCCGGAGGAGGTAGTTGAGATGGGACTATCACAATGTTTAAGAAACATTTGGACAGGTACATGGCTGGAATGGGTTTAGAGGGATATGCGCCAAATGCAGTCAGGCAGGTGGGACGAGTGTACATGGGAATTGTTGGTCAGTGTGGGCAAGTCGGGCTGAAGGGCCTGTTTCCACACTGTGTCATTCAATGTACAGCACGCGCTGTTTGCAATGAGTGACTCTCACCTTTTATTCAACATCACCACTTCTGTCAAAGTTGTTATCTGGCAGACTTTCTCTCAAAAGTTAGCTCGGATTCAGCGCTGTGACTTTAATTGAATCCTTCCACCTGTCAGTCCGCAAGCTATTTCTCCGAGCTCTCTTAAGAAGCTCACAAGTGCAGTGAAATGAAAACTTCTCCCAGCGCCGGTGTGTGATCACTGACGGACTTGCCTTGCTGTCACTTTTGTATTTCTGACCTGGTAGCTTTCAATTACCGTGGTGTCTAACAGCCCAAGAATAATGTCTGACACTTACAGTCACTGGTGCCATAGCCTAGCAACAGGGAAAGCACAGAAACATGGACAATAGGTGCAGGAGTAGGCCATTTGGCCCTTCATGCCAGCACTGCCATTCAATATGATCTTGGCTAATCATCTAATATCACTACCACTTTCCTACTTTCTCTCCATATCCCTTGATTCCTTTAGCCCTAAGGCCTATATCTAACTCTCTCTTGGAAAACATCAAGAGATGCAGGAAAAGCAGGGTCTGGTTATGTTCTTTCCACAAACTGTCTACAACCAAGTGTCTCTATTCCTTGGAGCGCAGGAGGATGAGGGGTGATCTTATAGAGGCGTGTAAAATCATGAGAGGAATAGATCGGGTAGATGCACAGAATCTTTTGCCCAGAATAGGGGAATCGAGGACCAGAGAACGTAGGTTCAAGGTGAAGGGGAAAAGATTTAACGGGTCACAGTTTAAAGATAAGGGGGAAATCTTTTAGGACCGAGATGAGGAAAACATTTTTCACACAGAGAGTGGTGAACCTCTGGAATTCTCTGCCACAGAAGGTAGTTGAGGCCAGTTCATTGGCTATATTTAAGAGGGAGTTAGATGTGGCCCCTTGTGGCTAAAGGGATCAGGGGGTATGGAGAGAAAGCAGGTACAGGATACTGAGTTGGATGATCAGCCATGATCATATTGAATGGCGGTGCAGGCTCGAAGGGCCAAATGGCCGACTCCTGCACCTATTTTCTATGTTTCTATGGGATCTGAGGGGTAACGTTTTCACACAAAGGGTGGTGGGTTTATGGACAAGCTGCCAGAGGAGGTAGTTGAGACTATCCCATCATTTACGAAGCAGTTAGACAGATACATGGATAGGACAAGTTTGGAGGGATATGGACCAAGTGCAGGCAGGTGGGACTAGTGACACAAGGAACTGCAGATGCTGATTAATATGAAAAATCACACAAAGTGCTGGAGTAACTCAGCAATATAGAACAGAATAGAATAGAAGGCCTTTTATTGTCATTCAAACAACTTGGTTTGAAAAAAAATTGCATTTTCTACAGTCTTAACATTAAAAAAACTCAAGACCCACACATTAACACAATTACAATAAACATCCATCACAGTGAATCTCAACCACTCACTGTGATGGAAGGCAAAAATCTTATCTCTTCCCTTTGTTCTTCTCCCGCGTTCCAGCAGTCCCAACTGCAGTGTTGGGCGATTGGGCTCCCGATGTAAAGCCCCCGGTGGGCGATGTAAGTCCCGCGGCTGTTTAAGCCGCGCTAGGCAATGTTAAGCCCGAGTCATTTAAACCCCGCGATTCCAGCGGGAAAAAAATGCCGTTGCGGGAGCTCTGATAAGCAGTCTCCTACCAGGGACCTGCGATGTTCCCGTCCACGGGCTGCGGCCGGAGCCTCAGAAGCCCCAAAGTCGGGTAGCAGCCACGTGCCACCACAGCTCTCCCCGCTCCGCGATGGCGAGTCCGCAGGCTCCGCGACTGGAGCTCTCAGGATGGTTCCGGCCAGAGGCATGATGTTAGGCCCAACGACATCGGAGACCCGACCGGGAAAAAGTCGGATCCCCGTACAGGGAAGAGATTAAACGGTTTCCCCCATCCCCCACATATACACAGCTAAAAAATAATAAAAAGTAGAATCAAAAACATACATTTAACGAGACAAAAATTAAAAAAAAAAAGACAGGCGGACTGCAGTCGAGCCGCTGCCGTTAGGCGCTGCCACACTCCAATATCTCTGCAAGAAGTGGATAGGCAATGTTTAGGGTCAGGCCTCTTCTTCAGACTGATTGTAGTAGATTTTTTGTGGAAACGGGCTCCTCGATCCACCGAGTCCAACTATCGCCCGTTCTCTCGTTCTGTCTTGCACACTGTGGTGTGAGATGCAGGAGGAAACTAGAGTCTCCTGGGGAAATATCACAAGGTCTAGGAGGACATGCACACTCCACACTGAGGGCACAGGAGGTCAGCATCATTGGTGATGTGAGGCAGCACTGCCAACACTGGGAATGAAGGAACTGGAGCTCCTCAGGCATGTGGTCCATGTTCCCCTGCAATGCACGAAGTGGAGTAATCGGATATTTCAGCATCTTTCCCATGTTAAAATGGTGTCGAAGTGCAAGGAGGAATCGAGGCAAGAAGGATTACCCAAGTAATGATAAAATTATAAAAGGACTGGACAAGCTAGATGCAGGAAAAATGTTCCCAATGGTGGGCGAGTCCAGAACCAGGGGCCACAGTCTTAGAATAAAGGGGAGGTCATTTAAGGCTGAGGTGAGAAAAAACTTTTTCACCCAAAGAGTTGTGAATTTATGGAATTCCCTGCCACAGAGGGCAGTGGAGGCCAAGTCGCTGGATGGATTTAAGAGAGAGTTAGATAGAGCTCTAGGGGCTAGTGGAGTCAAGGGATATGGGGAGAAGGCAGTGCACGGGTTATTGATAGGGACGATCAGCCATGATCACAATGAATGGCGATGCTGGCTCGAAGGGCCAAATGGCCTCCTCCTGCACCTATTTTCTATGTAACCCAGAAATTGCCATTGAAGAAGGGTCTGATCCGAAACGGTCGCCTATCCATGTCTTACACAGATGTTGCCTGACCTCCTGAGTAACTCCAGTACTTTGTGTTTTTTTTTGAAAACCAGCATTTGCAGTTCCTTGTTGTCTTCAGAAATTGCTGTTTTGTGAATTGTGCTCCAAGAAAAATATTGCTCTTTTAAAAGAAACCATTCTGCCAATTATTTTCCAAGTTGGCCATTTTTGCTTTAGATGACTCATCTTGTCCATTGCCTTATGTAATTAAGTGCAGAGATGATTACATCCAGGTTATTCTTTCTCAAACTTTTCTTTGATGTGCAGGTGTATCACAACCAGAATCCAAGAGGAAGGATTCAAGGGAATTGTTTGTAGTTTAGTTTAGAGATACAGTTTGGAAACAGGCCCTTCAGCCCACCGAGTCCATGCCAATCTATGATCCCTATACACTAGCACTATCCAACACTCTAGGGACAACTTACAATTTTCCTGAAGCCAATTACCTACAAACCTGCACGTCTTTGAAGTGTGGGATGAAACCGGAGCACCTGGAGAAAACCCACCCAGTCACTGGAAGAACGTATAAACTCTGTACAGACAGCACCCGTCGTGAGAATCGAACCCGGGTCACTGGCGCTGTAAGGTGGCAACTCTACCGCTGCGCCACTGGTATTCCACTAACAAACATCTCAAATTATTTCACATGCTATATTATGCGGTGACTTTTTTTTGTAAACACCATTATATGAGCCATTTTGTGAGCCTAATTTTAGATGGTCTCGACTTCAATCCTTTAATTTTTTTCTGCACGCTACATAATGAAGAATTTTTACGGCATCATCATTTACATATGCAATGTGGCCTACTTTAAAATCAGGCCAATCATTGTTCCAGGCACCAGCTCTCAGTTGATGAAGCATGATTGAATAAATAGTATTTGACTCATTTACGGGTAGCAATTCACGTCAAGTGCTGGAATAAAATATTTATGTGCTATCAATAACCGTTAATAACATGTATATTTTAAACAAACTAATAACGGCAACATGATGGCACGCAAAGGAATTTTGCAGTGGGACGTTAATCTTTGTGCTATTAGGAGACTAAATGCTAGCGTTTCTCAGTCTTCAAATGCATTATCCTTTGCATCGAGGTATTTCTGGTTCCAAAATTCACTAAAAAACCCTTGAGTGCAATATGTGAGCACAATTAATTTTCTAAATGACTCCAATTTAGATTTTTATTTTTATAAAACTCATCCGATATAATGTGTATTAATGGCTTAGTATAATTGTAGTTTCTTATTGAAAATGCCACACAAGAAAGCAGCACATATTCAGCAGGACTATTTATTAAGACCATCTCCATTATAATACCGTCGACCGCAGTGGCTAACCTGACTTGCAAATTCTGAGCTAAGTGCCGGAGAATCTTCTGATCTTATGGATGTGTATAAAATCACGAGGGGAATAGATAGGGTGAACGCACAGAGTCCTTCGCCCAGGTTAGGGGAATCAAAAACCAGAGGACATTGGTTTAAGTTGAGAGGGGAAAGGTTTAATAGGAACCTGAGGGGCAACTTTTTCACTCGGAGGGTGGTGGGCCTATGGAACAAGGAGGTTGAGGCAGGTACTATAACAACATTTAGTAGGTACTAGGATAAATACCTGGATGGGAAAGGTTTGGAGGGATATGGGCCAAACACGGGCAACTGGGACTAGCATAGTTGGGTGGCACGGACAAGTTGGGCCAAAGGGTCTGTTTCCATGTTGTGATACTATATAACACCAACTCAGTGCGGTCAGGCAGCATCCGTGGAGGGAATGGACAGACGCCATTTTGGGTTGGGACCAGGTCTCTCTCTATATCACCGTCTATATCTCCAAGTTTCCCTTTCCCCTGACCCTCAGTCTGAAGAAGGAAGAGTCTCGACCCGAAACGTCACCAATTCGTTTTCTCCAGAGATTCTGTCTGACCCGCTGAGTTACTCCAGCTATTTGTGTCTACCTTACAAGTCTTGACTTTGTTTCTTCTTATTGACAGAGGTCGAACTGCAGCCAAGTCCATCAGTAACATACAGGATCGTAGGTGGAGTTCTGGACTTCTATATCTTCTTAGGATCTTCACCCGAGGATGTTGTCCGTGAATACTTGACGGTAGATATATAGTCATTATTTCTCAATCTTTAAAACTGGATAACATTTACAAAAAGATGACTTCAAAACAATTCTGTCAATCATTCTCGTTATTTAAGAGAGTGCCTTTGCAATTGCTGCTAGCATCGTTTTTGCTTGAGAAAGAATGGTCGACTGGGGCTTATATTCACTGGAATTAGAAGGATAAGAGGGGATCTTATAGAAACATACAGAATTATTAAGGGAATGGACAGGCTAGATGCAGGAAAAATGTTCCCGATGTTGGGGAAGTCCAGTACCAGGGGTCACAGTTTAAGAATAAGGGTTAGGCCATTTTGGACTGAGATGAGGAAAACCTTTTTCGCTGAGAGAGTTGTGAATCTGTGGAATTCTCTGCCACAGAAGGCAGTGGAGGCAAATTCATTGGATGCATTCAAGAGAGAGTTGGAAATAGCTCTCAGGGCTAACAGAATCAAAGAATATGGGGAGAAAGGAATGGGGTACTGATTCTGAATGATCAGCCACATTGAATGCGGTGCTGGCTCAAAATGCCGAATGGCCTACTCCTGCCCCTATTTTCTATGTTTCTATGTCTATGATAAGAAATAATCTATTTCTGTTTTGGGTTAAATCAACATAGCTGATTGGCAAACCCATGATGCCTCCATACTGGTCTCTCGGATTTCAACTTAGTCGCTGGGGCTACAAAAGTCTTGATGAAGTTAAAGCTACTGTGGAAAGGAACAGAAAAATAAATCTCCCATATGTAAGTACATTTTGTTTAATACAGTAAAGGCTTACCTGTTACCTGATGCAAATAGTTTGATACCCGGGTTCCTTGAAGACATGAATATAGACACAAAATGCTGGAGTAACTCAACAGGTCAGACAGTATCTCTGGAGAAAAAAGATGGGTGACCTTTTGGGTTGGGACCCTTCTTCAGACTGGTGACGTTTTGGGTTGGGACCTCTCTTCAGACTGGGTGACATTTCAGTGCAGGACCCTTCTTCAGACTGGGTGATTTTTCGGTATAACCATATAACAATTACAGCACGGAAACAGGCCATCTCGACCCTTCTAGTCCGTGCCAAACACGTATTCTCCCCTAGTCCCATATACCTGCACTCAGACCATAACCCTCCAGTCCTTTCCCGTCCATATAACTATCCAATTTATTTTTAAATGATAAAAACGAACCTGCTTCCACCACCTTCCCTGGAAGCTCATTCCACACAGCCACCACTCACTGAGTAAAGAAGTTCCCCCTCATGTTACCCCTAAACTTCTGTCCCTTAATTCTCAAGTCATGTCCCCTTGTTTGAATCTTCCCTACTCTCAGTGGGAAAAGCTTATCCACGTCAACTCTGTCTATCCCTCTCATCATTTTAAAGACCTCTAAAGGAACCTTTCTTCAGACTGGGTGATTTTTCGGTATTGGGACACTTCTTCAGACTGGTGACGTTTCGGGTCGGGACCCCTCTTCAGACCGTAGACATTCTCATTCAGGAAGTTATACAACACAATTGAAGTAGTTGTGGTATAAAGTGTTGTGATGCATGTCTTGGAACTGAAGAAAAATAGGAGCATTGGAAGGCTATTCTGTCATGTGACCCTCCTATGCCATTCAGTACAATCATTGCTGATTTTCTATTTCAGTGCCATACTCCTGCCCACTCCACAAAGCCCTTGGTGCCTTTTGTCTGTAGAAATGTGTCTGCTTCTACATTCTGTCACACAATCTTCTCAATCTTCAATAGTTAAAAAATAATACACAGGTTCATGTTCAAGGAGCAGAATTAGGCCATTCGGCCCATCAAGTCTACTTTGACATTCTATGAGTTCACCAACCTCAGTGAAGGAACCTCTCCTCATTTCTATCTGGAATTACTTAATTCTTCGCCCCCTTCCCACCACCACCTACCCCTCCCCTTGTCTTGAGACAGTGACCCCTGGAACCAAGTCCCTCACTCAGGGGAAAAAAACATTCTGCAGCCAGAGATTCTCAAGGAACTGCAGATGCGGGAATCTTGAGGAAGAAACCAAGTGATGGAGGAACTCAAATCTTACTGAAACATGCAAAATACTGACAGAGTGGATCCAGACGACAAAGTGCTGGTAGAACTCGGCGGGTCAGGCAGCATCTGTGGAGGGAATGAACAGACGTCGCTTGTCTGAGGACATGCCCTCCACAAATGCTGCCTGGCCTGTTGAGTTCCTCTAACACTTTTGTACTCTGCATCCAGTCAGTCTAACCTGTCAGTATTTTGTTCATCCCTCATTCATCCAAAAGCAGGGGCAGAAATTGCTGTCAAAGCATGGGAGGGCCACAATATTTTGGTGGCTACGCACACACACACATGCGAGGCTTCAGAGGCTTTGGAGGCTTCGGCAGTGGGCCCTGTGAACGGTAACATCGGGAGCTGACCTGGTTGGTGACCGACTCCGAACTCCAGCAACAGCAGCTTCGTCCGCCCGAATCGTGGGGCCTTTCATAGTCTGACGTGGCTTAAAATCGGCCGGCGGGGGCTTCAACATCGGGAGCCTCGATCGCCTTGATGCAGCAGATTGATTTTAAGCTGCGCCGGGCGATGAAAGGCCCTGCGAACGCTTGAATCTTTCAAATGCTGCAATGGATCACTATGTGATAAATAACACTTAAACAAATAAAACTGAAGCAAATAAAAGCAAACAGAAGAACCAACCTTGGAGGGGAGAGAGAGAGAAAAAGACAGAGAGAGAGAGAGAGAGATAGGAAAAAAAACAACTAAATAACACGAGTGACCGTGAATGAGGGACTTGCCTCCAAGCCAGCCAGGAAACACGATCCACCGGAACCTTTAATGACCTGACCCATTTAAATCCAATACCTGTTTAAATCTTTCCCTTCCACCAATACATCCAATTAGTTCAAATAGTAATTGTACCCGCATCAGACAGCTTTAAGAAATTCTCCATGAATACCTTCAGTAATACTTGAAGGTCAAAACACAATTGGTGACACATCGTGTTAATACGATGTTAATAGAGACATTTAACAAGCGCTTAACAGTGACCCCCACTGTCTCGCGGATAGTGGAGATTTAAATCGTTTTTTCTTCGCCGAATTTCAAAATCTGGATTACAAAACATGGGGAAGATTGTCCCCCACCTCTCAAAACATGGGAGGGACGTGCCCCTGTCTCCACACCCCCCCCCCCCCCACTCCCAGGATTTCCGTCCAATGTGAAGAACTACTACACCAGGAATCAACTTGCTCCATAAGCAGCTGAAGAATTTAGGTTTGATCCAGTTTACTGAGTAAAAGTCACGTGTATGTACTCAACGTGACAAATGCAATCATCCATTTTAACCAGCAAGATCATGCACAATTATTACCTGCTAGCAGATAGTTTACTATCGCATCAGATCATTTTGTTTCGTTTTTTAGGTTAGAGATACAGCGCAGAAACGGGCCCTTAGGCCCACCGAGTCCGCACCTTCCAGCGATCCCCGCCCATTAACACTGCATCACCTACCCTAGGGACAATTTACATTCAGACCAAGCCAATTAACCTGCAAACCTGTACATCTTTGGGCTATGGGAGGAAACCGAAGATCTCGGAGAAAGGTCACGGGGAGAATGTACAAACTCCGTACAGACAGCACCCGTAGTCGGGATCGAACTCGGTTCTCTGGCGCTGTAAGGCAGCAACTCTACCGCTGCGCCACCGTGCCGCCCGACTAAACTAAATCCAAACTAAAATGATGTCGATCAAGTACCAGGAATTTTTTTTTTTTTTTTTAAATTCTGAATATATTGGTGATGGTAAAAGTAAGGGTGTGGTTCAAAATGGACTGCTACACTTTTGAATTAAATTCCTTAGGACACCCAGATCACTGATATTGATTATATGGAAGACAAGAAGGACTTTACTTATGACTTGGTAAAATATCGCGATCTCCCTCAATTCGCTCAGGATTTACACAACCATGGACAAAGGTACATCATAATTTTGGTAAGTTCCGTGATCATTCTGCTCACCTTGTCATTTGAAGGGGAAAACATCCAGCAAAGGTTTTTGAAAGCCAAGACTTGTTTTGCCTTGAACGCTCAGAGTTTAGTGTCTCGCCACGTGCAACGGGGTAGAAACATCGACAATAGGAGCAGGAGTAGGCCATTCGGCCCTTCGATCTAGCACCGCCATTCAATATCTCCTTCTTGCGTATGGCGTGCACAACCTAAAGTTGTAGGACAACTTGTTCTATTTGATCTTATATGATTGTACACACCAGGTTGTTTGCATTCGTCGAAACAGGGCGGACCACATGAAGGTTGCAATCTCCCACACCCCCCCCATTCAATATGATAATGGCTGATCATCCAAAATCAGTTCCCCGATCCTGCTTTCTCATCCATATTCCTTGATTCCGTTAGCCCTAAGAGGTACAGACACAGCTATTAAGAGGTACAGTGGAAAGCTTTTTGTTGTGTGCTATCCAGTCAGGGGAAAGACTGTCGTACAATCGAGCCGACCAGTGCAAGGATACATGACAAAGGTAATAACGTTTAGTGCAAGAACAAGTTCAGTAAAGTACGAGTACAGATAGTTTGGGACAAGGTTTAAAGGAGATGTGCAGGGCAAGTCGTGGTGGGTGTGTGGAACGCACTAACGGGAGAACGATAGTGGCATTTAGGAGACTTTTTGATAGGCACATCGATATGCAGGAATGGAGGGATATGGATCATGTGCAGGTAGATAAGAGTTGGACTTGGCACTCCCCTCCATTGAGTCTGTCCAAAGCAAGCGTTGTCTGCGAAGGGCGCTCAGCATCGCCAATTACTGCTCTCACTCCAACCAACTGTTTACCCTCCTACTATCCGGGAGACGCTACAGGTCTCTCCGTTGCCGGACCAGCAGGTCCAGGAACAGCTTCTTCCTTACGGCTGTTACACTACGCAACACTGTACCTCGGTGACTGCCAATCACCCCCCCCCCACCCCGGACACTCCTCCCACCAGGAAAAACACTATGACTGTATGCACGTAAATATATTTATTTATTGCTCGTATTCTATGTCGCTCTTCTGGGGAGATGCTAACTGCATTTCGTTGTCTCTGTACTGTACACTGCACAATGACAATTAAAGTTGAATCTGAATCTGAGTTCAATACAGACATTGTGAACAAAGGGCCTGTTCTGATGCTGATTCTAAATTCCAGTGTAGAATAAATTTCAAAAATGAGTACTTGGAGCACATTGGATTGCAGGCGTGTTGGTGCATGAAAATAAATGTACAAAAACTGCAGAATTAGTCTTCGGAGGGAAAGTAGTTTGAGTATTACGGGTTCCAAAATGGCATCTGATTGGAGTGTGTGGGAAGGAACGTCACATGCTGGTTTACACCAAGGAGAGACACAAAATGCTGGAGTAACTTTGCGGGGCTTCTGTCTCGGGACCTGAAGAAGTCTCGACCTGAAACGTCACCTATTTCTTTTCTTCCAGGGATGCTACCCAACCCGCTGAGTTACTCCGGCATTTTGTGTCTCTCTCTGATTTGAACGTTTGTTTATGATATGAATGGCATGAATCCTCTATTGGACGGAGTAGCATCACCAACACACACACACCATGTAGCATCCAAGGGAGGTTATCAAACAAGTCGGTCGACCATGACGCATAGTAGGCAACACACGATGACCCTGAGATGTAAATCAACCTCCAGGAACTTGTTTCTTTCAAACTCCAATGAGGATATAACCACAAGTGGCTCATCATTCAAGTCATGATGCATCACAGCTTGGTTTGGGAACTACTCCATCCAAGACCGCAAGAAATTGCAGCAAATTGTGGACACAGCCCAGACCACCACACAAACCAACCTCCCTTCCATCGACACCATTTATACCTCGCGCTGCCTCGGCAAGGTCAGCAGCATAATCAAGGACGAGTCGCA
This sequence comes from Amblyraja radiata, assembly GCF_010909765.2. NCBI lineage: Eukaryota > Metazoa > Chordata > Chondrichthyes > Rajiformes > Rajidae > Amblyraja > Amblyraja radiata. Next base: position 9,778,686 of record NC_045968.1, on the reverse strand, counting down.
CCCTGGCCACTCCCTCTTCTCCCCTCTCCCATCAGGCAAAACATACAGAAGTGTGAAAACAAACACTTCCAGATTCAGAGACAGTTTCTTCCCAGCTGTTACCAGGCAACTGAATCATCCTACCACAACCAGAGAGCTGTGCTCTACTACTATTTGCCTCTTTGGTGACCCTCGGACTATCCTTGATCAGATTTTGCTGGCTTTACCTTGCACTAAACATTATTCCCTTATCAAATATCTTCACACTGTGAATGGCTCAATTGCAATCATTTCTTTCTGCTGACTGGAGAGCATGTAACAAAAGCTTTTCACTGTACGTGGCAATAAACTAAACTCAACTGAACTGTAGACTTTAGAAAAACTTTACACTTTTGAGATACGGGCCCTTCGGCTCACCAAGTCTGTGCCGACGAGCCACCCTGCACTAGCACTATACTACATACTGGGGACAATTTGCAGTTTACAGAAACCAATTAAACTACAAACATGTATGTCTTTGGAGTGCGAGAGGAAACCGGAGCACCCGGAAAAACCCAGGCGGTCACAGGGAAAATGTACAAACGTTCTATCCCAATGAAATAATATTATGTTAAAGCTCTGTCCCACGGTACGAGTTCATTCCAAGAGTTCTCCTGAGTTTGCCCTGAATCGAACTCAGAGATTTACGGTAATGGCCACTCGTCGGTACTCGGGGCACTCGTGGACATTTTTCATCATGTTGAAAAAACTTCACGAGTCTTCCCGTGCTTACCTGCCGTTAGCGAGTCTTCCCGAGTGCCTGCCGTTAGCGCTAAGAGACATCCCCGAGCTCCGACGTACCCGCTACGTTCAATTCTCCGTGCTTACCACGAGTTTGATTTTTTTTTTAAACTCGGGAGAGCTCTTGGAATGATCTCGTACCGTGGGACAGGGCTTGTAGTTATCACAGTGCAAATGACTCGGAAGAAGCTGCCCAATTGTCTCATTTATGATGTTGACAAAATCACCCATGACTGCTCCTTTGATAGCATGTCACTAAAAGTAGGTTGGCATCCAAACTGGTTCACCTCAGAATGCAGCAGCATCTGGTACTGGAACCTAACTCAATTGTTGAACGAACTCCAATCTAAGCAAAGCGAATAACAAAGTGAGATGTAATAAGTTTGTGAGATGGTTTCAATAAATTATACCCAGTGGCACAGCGGATAGAGCTGCTGCTTCACGGTGCCACAGACCCGGGTTCAATCCTGACCTTGGGTGTTACCTGCATGGAGCTTACACATTCTCCCTGTGACCGTGTGGTTTTCATAAGGAATAGGAGTAGAATTAGGCCTTTCGGCCCATCAAGTCTACTCCACCATTCAATCATGGGTTTCACGAATCACTAATTTCGAGGTGCTCCGGAGATTTCTCCCACATCCCAAAGACGTGCAGGTTTGGTGGCCTCTGTACATTGCCACTAGTGTGTAGCGAGTGGATACGAAAGTGGGATAACGTGGAACTGGTATGTGCGGGTGATCGATGGTCGGCGTGGACTCAGAGTGCCAAAGAGCCCGTGTCCATGTAGTATCTCCTATCTACACCAAATAATAATGAAAGCTACCAATTCACTTTAAAAACCCAACGGGTTCAATAATATCCTACAGGAAAAGGAATATTCAATTTCTTATAAATGTGTAACAAATATCGGGGGCATGTCACCTATATCCTTAATCAAAGTGGTGGAGAGGGAGAGGGGTGGACGGGCAGCAAAGTGACCTTCACCCCACAAATAATCATTAAGATGTGAGAATCTAATTGATATTTGTGTCTAAAGCCTTTCTCCAAGAAAGCAAGTGATGATACAATGTTTCATATGTGCCTGCTTCAGTACATGCTAAATGTTAATATCTTGCCTAAATAGGAGATAGTAGATAGATTCTTGATTGGTATGGGTGTCAGGGGTTATGGGGAGAAGGCAGGAGAATGGGGTTAGGGGGGAAAGATAGATTAGCCGTGATTGAATGGCGGGGTAGACTTGATGGGCCAAATGGCCTAATACTGCTCCTATCACTTATGCTCTTATGAATGACTGAGAGTTGTCGTTACCGACCATTCACGTCTTTATCTTTGAACCCAGGACCCAGCCATCAGCACCCAGAGCCGGATTGGTGGCCCATACCATTCATATGTCAGAGGAACGCAAATGGGAGTCTGGATCAATGAGTCTGATGGGAAGACACCACTGCTCGGAGAGGTAATGGAAATAAACTACATCTCTGAATGTGATAGAGGAACATCTTGGGAAATATTAAATATGACTGTCCTGAACTCTTAACAGGAATGGATATATCAAGTCGAGAGTGTTTTATTACCATGTGTCCCAGATAGAACAATGACCTTCTTACTTGCAACAGCACAACAGAATATGGCAACATAGTACACTGCAAACAATATAATAAATGAGAAAAAATGTTCAATGTGTATATATACATATATGTACATATACACACATGCATATGCACACACACACACAGATGCACACATACATATACACGCGATATGTACACACGCATGTACACACACTCGTACACACATGTACACACACTCGTACACACACTTGTACACATATAAAACAAACAAACAGTAATAGTGTGAAATAACAGAACCGATGCCCCCAAGTCTATTGTAGTTCAGAGCTTATTTGGAGGTTGTTGTGTTTGATAGCCTGATGGCTTTAGGGAAGTAGCTGTTCCTGAACCTGGACGTCACAGTTTTCAGACTCCTGTACCTTTTCCCGATGGCAGGGGTGAAATGCGTGTGTGGTCAGGGTGGTGTGGGTCTCTGATGACGCCGGCTGCCTTTTTGAGGCAGTGACTCTAGTAAATCCCTTCGAAGGTGGGGAGGTCAGAGCCGGAGATGGACCAGGCAGCGTTCACATCTATTTGCAGTCTTCTTCACTCCTGGGCATTCAAGTTGCCGAACCAGGCTGTGATGCAACCAGTTAATATGCTCCCAACTGTACACCTACAGAAGTTCATGAGAATCCTCTCTGACTATTATCTATTACAATTTCCTGTTTATAATTTCTTGGCTTTGCTTTGCCATACATTTTCAAATGGGAAATTGAATGTATCAATAAGTAGAACCTGTAGCCTTTAACAGTGGATTATGACCTGATTCACTGCATTACTATTATCTACTTATTCGTTTTTAAAAAAATATATATACTCATTTGGTTTTTGTTTATGATGGATTTTACAAAGTAATATGTTTAGTTTAGAAAGGCCCGCGGAAACTGGCCTTTTGGCCCACCGGGTTCTCACCGACCAGTTATCCCTGCACATTAACACTATCCTGCACATTGGGGACAATTTACACTTATACCAAGCCAATTAACTTACATACTTGTACGTCTTTAGCAAAACCAAAGTTTTCGGAGAAAACCTATGCGATTGCGGGGAGAACGTACAAGCTGTGTACAGACAGCACCCATAGTTGGGATCGAACCCAGGTCTCTGGCGCTGCGTGCTCTGTCGGGCAGCAACTGTACCGCCGCACCACAGTGCCGTCCGTACTATCATGCGTTTTACAGAATAATATGTTTAAATATCTATTATGCTGCTGCAAGTCTTGGGGAAGTCCAGAACAAGGGGTCGCAGTTTAAGGATAAGGGGGAAACCCTTTAGGACCGAGATGAGAAAAACATTTTTCACACAGAGAGTGGTGTCTGGAACAATCTGGAACTGGAGAATCTCTGGAACTCTCTGCCACAGAAGGTAGTTGAGGCCAGTTCATTGGCTATATTTAAGAGGGAGTTAGATGTGGCCCTTGTGGCTAAAGGGATCAGGGGGTATGGAGAGAAGGCAGGTACAGGATACTGAGTTGGATGATCAGCCATGATCATATTGAATGGCGGTGCAGGCTCGAAGGGCCAAATGGCCTACTCCTGCACCTATTTTCTATGTTTCTAAGTAAGAAAATCATTGTTCCGTTTTGGGACATATGACTATAATACCATCTTGACACTTGACTTGACCTGACTTTTTTATGCATTATTGTACAAATACTACAGTGGTATTTTCTCTCTCTCAACTTATTCAGGTCTGGCCAGGTGTAACAGTCTTCCCTGACTACACGAATCCCCAATGCGTGAAGTGGTGGATAGATGAATGTGAAAAATTCCATCAAGAAATAAAATACGATGGGTTATGGATTGTATGTTCCATTTTATTTTATTTGTTAATAAGTCTTCCCCTTTAGCTCGAAATGTAATTCACTAAAGTGCTTAAATGTTTTTGTTATATCTCTCATTTGTAGGACATGAATGAGGTGTCAAGTTTCAAAGCTGGCTCAATAAACGGATGCAATAAAAATGAATGGAACCACCCTCCTTTCATTCCAAGTAGGTTTGATCAATGAAATGAATGAGTTTTGATCAGAGAATGATCTGTCTGAAGAAGGGTCTTGACCCGAAACGTCACCTATTACTTTACTCCATAGATGCTGCCTGACCCACTGAGTTTCTCCAGCATTTTTGTCGACCTTTGAGCTTTTCATACGGTCATAAGGGATAGGAATATAATGAGGCCATTCGCCCCATCAAGTCTACTCTGCCATTCAATCATGGCTGATCTATCTCTCCCTCCTAACCCCATTCTCCTGCCTTCTCCCCATAACCTCTGACACTAGTACTAATCAAGAATCTTTTCACTTGAATCACATATTTAAACCGACTTAACCACGGAACGGTGGAATATTCTGATCAAACTTTGTACTAAGTTATTATTTTTTTCCAAATCAAAGGCATAGGGTCCAAACAATATTTACCTCTCAACAATTACTAATGTGAAAGGATGCAGAGAAGATTTACGAGGATGTAGCCGGGACTCGAGAGCCTGAGATGTATGGAGAGGTTGAGCAGGCCAGGACTTTATTCCTTGGAGTGCAGGAGGATAAGGTTTGATCTTATAGAGGTGTACAAGATCACGAGAGGCATTGTGTTTAAGAAGGAACTGCAGATGCTGGAAAATCGAAGCATCTATGGAGCAAAGGAAATAGGCAATGTTTCGGGTCGAAACGTTGCCTATTTCCTTGCTCCATAGATGCTGCTGCACCCGCTGAGTTTCTCCAGCATTTTTGTGTACCCATGAGAGGCATTGGTTGGGTAAATACGCAGTTGTTTACCAAGAGGAGGGGGATTGTGAACCAGACTTGGGTTTAAGACGAAGGGGGGAAAAACTTAATAGAAAACTGAGGGGCGACTTTTTTACACAAAGGGTGGTAGTAATATGGTACGAGCTGCTGGAAGAGATGGTTGAGGCAGGTACTGACATGAGATATTTGGACAGGTAATAATAATGATAATAATGGATGGGATTTATATAGCGCCTTTCTAATACTCAAGGCGCTTTACATCGCATTATTCATTCACTCCTCAGTCACACTCGGTGGTGGTAAGCTACTTCTGTAGCCACAGCTGCCCTGGGGCAGACTGACGGAAGCGTGGCTGCCAATCTGCGCCTACGGCCCCTCCGACCACCACCAATCATTCACACACATTCACACACAGGCAAAGGTGGGTGAAGTATCTTGCCCAAGGACACAACGACAGTATGCACTCCAAGCGGGATTCGAACCGGCTACCTTCCGGTTGCCAGCCGAACACTTAGCCCATTGTGCCATCTGTCATCCCATGATTGGGTAGGTTTAGAGGGTTATGGGTCATGCAAATGGGACTTGTGTAGATGGAGCATGGTGGTCTGTGTGGCAGGTTGGGCCAAATGACTGGATGACACTAATACGCAAGGTGCAGGAGAACCTCAGCAGGTCAGACATCATCTGTGGAGGGGAAGAACAGATGACATTTCAAGTTGGGAACTTTCTTCAGACTGATTGAAATGGGGGGGGGGGGGGGGGGGGGGAAGACACAAAGTGCGGGAGTAACTCAACGGGTCATGCGGCGTCTCTGGGGAACATGGATAGGCGATGTTTTGGGTCAGTGCCATTCTTCAGGCGTTATTGGCAGATGAGTGGACAGTGGCCAAGGATGATAATCGGATGTATTTCAAACAACCCACAAATATTTTTTACAAATTGTCTTCTTTTGAAGGGATTCTTGATAAATTGATGTACTCCAAAACGCTCTGTATGGATGCCAAACAGACTCTGGGAAAGCACTACGATCTTCACAGTCTTTATGGTCATACCATGATAGTTGCAACTGATCAGTAAGTATTAGCCATAGAGTATCTTTGGATCATCCTACCACAACCAGAGAGCAGTGCTGAACTACTATCTATCTCTTTGGTGACCCTCGGACTATCCATGATCAAACTCTGCTGGCTTCACCTTGCACTAAACGTTTTTCCCTTAACATGTATCTATACACTGTAAATGGCTCGATTGTAATCATGTATTGTCTTTCTGCTGACTGGATAACATGCAACAAAAGCTTTTTACTGTTCCTCGGTACACGTGACACTAAACAAAACTGAACTGAATTTTTTATTAGAGAAAGAACTGCAGATGCTGCAAAATCGAAGGTAGACAAAAATGCTGGAGAAACTCAGCGGGTGAGGCAGCATCTATGGAGCGAAGGATCAGGAGGGGGTTTCGGGTCGAGACCCATCAGACTGATGTCGGGGGGGTGCGGGAAAAAGCAAGGAAGAGGCGGAGACAGTAGGCTGTGGGAGAGCTGGGAAGGGGAGGGGAAGGAGGGAGAAAGCAAGGACTACCTGAAATCGGAGAAGTCAATGTTCATGCCGCTGGGGTGTAAACTGCCCAAGCGAAATATGAGGTGCTGCTCTGCCAATTTGCCGTGGGACTCACTCTGGCCATGGAGGAGGCCCAGGACAGAAAGGTCGGATTCAGAATGGGAGGGGGAGTTGAAGTGCTGAGCCACTGGGACATCGGGTTGGTTAGTGGGAACCGAGCAGAGGTGTTGGGCAAAGCGATCGCCAAGCCTACGCTTGGTCTCATCGATGTAGAACAGCTGACACCGAGAGCAGCGGATGCAATAGATGTGGTTGGAGGAGATGCAGGTGAACCTCTGCCTCACCTGGAACAACTGCTTGCGTCATTGAATGGAGTCGAAGGGGGAGGTAAAGCGACAAGTGTAGCTTACTCCAGCATTGTGTGTCTACCTACTGTGTAAAAGAGGTGATTGGTTCAGGAGTCTGATAGCGGTGGGGAAGATGCTGCCCGCCAGTTTGTTCATCCAGGTTCCCAAGCTCCTGTATCTTCTCCCAAAAGGTAAAAGAGAGAAAAGGGAAAGACCAGGGTGGAAGGAAGGCATCCCTGATGATACTTCCAGCCTTCCTGATCAGTTCAGTTTAGTTTATTGTCACGTGCAACGAGGTACAGTGAAAAGCTTTTTGTTGCGTGCTTTCCAGCCAGCGGAAAGATTACAATCAAGTCGTCCACAGAGTACAGATACATGATAAGGGAATAATGTTTAATGCAAGGTAAAGCCAGCAAAGTCTGATTGAGGAAAGTCTAAGGTAGACAAAAATGCCGGTGAAACTCAGCGGGTGAGGCAGCATCTATGGAGCGAAGGAATAGGTGACGTTGCGGGTCGAGACCCTTCTTCAGACTGATGTGGAGGTGGGGGGGGCGGGAAGTAGAAAGGAAGAGGCGGAGACAGTGGGTGGTGGGAGAGCTGGGAAGGGGAGGGGAAGGAGGGAGAAAGCAAGGACTACCTGAAATTGGAGAAGTCAATGTTCATACCGCTGGGGTGTAAACTGCGGGAGGAAAGTCCAAGGGTCACCAAAGAGGTAGATAGTAGTTCAGCGCTGCTCTCTGGTTGTGGTAGGATGATGCAGTTGCCTGATAACAGCTGGGAAGAAACTGTGCCTGAATCTTGAGTGAGCATTTTCACACTTCTATACCTTATGCCTGATGGGAGAGGGGAGAAGAGGGAGTGGCCAGGGTTTTCTCTGAGAACTCCAGTTTCCCCACACACTTCAAAGACGTACAGGTTTATAGGGTAATTGGCTCGGTATAAATGCAAACCGTCCCTATGTGGGATAGTGTTAATATAACCATATAACAATTATAGCACAGAAACAGGCCATCTCGGCCCTTCAAGTCCGTGACGAACACTTATCCTCCCCTAGTCCCATCTACCGGCACTCAGACCATAATCCTCCATTCCTTTCCCATCCATATACCTATCCAATTTATTTTTAAATGATAAAATCGAACCTGCCTCCACCACTTCCACTGGAACCTCATTCCACACAGCTACCACTCTCTGAGTAAAGAAGCTCCCCCTCATGTTGCCCCTAAACTTCTGTCCCTTAATTCTCAAATCTTGTCCTCTTGTTTGAATCTTCCCTACTCTCAATGGAAAAAGCTTATCCACGTCAACTCTGTCTATCCCTCTCATCATTTTAAAGACCTCTACAAGTCCCCCCTTAACCTTCTGCGCTCCAAAGAATAAAGACCTAACTTGTTCAACCTTTCTCTGTAACTTAGTTGCTGAAACCCAGGCAACATTCTAGTAAATCTCCTCTGTACTCTCTCTATAATGTGCGGGGATCATTGGTCGGTGCGGACCCGTTGGGCCGAAGGGCCTGTTTCTGCGCTGTATCTCTAAACTAACTTCCGCTGATGGGCTTTCTTGATCACTACATCATGCTTGAGTGTTGTGTTCTACCTACATTCATGGAGTAATTAGCTTTGTTTAATATTACAGAGCCAATACGCGTGTGTTCCCTGAGAAACGCAGCATTATTCTATCTCGATCCACTTTTGCCGGCTCTGGAAAATACGCAGGACATTGGTTGGGAGATAATACAGCCAACTGGAATGACATCAAGTGGGCGATCCCGGGCATGCTGGAGTTTAGTCTCTTTGGTATTCCCTACGTAAGTGCATTTAAGACCACATTGCAGTGAATGCTGTAAAGGACGCATTCATTTTGAGTGTAGGTTCTCCAGGCATGTATTTGTTATATCATGTGCATCATCCATACTAAAGAATGCTGATCAAAATATTGATATGTGTTATAGAGTCATAGAGTGATACAGTGTGGAAACAGGCCCTCTGCCCCAAACTGCCCACACCGACCAACATGCCTTATCTCTACTCGTCCCACCTGCACTGCACTTGGCCCATGTCCTTCCAAACCTGTCCTATCCATGTACCTGTCTAATTGTTTCTTAAATGTTGCAATAGTCCCTGCCTCAACTGATTAGTACGAGTGTCAGGGGTTATGGGGAGAAGGAAAGAGAATGGGGTTGAGCGGGAAAGATAGATCAGCCATGATTGAATGGTGGCGTAGACTTGGTGGCCGAATGGCCTAATTCTGCTTATGAACATATTAACTACCTCCTCCGGCAGCTCGTTCCATACACCCACCACCCTTAGTGTGTGTTGGAGAGGTTGGGTTTTTGAACAAGCTGAACAACTAGCTCGGGCGGCACGGTGGTGCAGTGGTAGAGTTGCTGCCTTAAACCCTGTCCCACTTAGGAGACCTAAACACCAACCTCTGGTGACCTTGCCCGCCATCCAAGGTTTCCATGAGGTCACCGGAGGTATTGGTCACTCTCCCTAATGGTCGAAAGTGGTTTCCGCGTGGTCGAGGCTTCATCTAGGTTGCTGCTATTTTTTCCATCGTGATTAAAACCGGCCTCGACTAAAAATAGGTTGCCGTTTCCAAAATCGATAATTTTTTTGTCGCAGGTCGAGTAGAAGCCGGTTTTCTTCATAGTCGAGGAAGGTTTTCAACATATGCGTGGGAGATGGTAGGAGGTTGCAGGTTAACTCGGCCTTGATTTTTTTTTTTTGTGTGTCGGGCAAGGTCACCAGAGGTTGCTGTTTAGGTCTCCTAAGTGGGACAGGGGCTTTACAGTGCTTGCAGTGCCCGAGACCCAGGTTCGATCCTGACGACGAGTGCTGTCTGTGCGCAGTTTTACATTCTCCCCGTGGCCACGTGGGTTTTCTCTGAGATCTTTGGTTTCCTCCCACACTCCAAGCGACGTACAAGTTTGTAGGTCAACTGCCTTGATATAAGTGTAAAGTGGCCCGCGTGTGTGTGTGTGTGTGTGTGTAGGATAATGTGAATGTGCGGGGACCACTGGTCGACGCAGACTCAGTGGGCGAAGGGCCTGTTTCTGCGCTGTATCTCTAAACTAAACTAAACAAACCTTGACCCTTTGAAGTACTAATGGAGTTACAACTGTACTTCACCTTTGCAGATTGGTGCAGACATTTGTGGTTTCTTTGGTAATACAACGGAAGAACTGTGCAGGAGATGGATGCAAGTTGGAGCCTTTTATCCATTTTGTCGCAACCACAATGCTGAAAATTATGAAGTAGGTTTTCAAAAAGCTGGCAATGAATATGTTATGACATTGGGAGGAAATAATTTATCATCGTGTTAGAAGGTTAGATTTTATTAATAACTGCAGTAACACTCATCTTTCCTCTCTAGCCTCAAGACCCAGCTTATTTTGGTGAAAACTCTCTTTTAGTGAACAGTTCCAGACATTACCTGAATATTCGCTACACGTTGCTCCCCTATCTCTACACCCTCTTTCACAAAGCCCACGTCTATGGGGACACTGTAGTTCGGCCGCTACTCCACGAGTAAGTACTTTTGGAAAGTCAATGAATTCTGATGCAAGAAAAAAAAGGGACACAAAGTGCCGGAGTAACTCAGTGGGTCAGGCAGCATCACCGGAGAATGTGGATAGGTGACATTACGGATCAAGACCCATCTTCAGACTGAAGAAGGGTCTCGACCTGAAATGTCGCCTATCCATGTTCTCCAGAACTGCTGCCTGACCTGCTGAGATACTCCAGCACTTTGTGTGCTTTTATCTACAGTTCCATGTTTCTACTATGAATTCTGATGATTATTAAAGACTTATTATATTCCAAAACAATATAATGCGTTTATTTCTCTGCCCAGATAAGGTGCGTAGAATAAAGTTTGCTGTATGTTATGGTATTCTTTCTGCTTGAATAGTTTGAGCAGGGTGGCACGGTGGCACAGCTGTAGAGCTGCTGCCTTACAGCGCCAGAGACCCGGGTTCGATCCTGTCTACGGGTGCTGTCTGTACTGAGTTTGCACGTTCTCCCCATTACCCGGTGCTTCGGTTTCCTCCCACCCTCCAAAGATGTACAGGTTTGTAGATTAATTGGCTTTGGTATGATTGTAAATTGTCCCTAGTGAGTGTAGGATAGTGTTAGTGTGCAGGGATTGCTAGTCGGCACGGACTCGGTGGGCCGAAGGGCCTGTTTCCACGCTGTATCTCTAAACTAAACTGAATGACTTGTGCTGAAATTAAAATGGTAGAAAATCTAATCAATGCCAATTGATTGTTAATTAGGTTGATTTCTGATTTTTTTTTTTTTTTCCCCTTTTGATCTGGCTTTGGCCATCCACTCCCCATCATTCTACCCATGTGATCTGGGCCGAAGCAATCAAAGACGATGTTAGTTTCCAGCCACATCTTTCTTCTCTGAAAATCACCACCTTAGGCTATTATTGTCAACCTTCCAGCTAGCGAGTTGGAATGGAATTATCAGAGACCTGGGAAGAAGCTATCTGTCTCTGTCAATAAAAGAGATTCATTGTGAAGTGGAGGAGGATCAGGGTGTACAAAAAAAAATGGAAGCTATTCGAGCTGAGCAGAAATGGATCCAAACAAATTAAATGTGTTTGAGCGAGGATTTGGAGTGCGGTTTTTCATGGATGTTAGCTGCAAAGATTCCCATTATGACTTGTATCTCTCGCACCTTGAGGTTCGTGTTAACAAGTCTTAAATAATAGGATACACTGTATTCTCCTCCTGATGGTTACAGTGCACAAACAAAATGATTTTGACCCATAATCCATTTACCAGTGACATAGTTTGAATGTATTGATTCCTGCCAAGGAATTTAATATTAATAAAATACCGTAGAGAATTTGTTATTAGAGCTTACCCACCCCCTGATATTGTGCCCCAATGCGCCTCTACTGTACTTCTCAGCTTGTTTAACTATTTAGATGCCACAGCCACCTCCCCCCCCCCCCCCCCCCACCTCTACTTCCAGTCTGAAGAAGCGTTCCAACACAAAACCGGAGTAACTCAGCAGGTCAGGCAGCCTCCCTGGAAACTGTGGGCGGGTCTCAACCCGATAGGTCACCTACCCACTTTCACCAGAGATGCTGCCTGACCCGCTGAGTTACTCCAGCAAGTTTTGTCCGTCGCAAACTGTTAACCTTGTCTTTTTCCACATCCAGACTTGATTTTTACAATACAATACAATACAATTCAATTTATTGTCATTTGGACCCCTTGAGGTCCAAACGAAATGCCGTTTCTGCAGCCATACATTACAAACAAATAGACCCAAGACACAACATAATTTACATAAACATCCATCACATTGCTGTGATGGAAGGCCAAAAAAACTTCTCTCTCCACTGCACTCTCCCCCCCGATGTCAGAGTCAAAGTCAAAGCCCCCGGCGGGCGATGGCGATTGTCCCGTGGCCATTAACGCCACGCCGGGTGATGCAAGGTCGCGCACCGGGTCTTGGTGTTAGAGCCCCCGGCGTGCGCTCGCAGCCCGCAGCCATTCCAAGCCGCGCGGGGCGATGCTGTAAGGCCCCGCTCCAGGTGCTCTTCAACCCCGCAACTCGGGCGGGAGAAGTCGCCGTTGCGGAAGCCCCGAAAAGCTGTCTCCCTCCAGGGACCCGCGGGCTCCCGGTGTTACCGTCCGCCAAACCCGCAGTTGCAGCCACCGAATCTCCGGGGGTCGGGTCGCAGCAGCGTCCACCACAGCTCCACCCGCTCTGGACTCGGCCAGCTCCGCGACGGTGAGGTGAGTAGTCGGCACCAGAGCCCCCGGTCTTCCTGTTGGAGGCCGCTCCTCGTTGCAGCCCCACTTGATTTTTATTGCCCGTTTAGTTTAGATACGCGCGGAAACAGGCCCTTTGGCCCAGCGAGTCTGCACTGACCAGCGATCCCCGCATATTAACACTATCACACACACACGCACACGCACACGCACGTGCACGTGCACGCGCACACATACTTACACATACACACACACACACACACGATAATTTACTATTTTACCAGCCGATTCATCTACAAATCTTTGGTGTGAGGGAGAAAACCGAAGATCTCTGAGAAAATCCACGGGGTCATGAGGAGAACGTACAAACTCTGTACAGACAGCACCCGTAGTCGGGATCAAACCCGGGTCTCGGGCGCTGTAACTCTCAGCAACTCTCCCGCTGCGCCACCGTGCCGCCCTTAATACTGCCCCTGTTGTCCGTCTCGCTCCTCCTCAGTAACAATTCATCTTAGATTCACATCACAGACACATCCCAGCCCACATAACATTGCCTTTTGATTCTTATGACTGCCACAGAGCTTCCTAAAATCCCAGCGCAATGATTTTCTTTTTAAATCCTTCTCCGCGATCTTCAAATCGCTTCATGTTCTCAACTCGACTTTTGTAAGTTCCATTTAATTGCTTTACACTCCAATTTTTCCATTGTTGTTTTCCCTCGTGTAATTCCTCCTTTTTTACTCATCCCCCGAAGGCTTAGTTTGTTGTGACAAAATAACAGGGAGGATTTTGCTACCTTAAAAGACTAATATGAAAAGCTTAGATGTACACGCAATGCTGGAGTCACTCAGCAGGTTAGGCAGCATCTCTGGAATCTGCAGAAGGCTCTCGACCCGAAAGGGCACCTATCCACCTTCTCCAGAGATGCTGTCTGGCGCGCTGAGTTACTCCAGCTCTTTTGGTCTGTCTTTGGTGTAAAAAAGCCCCTGCAACAAGCATCCTTCTTATTAAATACAAAAAGCTTGTTTCTTTTGTTTAGTTAGAGATACAGGGTGGATGAGCTTCTAGCAAGCCAACGGCCATCCACACTTCATAGAAACATAGAAATTAGGTGCAGGAGTAGGCCATTCAGCCCTTCGAGCCTGCACCGCCATTCAATATGATCATGGCTGATCATCCCGTACCTGCCTTCTCTCCATACCCCCTGATCCCTTTAGCCACAAGGGCCACATCCAACTCCCTCTTAAATATAGCCAATGAACTGGCCTCAACTACCTTCTGTGGCAGAGAATTCCAGAGATTCACCACTCTCTGTGTGAAAAATGTTTTTCTCATCTCAGTCCTAAAAGATTTCCCCCTTATCCTTAAACTGTGACCCCTTGTTCTGGACTTCCCCAACACGGGAACAATCTTCCTGCATCTAGCCTGTCCAACCCCTCAGTAGAGGTTGCGATCACTGTCGTACATGGCATTGTAAAGAATGATGATAAAGCACACAACAACAAAATCCCATACTTCCAGCGGCGGAAGTCCGCAGGAACCGGAGGAGAGAGATGTGTGGAGCGTCCGTCACCGTTCCCGTTGGAAACCAGCACCACTGCGTCGCTGATGTTTTCAACGATGATGAATAGAGATACAGCACGGAGACAGGTCCATCAGCCCACCCGGATCATCGACCACCCGCTCACACTAGTTCTATGTTATCCCACTTTCTCATCCACTCTCTACGCACTAGGGGCAATTTACAGAGGGCCAATTAACCTGCAAATCCAAGCGCCTTGGGAAGCGGGAGGAAACCGGAGCACCTGGAGGAAACCCAGGCGGTGACACTGAGAACTTGCAAACTCCACGCCGGATGGTATCCGGGTCTCTGGTGCAGTGAGGCAGCAGCTCTACCCGCTGCACCACTGTGACGTCTGGTGTGTTTTGGGAAGTAGTGTTTTTCAGGCACTCTATCTAAACTGGTCTTTCAGCAGATATAATAACGTTGATCGTAGTAATGTATTGCTGAGTACATAATATTTTGTAATATTAATATTTTCTGTAGTTTTGGGGAAAAGCAGTAAATATTCAATTTCTCAGCCGTCATCCACATCATGAAGAGTATCTACAATTGTGTGAATGAATTGCTTTTTCTTTTACAAGGTTCTCGTCAGACAAAGAGACATGGACTGCTGATCGACAGTTTCTATGGGGACCTGGTCTTCTCATCACTCCAGTGTTGGATCCTGTAGGTTATTTAAACTCTTTCATAAGGTCATAAGGAAAAGGAGGAGAATCAAGTCTACTCTGCCATTTAATCATGGCTGATCGATCTCACCCTCCTAACCCCATTCTTTACTCTCAACACTCTGGAATTTAGAAGGATGAGAGGGTATCTTATTGAAACATATAAGATTATTAAGGGTTTGGACACGCTAGAGGCAGGAAACATGTTCCCGAGGTTGAGGGAGTCCTGAACCAGGGGCCACAATTTAAGAATAAGGGGTAAGCCATTTAGAACGGAGATGAGGAAACACGTTTTCACACAGAGAGTGGTGAGCCTGTGGAATTCGCTGCCCCAGAGGACGGTGGAGACCGGTTCAAGTTCAAGTGAGTTTATTGTCATGTGTCCCTGTATAGGACAATGAAATTCTTGCTTTGCTTAAGCACACAGAAAATAGTAGGCATTTACTACAAAACAGATAAATGTGTCCATATACCATGATATAAATATATACACACATGAATAAATAAACTGGTAGTGCAAATAACAGAAAGTGGTTGCTAATAATCAGAGTTTTGTCCGAGCCAGGTTTAATAGCCTGATGGCTGAGGGGAAGTAGCTATTCCTGAACCTGGTTGTTGCAGTCTTCAGGCTCCTGTACCTTCTACCTGAAGGTAGCAGGGAGATGAGTGTGTGGCCAGGATGGTGTGGGTCTTTGATGATACCTTTTTGAGGCAGCGACTGTGATAAATCCCCTCGATGGAAGGAAGGTCAGAGCCGATGATGGACTGGGCAGTGTTTACTACTTTTTGTAGTCTTTTCCTCTCCAGGGCGCTCAAATTGCCGAACCAAGCCACGATGCAACCGGTCAGCATGCTCTCGACTGTGCACCTGTAGAAGTTAGAGAGAGTCTTCCTTGGATACTTTCAAGAGAGAGCAAGATAGGGCTCTTAAAGATAGCGGAGTAAGGGGGTATGGGGAGAAAGCAGGAACATTGAGTGGCGGTGCTGGCTCGAAGGGCCGAATGGCATACTCCTGCACCTATTGTCTATTGTCTATTCTGCCATCTCCCCATTACCTCTGACACCCGTACTATCTATCTCTGCCTTAAAAATATCCACTGACTTAGCATTCACCGCCTTCTGTTACAAAAAGTCCACAGATTCACCACCCTCTGACTAAAGAAATTTCTCCTCATCTCCTTCCTAAAGGAACGTCCTTTTATTCTGAGGCTATGACCTCTGTCCTAGACTCTCCCACTAGTGGAAACATCCTCTCCACATCCACTGTATCCAAACCTTTCACTATTCTGTAGGTTTCAATTAAATCCCCCCCTCATTCTTGTAAAGCTAATGACAACACTGTTTTCAACTGATCGTTTCTCTGCATCTTCTACATTGAGTCGGCACGGTGGCGCAGCGGTAGAGTTGCGGAGGCCCTGTTTCTGCACTGTTTGGGTCTACCTATTGTCCCCATACCTTCCTTCACGGTTCATTTGTAGCTGGAGAGGTGGTTTTCCAAATTTAATAAAAGCCCATCAATAACTATGCAAAAATAGATGCCCAGAAAATATCTTGTTCAAAGTTTACGAAGGAAGTATTATTAAAGCTATAAAAGTTCTTGATAATGGATTCTGGGACAGTTAAAATTGACTCTTTAAAGTTGTTGAAATAAATGTTGTTTGGGCGGCACGGTGGCATAACAGTGGAGTTGCTGCCCCCTTACAGCGCCAGAGTCCCGGGTTCGATCCTGGCTACGGGTACTGGCCTGTACGGAGTTTATACGTTCTCCCTAAGACCTGCGGGGGTTTTCTCCGGGATCTCTGGGTTGCCTCCCACACTCCAAAGACATACAGATTTGTAGGTTAATTGGCTTGGTATCGTTGTCAATTGTCCCTGGTCTGTGTAGGATAGTGTAAGTGTGTGGGAATCGCTGGCCGTTGCTGGCTCGGTGGACTCTAAACTAAACTAAAATTGCAGAATAAGAATGATTTTCATTTCAAGTACAAGTATGATTTTTAAAAATGGTTTGATCGAGGTCCGTTATCCTTTTAGTCCCGTGATAATTTTGATTCCCAAATATCATTCATTATTCCCCGGCTAACAAGCCAGTAAGGCTTGGTTGTTGGGTTCCATCTGGGACTTTTCTAAGGCCAATCAAGATCTCTTGGGATTTGATACCTTCTATTCAGAAGATATCTACAGATTTGTTTTACATAACGCGTCTACGAAATAATACAATTGTAGTAAGAGTGGCAGAATCTTTTCAGAAATATCTTAACACTTTTCGCACTTTTCCATATTTTTAGGGTGCTGAATCTGCCCGAGCTTATATTCCTGACGCCGTTTGGTATGATTACGAAGTAGTAAGTGTTGCTTTAAGTTAATTTTCCTGTATTGAATTCCTAGTTCATCGTTGGCCATCCTTGCCATAGAATAGTGGGCGGCGGGGTGGCGCAGCGGTAGAGTTGCTGCCTTACAGCGTCAGAGTCCCAGGTTCGGTCCTGACAACGGATGCTATCTGTACGGAGTTTGCATGTTCTCCCGGTGACCTCGTGGGTTTTCTCCAGGTGCTCTGGTTTCCTTCCCACATTCCAAAGACGTGCGGGATTGTAAATTAATTGACTTCTCTAAATTGTCCCTAGTGTCCCTAAACACTACAATCGTCCCTAAACACTACAACCTCAAATAAGCTCTGATCTACCTAGACTGTTATTGTTATTACTGCTCTATTATTGTTATCTCGTTTATTATATTGTTTACAGCGCACTATGTTCACATATTCTGTAAGAATTTTATTATTCCTTCTGGGACAAACGACAATAGAACACTCTTGACTATGGGATAGAATTAGTGTTGGTTGGCTCGGTGGGCTGAAGGGCCTGTTTCCACACTCTATTTCTAAACTAAACCAAACTCCTAGAACTTGTTATGGAACACCATCCAGGTTATGAATAATATTTCTATATACTTAAGTTGATAGATAACAGAGCAGACATTGCTGCTGGCTTATTGCAGTTGAAAGCTGTCTACAAGATCTTGCAGATGTGGATTCAGTGATTTATCTGAAAGCACTGCAGATGCTGGTTAAAATCGAAGGTAGACACAAAATGCTTGAGTAACTCAGCGGGCGAGGCAGCATCTCTGGAGAGAAGGAATTCCTTCTCTCCAGAGATGCTGCCTCACCCGCTGAGTTACTCCAGCATTTTGTGTCTACCTTGGAATCAATGATTGTCATGCTTAAATAAATGTCAGTTTAATAATGAGCTGGAGCAACCATTTTGCAGTACGTTCCACCACTGTCAGGATTCGCCCATAAGCTCACTGGATGTTCTTTGTCAACGTTTCCCCATCTGCTCTCTGACAATGGGTTCCTCGCAGGGCTCAGGTTTTTTACAATATAAAGATACAGCACGAAAACAGGCCCTTCGGCCCATTGCGTCCGTGCCGAACATCGATGCTGCTCATTATTTTAATGATGGTGGTATCCTTGAGGTCTGGAGACGATGTGTTGTGGAGGTGGTTAGTTTAGTTTAGTTAAGTTTATGGCACGTAAACCGAGGTACAGTGAAAAGCTTTTTGTTGCATGCTAACCAGTCAGTGGAAAGACAATACATGATCACAATCGGGCTGTCCTCAGTGTACAGAGATACATGATAGAGGGGATAATGTTTAGTGCTAGATAAAATCCAGTAAAGTCCGATTAAAGATAGCCCGAGGGTCTCCAATGAGGAAGATAGTTGCTCAGGACTGCTCTCTTGTTGTTGTGCTTCTGTACCTCTTGCTCGATGGGAGAGAGGACAAGAGTGAGTGGCCGGCGTGCGACTAGGCCTTGATTATGATGGTGGCCTTGCCAATGCAGCGTGAGGTGTAGATGAAGTTAAATGGAAGGGGAGGCTGGTTTGTGTGATGGCCTGGGCTGCATCCACAATTCTCTGCAATTTTCTTGCAGTTTTGGATGGAGCTGTTCCTAAACCATGTTGTGATGCGTTCCGCTAAAATACTTTCTCTGGCGCATCTGTAGAAGTTGGTGAGAGTTGTCGGGGACATGCCGAACGTCTTAAGCCTTCGAAAGATGCAGAGACATTGGTGTGCTTTCTTGGTCGTTGTTACAATGTGGGTGATCCAGGGGAAGCTGTTGGTGATATTGACTCCTAGGAATTTGACTACTTTGGCGGCATCATTGCAAACTGGGGTATGTGGATCGCTTCTCTTCCTGAAGTCGATCACTATCTCGCTTGTCTTGCTAAGAGTGCACACATCCTGAGAAATGAAGACAGAGCACGAGGGACAACATGATTTCCTTGACATGAATTGCTGGTTAGATCTGACATTTAATTTAAAGCCTGCCTACAGCGGGCAACGGTGTTTTGGTAGATGTTTTCCTGAGCTGCAGATGTACTAAAGGAGAAGGACAAAGCTCATGCAGAGAATATGTGTGCAACAGGGAGCTGCAGGAGGCACATTAGTTGTAGTCCAATGTACCAGGGCATGTTGGAACCTATTCTCCTCCATTTTGATCGATTGAAAAGATAGAGCAGGACAAAGGGCCCTTCGCCCCACCAAGCCCATGCCGACCATCAATCACCCGCTTACACTAGTTCCATGTTGTCTCACTTTCTCATCCACTGGGGGCAATTTACAGAGGGCCAATCAACCTGCAAACAAACCTGCACGAGGAAACCGGAGCAAACCCATGCGGTCCCAGGGATAAAGTGCAAACTCCACGCAGACAGCACCCGAGGTCAGGATCGAACCCGGGTCTCTGGTGCTGTGAGGCAGCGGCTGTGTCGGTGTGCTGCAAGTTGTGGAGTGTAGATTCCCTGCTGTGTCCAGCAGCTACGTTGGGGAATCTGTCAGCCGAGGTTTAGACTTGGCAAAGAGACAGTGAATCCATTTGTTTGAATACAACTGCAAGGGACCATGTGTAAGTTAACTCGGTTTACTGAGTTAATTCAGTTTATGTCAATGTTTGAAGCTGTTTAGAGGTGTTTTAAGTATTTGTATATTTTAATCTTCATTTTTAAGATCTTTTAAATAGTTTTTGGATAAATTTGAGATTGTTTTAAATGCTGGTGACATTCAGATATATTGAAAAGGCAAGTGCTGGAGGAACTCAACAAGTCAGACAGCATCTTTGGGGGGAATGGACAAACGACATTTCGGCTCAGGACCCTTCTTCAGACTGATTCTGACCCCAAACATCGCCTATTCTTTCATTCCAAAGTTGTTAACGAAGGAATGACGGTGGAACAGCAATGGCAGGAATTTCTGGACATAATCCCGAAGATGCAGGATCATTTCATTCCAAAGAGGAAGAAAGATTCTAAGGGGAGTAAGAGGCAACCGTGGCTGACAAGAGAAGTTAGGGATGGAATGAGTATAGAAGCTGGGATGTAATGTTAAAATTGTACAAGGCATTGGTGAGACCAAATCTGGAGTATGGTGTACAATTTTGGACGACCAATTATAGGAAGGATGTCAACAAACTAGAGAGAGTACAGAGGAGATTTACTAGAATGTTGCCTGGGTTTCAACAACTAAGTTACAGAGATAGGTTGAATAAGTTAAGTCTTTATTCTCTGGAGCGCAGAAGGTTAAGGGGGGACTTGATAGAGGTCTTTAAAATGATGAGAGGGATAGACAGAGTTGATGTGATCAAGCTTTTCCCTTTGAGAATAGGGAAGATTCAAACAAGAGGACATGACTTCAGAATTAAGGGACAGACGTTTAGGGGTAACATGAGGGGGAACTTCTTTACTCAGAGAGTGGTAGCGGTGTGGAATGAGCTTCCAGTGGAAGTGGTGGCGGCAGGTTCGTTGGTATCATTTAAAAATAAATTGGATAGGCATATGGATGAGAAGGGAATGGAGGGTTATGGTATGAGTGCAGGCAGGTGGGACTAAGGGAAAAAAGTTGTTCGGCACGGACTTGTAGGGCCGAGATGGCCTGTTTCCGTGCTGTAATTGTTATATGGTTATATGTTATATGGTTAATAAAACTAAAAGATAAGGTGCCACAGAAGGCAGTCAAGGCCATTCACTGGATGAATTAAAAAGAGAGTTAGATAGAGCTCTAGGGGCTAGTGGATTCAAGGTATATTAGAAACTTACAAAATTCTTAAGGGGTTGGACAAGCGAGATGCAGGAAGATTATTCCCGATGTTGGGGAAGTCCAGAACTAGGAGTCACAGTTTAAGGATAAGAGGGAAGTCTTTTAGGACCGAGATGAGAAAATAATTTTTTACACAGAGAGTGGTGAATCTGTGGAATTCTCTGCCACAGAAGGTAGTTGAGGCCAGTTCATTGGCTATATTTAAGAGGGAGTTAGATGTGGCCCTTGTGGCTAAAGGGACCAGGGGGTATGGAGAGAAGACAGGGATGGGATACTGAGTTGGATGATCAGCCATGATCATATCGAATGGCGGTGCAGGCTCGAAGGGCCGAATGGCCTACTCCTGCACCTATTTTCTATATTTCTATGATCACAATGAAGGGCCAAATGGCCCTTCCTGCACCTATTTTCTATGCATGACACAGCGATAGAGTTGCGGCCCCGATTCGATCTTGACTCCTGGTGCTGTCTGTGCTGAGTTTGCATGTTCTCCCCATGACCTGCGTGGGTATTCTCCGGGTGCTCCGGTTTCATCCCACGCTCCAAAGGCTTAGAGGTTTGTAGTTTAACTGGCTTCTGTAAAAGTTGTCCTCGTGTCTAGAATAGTACCCGTGTATAGATGGTCGCTGGCCTACGTGGACCCGATGGGCCGAAGGGCCTGTTTCCCCGCGGTATTTCTAAAAAAGCAACTTAAAAGCAAAAAGAAACGAGGTTAAGAATATTAAATATTCTCGTATGCATTAGAGGCCACCTAACCCTGTGCAATTCTAAATATAACAATAGGTATCTATGTCTTTACAACTTTTATTGTTAAATTAGGGTGCTGCTGTAACATCTCGAAAGCAGTTTGTAAATATGTCTCTACCAGCGAATAAACTGGGACTACATGTCAGAGGAGGATTTATCTTCCCTACACAACAGCCAGCCAAAACTACATTTTATAGGTATGTGTAGCTGGATTTATGCTTTGTTTTACTGAAGTTAAACACGTTCGATTAAAATATCACAGATAATGAAGTTATCACAGACATGCATCTTATAAATTTTATCTGTAATTTTCCATTGACTCCGATAACACCTCACGCTGCCTCGGCAAGGCCAACATCATAATCAAGGACAAGTCGCGCCCTGGCCACTCCCTCTTCTCCCCTCTCCCATCAGGCAAAAAGTATTGAAGTGTGAAAACAGACACCTCCACGTTCGGGGACAGTTTCTTCCCAGCTGGTATCAGGTGACAGAACCATCCTACCAACAACTAGACAGCAGTCATGGGCTACTATCTACCTCATTGGAGACCCTCAGACTATCTTTGATCGGACTTTACTGGACTCTATCTTGCACTAGACGTTATTCACGTTATTTCCTTCATCATGCATCTGTACATTGTGGACGGCTCGATTGTAATCATGTATGATGTTTCCGCTGACTGGTTAGCACGCAACAAAAGCTTTTCACTGTACCTCGGTACATGTGATGTGCATGACAATAAGCTAAATTCAAAGTAATCATGTATAGACTCTTTGACTGGATAACATGTGACAAAAGCTTTTTGCTGTACCTGGGACGAGTGGGATTAATAAACTGAACTAAATATTCTGCTGTTTTTCAGTCGGAAGAATCCTCTCGGTCTCCTCATTGCCCTTGATGAACAAGGAAAGGCCAGTGGAGATTTATTCTGGGATGATGGAGAAACCAAAGGTAGTGTACAAGATACTTCAGCAACCTATAACACAGCGAACGGTGACTTTGAATGCGGAATGGCTACCAAACTAATTCTGATCAGATAAATAATCTTTAGCAGAATAACTATTTGTTCAGATGGATGTAGACGTCATTTCTAATTGTTATCACTGCTTTTAGCTGTTAACTACTGTTTGTCATCTTTATTAGAGTGATAGAGTGATACAGTGTGGAAACAGGCCTTTCGGCCCAACTTGCCCGCACCGACAAACATGTCCCAGCTACATTAATCCCACCTGCCCGCGTTTGGTCCATACCCCTCCAAACCTGTCCTATCCATGTACCTGTCTAACTGTTTCTTAAATGTTGGGATAGTCCCAGCCTCAACTACCTCCTCCAATGATGCGATCTTTTAGTTGTTCTTTATCGTTAGTCCTGATTGTTTTTTTTTAAATTTCACTGCAACATAATATGATTAGTTTAAACTCAAATTATTCATGACCATCACTGGAATGATGTGTGTAGTGATTTGCGCTGGTTTTATGTTGCAGATTCGTTCGAAAAGGAAATGTACATTCTCTACCATTTTTCAATTATGGAGGTTAGTCTTGATTCATTTACAATTTCTGAAAGTTATTATATTCCACACTTGCTCGTACGTTCATGCAGGGAACACGCAACTGTTCACAGAGATTTGTGATGGGAAATATATGTACACTTTAAAGCTGCGCTGGTGTCAACTGCTGCCAGTAAGATTTGTCATTCTGGAGTGTCAGCAAATATATCAGTCGATGTTCATTCGCCATTCTGTGGAAAGGTTAATATTTGATAGCATATCGGTTATCAACGAAACTGATTCAGATAAGTACTTGGAGGAAAATCATATCTCATGACTTGCCTCAACAACGTCATGGTCCCAATCAATAGGCGATTTATGAAGTAAGTGTGGTCCATCTAAATCTGCAGGAGGGCACTGAAGATGGACACACAATGCTGGAGTAACTCAGCGGGACAAGCAGCATCTCTGGAGAGAAGGAATGGGTGACGTTTCGGGTCGAGACACCTTCTTCAGACTTTTGAATGTGCATTTCTCAGGAGGGTCTGAAGAAGGGTCTCGACCCGAAATGTTATCCATTCTTTCTCTCCACAGAGTTACTCCAGCATTGTGTGTCTTCTTCGGTGTAAACCAGCATCTGCAGTTCCTTCCTACACAATATATCAGCGCAGTTACTCCAGCATTGTGTGCTGGAATACAGGACCACCACCGCTGCAGTGGGAGAGTTGGCATTGGGCCAATTTCTTTCTGATTTTATCACTATCCTGCGCCCATTTCATGTGCAAGCCTCTATAACTCTCCAGATCTAAAGAGAGGAAAATAAGATTCCCCCCACCCTGGAACCAGCTCCACCATTCCGTAAGACATACCATACACACGGCGGCACGGTGACGCAGCGGTAGAGTTGCTGCTTTTACAGCACCAGAGACCCAGGTTCGATCCTGTCTAAGCATGCTGTCGGTATGGAGTTTGTACGTTCTCCCTGTGACCGTATGCTCCAGTTACCTCCCACATTCCAAAGACGTGCAGGATTGTCGGTTTATTTGCTTCGGTAAAGGTCCTAAATTGTCCCGAGTGCGTAGAATGGTATTAGTGGTCAGTGGCGGCTCGGTTGGCCAAAGGCCCTGTATCTTTGCTGTACCTACAAACTAAAGTAAACCCACATTTTTCCTATATCCCATAAATTCTTTTGTTGTCAAAATGTATATTTCACAGCCTTAAAATTAACACTTGACCTTGCAAACAATTGTCGTCGGTGGAAGAGAGTTCTGAACCTCCAACCTTCTGTAGAAGTGTTTTCTAATTTCATGCCTGATAGACCGGCCCTGGACTCTGCCTCCCCCCCCCTGGACGTACATTTCCAAGTAGTTTCTTTCTACTCCAGCAACTAGCTTTAATACTTTCAATCAAATAACTCTTTTATTTTCCAACTTCCAAGACACAATACCTTGAGTTTCAAAAAAATCACACCTTTCTCATTGTCAGGGTGGCACAGTAGCGCAGCGGTAGAGTTGCTGCCTTACGGGGCTTGCAGCGGCCAGAGACCCGGGTTCGATCCTGACTACGGGTGCTGTCCGCACAGAGTTTGTACGTTTTCCCCGTGGCCGCGTGGGTTTTTCTCCCAAGATTTACCATTTTTCCTCCCACACTCAAGACCCACAGGTTTGAGGGTTAATTGGCTTGGCATAAATGTAACATTGTCCCTAGTGTGTGTGTGTGTAGGATAGTGTTAATGTGTGGAGATCGCTCGTTGGTGCGGACCCGGTGGGCCGAACGGCCAGTTTCCACGCTGTATCGCTAAACTAAACTAAACTATATACATCGTACTGGGAATTGCATATTGCACCACTTGCAAAGTCAATGTATACTTGCCAAGATGTGATGTCAAGAAAAGACAGCAATGTTGTTTGCAGCAAGTTTATTTAGAGAGCTGCTTTGGAGTGGGAGGACTGATTATACTTGTATTGTCTTTTTTATTGTTTTTAAACATTTTTTAACACTCACTTTTTCCATATTTCTGAAATGGGCTGTAATCTTTCAGGAAAATTGTGGGTCAGCACTTTTCTCACTTAAAATGAATTAGAAACATAGACAATAGGTGCAAGAGGAGGACATTCAGCCCTTCGAGCCAGCACTGACATTCATTGTGATCGTGGCTGATCATCCACAATCAGTAACCCGTGCCTGCCTTTTCCTCATACCCCTTGATTCCGCTAGCCCCTAGAGCTCTCTTTTAAATTCATCCAGTGAATCGGCCTCCACTGCCGAAGGACCTGCAACTGTACAACTGCAGAAGGACTTCTTTACTCCTATACTCAAATCCTCTTATTATGAAGGTTAAAACTAATCATATTATGGTCACTACCTCCTAGCGGTTCCTTTACCTTGAGTTCCCTTATTAAATCTGGTTCATTACACAACACTAAATCCAGAAATGCCTCTCTCTGTTAGGCTCCAATACAAGCTGCTCTAAGAATCCATCTCGGAGGCACTCTACAAACTCCCTATCTTAGGGTCCAAAACCAACCTGATTTTCTCAGTCTACCTGCATATTGAAATCTCCCTTAACCACAGTGGCATTACTATTGGCTTCCATCACTGCCTGCTATACCTGCATGTTTACTTTCAGTGACTAGTGTACAAGGACACCCAGGTCTCGTTGCACTTCCCAATCCTAATCTGACACCATTGAGATAATAATCTGCCTCCTTGTTCTTGCCGCCAAAGTGGATAACCTCACATTTATCTCCATTATACTGCATCTGCCATGCATCGGCCCACTCACTCAACCTGTCCAAGTCACCCTGCAACCTCCTAGCATCCTCTTCACAGTTCACACTGCCACCCAGCTTTGTGCCATCTGCAAATTCGCTAGTGTTACTTTTAATTCCATCATCTAAATCATTAATATATATTGTAAATAGTTGCGGCCCCAGCACCGAGCCTTGCGGCACTCCACTCGCCACTGCCTGCCATTCTGACAGGGATCCGTTTATTCCCACTCTTGGTTTCCTGTCTGCCAACCAATTCTCTATCCTTGTCAATATCTTATCCCCAATACCATGTGCTCTAATTTTGCCCACTAATCTCCTGTGGGACCTTATCAAAGGCTTTCTGAAAGCCCATATACATACATCCACTGGCTCTCCTTCATCCATTTTACTTGTCACATCCTCAAAGATCAGTCAAGCAGGATTTCCCCTTCATAAATCCATGCTGACATGGACTAATCCTTTTATTGCTTTCCAAATGCGCCATTATTACTTATTTAATAATTGACTCCAGCAACTTCCCCACCACGGATGTCAGGCTAACTGGTCTATAATTCCCTGATTTCTCTCTTGCTCCTTTCTTGAAAAGTGGAATAACATTAGCTACCCTCCAATCCACAAGAACTGATCCTGAATCTATAGAACATTGGGAAATGATCACTAATGCATCCAGAATTTCTAGAGTAACCTCCTTGAGTACCCTGAGGGAAACCATCAGGCCCTGGGGATTTATCAGCTTTCAGTCCACCCAATACTATTTCTCGCCTAATGCAAACTTCTTTCAGTTCCTCTGTCTCCCTAGATCCTCTGTCCTCTAGTACATCTGGGAGATTGTTTGTGTGTTCCATAGTGAAGACAGAACCAAAGTACCTGTTCAACTCTTCTGCCATTTCCTTGTTCCCCATTTCACCTGTTTCTGCCTTCAAGGGACCCACATTTGTCTTTACTAATCTTTTTCTCTTAACATACCTAAAGAAGCTTTTACTATCCTTCTTTATATTCTTGGTGAGCTTACCTTCGCACTTCATCTTTTCATCCCGTATTGCCCTTTCTGTTACCTTCTGATGTCCCTTGAAAGTTTCCCAATCCTCTGGCTTCCGGCTACTCTTTGCTATGTTATGCACCTTTTCTTTTAGTTTTATACCATCCCTAACTTCCCTTGTCGGTTGCCTCTTACTCCCCTTAGAATCTTTCTTCCTCCTTGGAATGAAATGATCCTGCATCTTCTGGATTATGCCCAGAAATTCCTGTCATTGCTGTTCCACCGTCATTCCTGCCAGGATCCTTTTCCAGTCGACCTTGGCCAGCTCCACTCTCATGCCTTCATAGTCCTCTTTGTTCAACTGCAACACTGACACTTCTGATGTAACCTTCTCCCTCTCAAATTGCTGGTTAAAACTAATCATATTATGGTCCTAGCGGTTCCTTTACCTTGAGTTCCCTTATTAAATCTGGTTCATTACACAACATTAAATCCAGAAATGCCTCTCTCTGTTAGGCTCCAATACAAGCTGCTCTAAGAATCCATCTTTGAAGTACTCTACAAACTCCCTATCTTAGGGTCCAAAACCAACCTGATGTTCTCAGTCTACCTGCATATTGAAATCTCCCTTAACCAGAGTGGCATTGCCTTTGTTACATGGCAATTTTAACTGCTGCAACTTGCACCCTAAATCCAGGCTACTGTTTTGGGGTCTGGCGATAACTCCCATTTTTCATCCCTCACCAACAGAGCTATCCCCCCTCCTCTGCCCACCTGCCTGTCCTTTCTATAGGATGTGTAACCCTGAATATTCAGTTCCCTGCCCCGATCCTCCTGCAGCCATGTCTCTGTAATACCCACAATGTCATATCTACCAATCTCTAACTGAGCTTCAAGCTCATCCACTTTACTTCTTATACTTCGCGCATTCATATATAATACTTTAAATCCATTACTCACCTCATCTTTCACATCGATTCCTATTTCACTTGGCAATACTCTCCTATCCCTTCGTGAGCTTTTTGTCCTGTTAATTCCAGTGTCTTTTTTAACTTTTCCTATACTCTCTTTCCCTTCAACTCTATCCTTGTATTTCCAATTTGTTCCCCCCCCCCCCCCATGCCAACCAGCGATCACCCATTTTATGCTCCACGCTAGGGGCAATTTGCAGAAGCCAATTAACCTATAAACCTTACACGTCTTTGGGATGGGGGAGTCAAACTGGAGAACCCAGAGGAAACCCATGTGATCATTGGGAGAACGTCCAAACTCCTCACACAGACAGCACCTGTGGACAGGATCAAACGTAGATGTCTGGTGCTGTGAGGCAGCAACTATACCAGTTGTGCCAACTTTGTTGCATGTGCTTGCAATCTGACATTGATGATATTGGTTGGTCCTGCCAAATTCCTTGATAGTTTAAATAGAGAGACATAGAAAATAGGTGCAGGAGTAGGCCATTCGGCCCTTCAAGACAGCACCGCCATTCAATATGATCATGAATAATCATCCAAAATCTGTACCCTGCTTTCTCCCCATATCCATTGATTCCGTTAACCCTAAGAGCTAAATCTAACTTTCTAAATCTAAACCCTTAATAATCTTATATGTTTCAATAAGATATCCTCTCATCCTTCTAAACTCCAGAGTATACAAGCCCAGCCGCTCCATTCTCTCTGCATATGACAGTCCCGCTATCCCAGGAATTAACCTTGTAAACCTACGCTGCACTCCCTCAATAGCAAGAATGTCCTTCCTCAAATTAAGGGACCAAAACTGCACACAATACCAGGTGTGGCGTCACTAGGGCCCTGTACAACTGTAGAAGCACCTCTTGGCTCCTATACTTAACTCCTCTTGTTATGAAGGCCAACATGCCATTCGTTTTCTTCACTGCCTGCTGTACCTGCATGCTTACTTTCATAGACTGATGTACAAGGACCCCCCAGAACCCGTTGTACTTCCCCTTTTTCCAACTTGACACCATTTAGATAATAATAATCTGCCTTCCTGTTTTTGCTACCAAAGTGGATAATCTCACATTTACCCACATTAAACTGCATCTGCCATGCTTCTGCCCACTCACCCAACCTCTCCACGAATGTCCTTCCATGCAGGGGTGGGACAAAGCCTGGCAGGTCATAGGTGAGCAAAGGTGACGGGGGGGAGTTGATAGGCAGATGCTTGGACAAAGGTTAGAAATGAACACTGGCTAGGCGTGAGTTAAAAGGAATGTGAAGGTAGAGGATTTGATGAAATGCAAATTGTTTAGGAATGTAGGTGAAAGTGGAGGGGAGGACAGAGATAGGTGCAAACTCAGCCAGGACTCAAGGAAGGGGGGTGGTGGAAGAAGGGGTGGACTTCTAGAGGAGAAAGGGAAGGGGGTGTTTTGCAGAGGTTAGAGAATTCAAAAATTTCTCCTCATCTCCACAACAGTTCTTTCATAAAATATTTCACGTTGAAGAGCTCTGATTTTTGACTTTGTTATAGAATGGGAATGGATTTTCTCCATCAAGATGTTCACCATCTTGAATACTCATCTTGAATACTCCCCCAGCAACCTTCTTTCTTCCCCTGACCCTCGCCCTCGGAGTCAGGATGTTCTCCCAGCGTGGGTTTTCTCCGGGTGCTCTGGTTTCCCCCAAAGACGTACAGTTTTGTAGGTTAATTGGCTTTGGTAAATTGCAGAATTACCCCTAGTGTGTAGGATTAGTGTTAATCGCTGGTCGGCAAGGACTCAGTGGGCCGAAGGGCCTTATTCCACCCTGTGCCTCCAAAGTAAAGTCTAAGCCTTAATGTGCAGACACTTCTTCCACCATCCCAATCACCTTGCTCGCTTTTGTTCATCTCCCATTCCTGTGTTCCATGTTTCCCTTTTATCCTCCACCTTCCTCCTTTCCCCACTCCCTTCCACCAATATCTCTCACTCCGGCTTTTACACTTCACTCTTATCTTACCACCATCTTAACTCTTTTTTATCCCTGTCACGTACTCCATCCATCTCTCCTAGCCAGACCCCCTCCCCACACCTGTATCCACCTATCACTTGCAAGGCTTTGCCCCATCCACACCTCCCTCTTCCTGTTCCCCCCTCCTCCACTCCGTCAGTCCAATAAAGGGTTCCAACCAAAAACGTTGCTTGTCATTTGGCTCCACAGACCTGCCAAGTTCCTCCAGCCTTTAATTTTTGCCTCTTGATCTTGCTTGGGTTTTGTTTTCATTTTTAAAGACTTTCACCTCTTTTCGGAAATGTCGGGCTAGAAGTTGTCAATATGTAACATTGATTTACTTCTTTTTATTTTCTAATCTTTTCTCATGTTTATAAATTCAAGTAACCTACTTTATCAACTTAAGAAGGTTATTGTCTATGAATGTCAAGGATTTGTGCTTATTGACTAGTTCCAAGATCACATCACGTAATATATATTGAACTAGAAATTCTTTTGCATAAAACGAATACAATCCTGGTATGAGCCTATATGTTCTTTTTTTTTGACTTTGCATGTTATTGTTCTGGAAAGCATCATTTAATGGTTCAATGGTGATTTTATTGTCACATGTGAAAAATGCAAGCACTGTGAAATTCATGTTCTTAAAGTTCTTTAGCTGTCTTTGCATGGAGTCGCATCCAACATATTTCTGCCCATTTTACTATTTTTTGTTTGTGTCATTATGAAAAAAAAACTATTCACGTCGCTAGGTTTAGCCTAAGTTATCGGCAAACTTTATATTGATCTCAAAGTACTGGAGTAATTCACTATCTCCCCAGTTTAAAAAAAAATCAGTTCAGTCTCTGCTTCCTTCAATTACCTCATAGTCTGAAGAAAGGTCCCATCCCGAAACATCACCAATCCATGTCCTCCAGAGATGCTGCCTTACCTCGTGAGTTACTCAGCACTTTGTGTTCAATGCAAGATTCCATTATCTGCTCTTCATGGTGTCTTGGTGTACTGATCTCCTAGATTTATATATGTTTTCATTAAAACTGAATGGAATTGTGGAGCTAACAACGAGGGATCATCACTACTAACCATTTGACTCCAAGACTGGAAAGATGCCAACACCAACAACGGAGACGTCACCACAGACCCTACAGTGAAACCACCGGGTTTTGACCTCCATCGCAAGCAATGACTAACCCTGAACAGAATCCGCACCCTCCATGCAACAACAGCCCATCACCTGCATAAGTGGGGGATGACAGACAGCCCTGCTTGCGACTGCGGACATCCAGACCAGACCATCCCACACATCGTGTATGACTGTTCACTGAGGCTTTTCCCTGGTGGCAACAAAGCCATCCACCCAGTAACTGATGCTGTCCTGGCCTGGATGTCTACCCTTGATCTACAACTTTAGGCTGTGCACGCCATACGCAAGAAGAATACTAACCATCTCCCCCATCTTAAAAAAAAATAATCCATCAACTCTCTGCATCATTCAATTAATGAGTTCCTACTGTAGCTTCCCCCTGAAGGGGCCATACCTTCATGCCCTTGTTCCCAGATCCAGCATGTATTTTTAACAGCAAACGGTTATGGAGAGAAGGCAGGAGAATGGGGTTGAGAGGGAAAGACAGACCAACCATGATTGGATGGTGGAGTAGACTTGATGGGCCGAATGGCCCAATTCTGCTCCTAGATCTTATGAACGCCTTGTCTGTCACCACTTCCAAGGCACAGTGTACCATCACAGTGGGGGAGAATGCCTTTGAAAAGCAAGTAGTCCTTATCTTCATACCAGGCTACCAACACAAATGCTTTCATGCAACATCATTTATTTAGTTTAGTTTAAAGATACCACATGGAAACATCTCCTTTGGCCCAACATGTCATAGAATCACAGAGTAATACAGTGTGGAAACAGACTCTTTGGGCCAACTTGCCCACACCGGCCAATATGTCCCAGCTGCATCGATCCCATCTG
This sequence comes from Amblyraja radiata, assembly GCF_010909765.2. Classification (NCBI taxonomy): domain Eukaryota; kingdom Metazoa; phylum Chordata; class Chondrichthyes; order Rajiformes; family Rajidae; genus Amblyraja; species Amblyraja radiata. Next base: position 9,746,697 of record NC_045968.1, on the reverse strand, counting down.
CCCGTGTTTGGTCCACATCTATGTCAGTGCCGACTGGCGGTCAGCCATCTATCTTACACACTAGGGTCAATTTTACAGAAGCCAATTAACCTAGAAACCTGTACGTCTTTGGAATGTGGCAGGAAGCTGGAGCACCTGGAGGAAACCCACGCAGTCACAGAGAGAACGAACAAACTCAGTATAGACAGCACCCATGGTCAGGATCGAACCCAGGTCTCTGGCACTGTAAGGCAGCAACTCCACCACTGCGCTACCTATCTTATGACCCGAACGTGGCAATTCTTCCATTCATGCGGTCTTCATAACGATTGAAACACTGGTCATTTTTAGTTCCATGTATATACAGGCCAGCTAGCCTTAAACTGGTGCATATTGCCATTTTGAGCTATGGCTGTCTGCTTCAATTCTGAAGTATCTGTTCCCACTCACTTTAAGACCTGCAAATGAAGCTCAAATTGTGCAGATCAGCAATTTAAATAATAAATGATTGGGCTTTACTGGATCCATGAGATCAGCTCATAGTCTGACACTGCAGCATTTAGCCTTTTAATGATTATGAAAGGAACCCAAAGAGACTGAAGCATAATAGATAAATTCATAATGTGCAACTCCTGAAGTAACTCATTTCCCCTCCTCTTAAGTGGATAGAATATTGTTGCAGGTTTAGAGATACAGTGCAGGCATAGGCCCTTCAGCACACCGAGTCCGCACCGACCAGCGATCCCCCCACATTAACACTACCCTAGTCAAGAGTGTTTTCACAGAGGAAAACATTTTTCACACAGAGAGTGGTGAATCTTTGGAATTCTCTGCCACATATGGTAGTTGAGGCCGGTTCATTGGCTATATTTAACATAGAAACATAGAAATTAGGTGCAGGAGTAGGCCATTCGGCCCTTCGAGCCTGCACCGCCATTCAATATGATCATGGCTGATCATCCAACTCAGTATCCCGTACCTGCCTTCTCTCCATACCCCCTGATCCCTTTAGCCACAAGGGCCACATCTAACTCCCTCTTAAATATAGCCAATGAACTGTGGCCCTTGTGGCTAAAGGGATCAGGGGGTATGGAGAGAAGGCAGGTACAGGATACTGAGTTGGATGATCAGCCATGATCATATTGAATGGCGGTGCAGGCTCGAAGGGCCGAATGGCCTACTCCTGCACCTATTTTCTATGTTTCTATGTTTTATTGTCATATTGCCCCAGGCAGAACAATTAAATTCTTAATTGCAGCAACACATCACAATATGACGTCATCATGCAACGCCACGCGCTAGGCGTACGCCGTCAAGATGCTGCATACGACCGCAATGCGCCTGCGAGTGTATGTGGGCTGATAGGCCGTTGGCACGCGAAGATTTCGGTCACTGCAGGAATTTCGGAGCCCCGCGCGATGTCGGGACCAGCCCCGCACAACACCATACCCCTCCGCGCTTCTAAGTGGGACCAGCCCCGCACGGCCATACGGTGCCCGTACTCCTCAAGCAACCACGAGGTCGCGTAATTTGCGAGCCAAGGTCGCGTAAGTGGGACAGGCCCTTTATCCACCAAATAACAGCAATAGTCTGAGTTGTGTCGCAGAAATGGCATCTCATTATCTTACTTACTATTGTTATATAGTTGTTCCATTTGCACAATACAAACCAAAAGGAGCTAATCCCACTATAGTCAGCAGGACAAGCAGTGGAGAGAAGGGATGGGTGATGATTCGGGTCGAGACCCTTCTTCAGGCTGGCAGTCAAGGGAGAGGGGGGACATAGAGATAAGGGGAAGATGTGAAAAAACAGCAGATCAAAGTAGTCGATGATCAAGGAAATGTAGAATGGATCATTGTAAGCTGAGGGGAAGGTGGACAGTGAAACTTGTCAAAGAACTAGGGTGGGGAAGGGATGGAGAGAGAGAGGGAAAGCAAGGGTTCCTTGAAGTTAGAGAAGTCAATGTTCATACCGCTGGGTTGTAAGCTGCCCAAGCAAAATATAAGGTGCTGTTCCTCCAATTTGGAGTTAGGCAGTGGAGGAGGCCCAGGACAGAAAGGTCAGTATGGGTATGGAAGTTAAAGTGTTTAGCAACCGGGAGATCACGTCAGCTTGAGCAGAGGCATCTGCAGTTCCTTCCTGCACACATAGCCTCTTGAGTCTTGTCTAGTGGAGGTTCTCATTTGAACAATATGGTAAGTATTAATTTCTGCAAATCGACCTTGTTGGCACTGGGAATTAAGAGCGAGCGTAGAGGCTAATCCCTTCAGGTATTGTAGGAGTTTTTTAATGGAATGTACCTTTCTCTTTTCTGTCTCCCTTTCTGTCGCTGAAAATACAATCATTGCCGTGCCCTCATTATTTCTTTTTCTGAATCTATTTTGAATATCAATCCACTTGCTTCTCAGTTCCAGCGCTCCTCAGTTGCATGTCCTTGAATTTGGTTTGTTAAGATGCACAGCTGCTTGTTCAGTTCATCCAAGTTCCCGTGCCCTAGTTCTCTCTCTGTGCAATGTCAACTTGCAACTTCGACAAGAAAAGACAGTGAACACGCAGCCGCTATTAGTTGCCTGTCTGCGGTAAAAGTGAACCCATTAATGTGAGCCATTCTGATCCCAATTAATGTAAAATTGAAGCGATTCTGATCAGAATGAATGAATGGTTGAATCATTTTTATGGTTGCTCTTTCAGTAGACCACAACCTTTATTTGTTTATTAACAAGGTCCAGGTTTAATATTGTCACGTGTACAGTGGAAGCGTTGTTTTGCATGCTATTCAATCGGATCAGATAATACGAAACATAAATACAATCAAGTCAAACTCAAGATTCAAGATTCAAGAGAGTTTATTGCCATGTGTCCCTGATAGGACAATGAAATTCTTGCTTTGCTTCAGCACAACAGAACATAGTAGGCATTGACTACAAAACAGATCAGTGTGTCCATATACCATTATATAAATATATACACACATGAATAAGTATACTGATAAAGTGCAGATAACAGATAATGGGCTATTAATGTTCAGAGTTTTGTCCGAGCCAAGTTCAATAGCCTGATGGCTGTGGGGCAGTAGCTATTCCTGAACCTGGTCGTTGCAGTCTTCAGGCTGAAGGTAGCAGGGAGGTGAGTGTGTGGCCAGGATGGTGTGGGCCCTTGATGATACTGCCAGCCTTTTTGAGGCAGCGACTGCGATAGATCCCCTCGATGGAAGGGAGGTCGATGATGGACTGGGCAGTGTTTACTACTTTTTGTAGTCTTTTCCATTCCAGGGTGCTCAAGTTGCCGAACCAAGCCACGATGCAACTGGTCAGCATGCTCTCTACTGTGCACCTGTAGAAGTTAGAGAGAGTCCTCCTTGACAAACCGGCTCTCCGTAATCTTCTCAGGAAGTAGAGGCGCTGATGTGCTTTCTTGATAATTGCATCAGTGTTCTCGGACCAGGAAAGATCTTCAGAGATGTGCACGCCCAGGAATTTGAAGCTCTTGACCCTTTCAACCATCGACCCGTTGATATAAACTCGTACAGTAGGTAGAACTAAGAGGAAGATACAGAGTGCAGAATATAGTTCTCAGCGTTGTTGTGTATCAAAGATAGACGCAAAATACTGGGGTAACTCAACAGGCCAGGCAGCATCTCTGGAGAAAGTTGATAGGTGGTGTTTCGGGTCGGGACCCTTCTTCAGACAGATTGTAGGGGAGGAGGAACTGGAAGCAAGAAAAGTCCGGGACAAATCAGGGCCACCAACAGATAACCCCAGGCAGGGAGCTTCCCTGATAGGCTGATCGTTGACTAGGGACAGAGTGATCCCAAGAGAGATACATCATTGTGAACTGTGGAACTAGTTAGCTGACTTGTAGTGGAGGAGGATGAGTGGGATGAGCGTTTTCCAAAGTTACCTAAAATAAGAGAATTCAACGTTCCACAGACAAAGTCCAATGTCTGCGTAGGGTTCGAGGTGAATTGGAAAGTGACTTGGCTTATGGAAGGACCGTTCACAAGCCTGACCATTCTGAAGCTGTTACTCACTCTGGTGGTGGGTGATTTCCAGCTTCCGAACTTTCTGCTGGATGAGAGCAGGGAGAAGAAAGAATGACCGGTTCTGGGATTAGTCTTCGATTATGTCGGTCATCGTGAAGTGTAGATGGAACCAGGGATGGGGTAGACTGGCTCGGCACGTGAACCTGACTGAAACTCGAATTAAGGATTAGATGAAAGTCTATACTTTATAATTTACGAATTTATCTCCAATGTTGTATTTTTAGTAAATTATTCCATTCTTCTTTATCATGCTTTTTCTATTTTTTAAATTTCTCTTTCTTATTTTCTATCTATATAAAAAAAAATTACTAGAAGCAGAGTTAATATCAATCGATAATATTAGTAATGTAGGAATGATATACATGAAATGTTTTTAATATGATATGTACCTGCCTCTAATAAAAATATATATATTTTTTTTAAAGGAATCGGGGATGGGAACTCTGGCCCAGAGGGTGAACTGGCCCTCTGTTCTATGTGAACAAACCCGCCTGGGAGAGATGTTTTCACATTTCTTTGTTTTTTTTCTAGAATATTCTACACATCAATGTAACGAAGAACGGATACACTGATGCAGACAACCTTACATTTGAAGAAATAAGAATTTTTGGCATCTTGAGTGAGCCACAATCTGTCTACGTAACCCAGGGCGCTCAAGTTACAATACTACCTCTGGAAAATATCAAATATAATGCAGTCACTAAGGTAATGAAAACTTCTTTATAATATATGGTAGACAAAAGTGCTGGAGAAACTCAGCGGGTGCAGCAGCATCTATGGAGCGAAGGAAATAGGCAACGTTTCGGGCCTATTTCCTTCGCTCCATAGATGATGCTGCACCCGCTGAGTTTCTCCAGCACTTTTGTCTACCTTTCATTTTCCAGCATCTGCAGTTCCTTCTTAAACTCTTAGAGCAGAAGGACCTAGGAGTGCAGGTGCATAGCTCCTTGAATGTTGCATCACAAGTAGTAAGGGTGGTCAAGAAGGCATTTAGCACATTGTCCTTCATTAGTCAGTGTATTTTAGTATAAAAGTTGGGAAGTTATGTTACAATTGGACAAGACTTTGGTGAGGCCAAATTTGGAATATTGTGTTCAGTTTTGGTCACCTATTCGAGGAAGGATGTTCCCATCTAGGAGAGATTTAGAGGAATATGGGCCAAACGCAGGCAGGTGGGATGAGTGTAGCTGGGACACATTGGTCGGCATGTGCACGTTGGGCCAAAGGGCCTGTTTCCACATTGTGAGTATCTAAGATTTCAGCATCTGCAGTCCCATGAGCCTCCATTCTCTTTGTTAGCCTCTCGTTCTGTTTTTGTCACCCAGAGTCAGCTATTATGTTTGTTGAGATGTAATGGGTCGCGATAATTTACTGGATCCTATTCATAGCAAAGAACTCAAGCTTTGAATCTAATCTTGTACAATGAGCACAAAATAAAAATAACAAACCTAAAATAACTATTGTGTTCAGTTCTGGGCACCATGTTAGAGGAAAGGTATTGTCAAGCTTGAAAGGGTTCAGAGAAGATTGACGATGATGTTGCCAGGACTAGAGGGTGTGAGCTACAGGGAGAGGTTGAGTGGGTTGGGACTCTATTCCTTGGAACGCAGGAGGATGAGGGGAGATCTTATAGAGGTGTATAATATCATGAGAGGAATAAATTGGGTAGATGCTCAGAGTCTCTTACCCAGAGTGGGGGAAATCGAGGACCTGAGGACATAGGTTCAAGGTGAAGGCGAAAAGGTTTAATAGGAATCTGAGGGGTAACTTTTTCACACAAAGGGTGGTGGATGTGTGGAACAAGCTGCCAGAGGAGATGGTTGAGGTTGGGACTATTCCAGCATTTAAGAAACAGACGGGTACATGGACAGAACAGGTTTGGAGGGATATGGTCCAAGCGCAGGCAGGTGAGACTAGTGTAGCTGGGACATGTTGTAGCTGGGACATTTTTCTGAAAAATTATATTTTCAAAAGTCCCATACTGTATTCTATTTTAATAGGAAAATTTAGAGTGTAATTTGTTTGATAGTTTTACTCAGTAGAATAATTCAGTGCATTATTTAGTTTGATAATGCTTAGGAATAAACAATCCTATTGTATATTAAATTTTTTGTTATGCTGATGCATGACTTTCGGTGTTCAGATTTTTGTACAAATTAATGCATATTAATGCACATTGTACCAATTAATGCAGTTTTAATGCATATTGCCAGAAAAAGCTAAATATCTATTACATTTACCATGGCATAATTAGGTACATTTTTGCATTATAATTAAGCATTTTTATTTTGTCATCATTACCTGGATGACATGTGATTTTTGTTTCTCCTCCAGGGAAAGAATTAAGTGGAATATCCACTCTACTAGTTTTTACTTAATGGTCAGCATAATTTGAACATTGCTCTCAGAAAATGCTGTTGCTGGAACTATGAGGTGTATAAAATTATAAGGGGAGTCGATCGGGTTTAATGCACAGAGCTGGTTGCCCAGTGAGGGGGGAATTAAAAAAAGTGGACATAGGTTTAAGGTGAGAGGGGCAAGATTTAATCGGAACCCAAGGGACAACTTTTTCACTGAGAGGCTGATGGTTATGTGGAACAAGCTGCCAGAGGAGGTAGTTGAGGCAGGTACTATAACAACATTTAAAAGACATTTGAACGGGTAAATGGATAGCAAAGGTTTAGAGGGATATGGGCCAAACACAGGCAAATGGGACTAACTTGGCACAACAGAATGTGTAAACATGAGTCAACATTTACTCTGTAAGCAATATAATCAACAGAAAAGGTTCAGTGTGTGTGTGTAAACACACACACACACACACACACACACACACACACACACACACACACACACACACACACACACACACACACACACTCACAGCATTTGTTATTGACACTTAAATAAATGTTGAAATAAGTAATTTTCTCTCCACAGGTTGCTCTGCTGACAGGTTTACAACTTCTATTCGGGAAGTCGTATACGGTGCAGTGGGATTCTCAAAGGTTTGTCAAAGTCGACTGCCACCCAGAAGAGAATGCAGATGAATCTGCCTGCAGAGCACGAGGATGTTCATGGATTGTAAGTCATTTAAAGACAAAAATCTCTATATATATATAGACCAGCTTGTATTTGCAAAACGAGAAATGAAAGGAATTTTCAATGTTGTATAAAACATCGAGCAGCACAGCTCAGGAACAGGCCCTTCAGCCCACAATGTTTGTGCTGAACATGATGCCAAATGAAACTAATCTCATCTGCCTAAACGTGATCTATTCCCTACACTTTCATGTGTCTCTCTGAAAGTCTCTTAAATACCAATATTTTGTTCCAGGCTCTGTGTGCAAAAACCTTGCCCTGTTCATCTCCATTAAACCTTTCCCCCTCTCACATTATAGCTGTGACCTCTCGTGTTAGACCGTGTTTCCCACACTGGGAAAAGTCCGGCCCATTCTATGCCTCTCATGATTTTATATACTTCCCTCAAGTCTTTCTGAAGCCTCTGACGTTCCAGAGAGTTGCATTACAATAGCATAAAGCAGGCATTCAAAGGTGAAAGACTCTTACTGTCAACCAGGGCAATTGCTACCATGGAATTAGGCTGCATATGGAGATAACTGAATTGCATCCACTGCTTCAAAATAACTCCCAGGTGGTTTCTAACATCAGAGAGCTAGCAGTAGTCAAGGTCGTCGTCGATTTCCTGCACAGAGGCACATCAAACAGATGAATGCATTACAACAAACGGCGGTACGATGGTGCAGCGGTAGAGTTGCTGCCTTACAGCGCCAGAGACCCAGGTTCGATCCTGACTACGGGTGCTGTCTGTACAGAGTTTGCACGTTCTCCCCGTGACCTGCGTGGGGTTTCCCCGGAATCTCAGGAAGATTGTTCCCGATGTTGGGGAAGTCCAGAACAAGGGGTCACAGTTTAAGGATAAGGGGGAAATCTTTTAGGACCGAGATGAGGAAAACATTTTTCACACAGAGAGTGGTGAATCTCTGGAATTCTCTGCCACAGAAGGTAGTTGAGGCCTGTTCATTGGCTATATTTAAGAGGGAATTAGATGTGGCCCTTGTGGCTAAAGGGATCAGGGGTTATGGAGAGAAGGCAGGTACAGGATACTGAGTTGGATGATCAGCCATGGTCATATTGAATGGCGGTGCAGGCTCGAAGGGCCGAATGGCCTACTCCTGCACCTATTTTCTATGTTTCTATGTTTCCTCCCACACTCCAAAGACGTACAGGTCTGTAGGTGAATTGGCTGGTAGTAAAATAGTAAATTGTCCCTAGTGTGTGTAGGATAGTGTCAGTGTGCGGAGGTCGCTGGTCGGCGCGAACTCTGTGGGCCGAAGGGCCTGTTCCCATGCTGTATCTCTAAACTAAACTAAAGCACTTAGAAGTACATTAGCAAAACCATGAAACAACTGCCTCTATATTATTGCACATATTATTGCCCTTCACATTCAATGGTAGGGTTTGCATTGTGACTGTGCATATCACTGTGTAATATGTTATAGTCCAATTACACCTTCACAGTGTCTTCAATGATGAGTATTTGTTGCAGCAGAGTGATTTGATTTTAACACATTCACGGGTGGGTTTATTTGAAGAGAAAGGCAAATGCCTAGGGTGGCTTGTATGGTTCTACCAAGGTCAGTAGTGATAGGAGTAGAATTAGGCCATTCAGCCCATCGTCTACTCCGCCATTCAATCATGGCTGATCTATCTCTCCCTCCTAATCCCATTCTCCTGCCTTCTCCCCATACCCTCTGACACATGCACTAATCAAAAATCTCTATCTCTGCCTTAAAATATCCACTGGCTTGGCCTCCACAGCTTTCTGTGGCAAGGAATTCCACAGATTCACCCTCTGACTAAATAAATTTCTCCTCATCTCCTTCCTAAAAGAACGTCCTTTAATTCTGAGGCTATGACCTCTAGTCCTAGACTCTCCCACTAGTGCAAATATTCTCTCCACATCCACTCTATCCAAGCCTTTCACTATTCTGTATGTCTCAATGAGGTCCCCCCTCATTCTTCTAAACTCCAGCGAGCACAGGCCCGGTGCCGACAAACGCTCATCATAGGTTAACCTACTCATTCCTGGGATCATTCTGGTAAGGTCAAAGCGGGTGGAACAGTGGTGCAGCTTGCAGAGCGACTGCCTCACAGCGCCAGAGACCCAGGTTCGACCATGACCTCTGGTGCTGCCTGTGCGGAGTTTGCACGTTCTCCCAGTGACCGCTTGGATTTCCTCAGCTTTTTGTTTCCATGAACGGGTGATCGATGGTCAATGTGGACTCATCGTCTAAGGGCCTGTTTCCATGCTGTGTGTCTAAACTAAATCACAATGTATAAAAGGTGATTCTTTGACAAATCCATGGTTGAAAATTCACAATGTGAAAACCACCTTTGCCCGTGATGCTAATAATGGGATATAAATTCCACTAAATCTTCCTTCATGATTTATTTATACCTGGAGATGAGTTTTTTCAAATTGGGGAAAAAAGTTTCTTGAAAAGCCCGTCGAGAACTGTACAAAAATGATGCCCAGAGAAAAAAAACTCTGGAAGGATTTTAAGAAAGGTATATTAGCGCTATGCTGAATATATTTCCATAATCATCGCTTTCTTTTCATTACATTATCAAGAACGAGGCAGCATTTACTGTACTTGAAATTTTATGGTATGGTGGTGCATTGAAATAAAATTGCTTTCTTGATTTAGTATTAGTTTTAGTTTTTGGAGAAACAGCACAAAATGTGGCCCACAATGCCGATGATGGCAAATGAAACTAATTAATCCTCTGCCTGCATGTGATCCATTTAAATGCCACTATTGCATCTGCCTCCAGTAGCACCACTGGCAACGCATTCTATCCACCCGCCACTTAAAAAAAGAAATGTCCCAAACATTGACTTTAAGCTTTACCCTTCTTACCTTCAACGTCTACCCTCCTGTCGTTGACATTTCCACCCAGCCAAAACGATTCTCACTGTCTTCCTTATCTATGCCTCTCATAATTTGATATACTTCGATCAGGTTCCCCCTCAACCTTTGAGTTGGGCAGCACAGTGGCCCAGCGGTAGAGTTGCTGCCTTACAGCTCCAGAGACCAGGATTGGATCCTGACCTCCGGTGCTACCTGCAGGGAGTTTGATCGTTCTCTCTGTGACCACGTGGGTTTCCTCTGGGTGCTCCGGTTTCTTCCCAGTTACCAAAGACTTGCAGGTTTGCAGGTGAAATGGCTTCTGTAAATTGTCCCTAGTCTGCAGGAAAGAACTCATGTACGTACGCGTGATGAATGGTTAGCGTAGATTCGGTGGGCCAAAGGCCCTGCTTCCACGCTGCCTCTCTAAACTAAACTGAACTAAACTCTAAACGAAAATCCAAATTGGTCCAGTTCTCTTTGTAGCTAATGCCCTCTAATCCTGATATCATGGTAAACTTCCTCTATGTCCTCTCCTAAGCCTCCATATCCTTAATGGAACGGTACGATCAGAACTGCATACGATAGCTCCAGATGAAATGTTGGTTAATTTCTGAACCGAATGCTGATGAAACTGGGACAGCAACCAAGTTCGCCTGTGAACTGTTATGTGAGCTGAGCCTATCCTGGGCTAGTAATAAAATATTAAGTTCCCCAATTTAAAGGAACTCGGGATAGATGTTAGATGTGTTTACATTATGCTTGCATCGAGTTCTGGCTGATTAATTAGGAATTATTACTGCGCAACATGATAGCCATAATTAATTATGACTTGAGGGCGGTCACGGTGGCGCAGCGGTAGAGTTGTTGCCTTGCAGCGCTTTCGGCGTCAGAGACGCGGGTTCGATCCCGACTACGGGTGCTGTTTGTACGGAGTTTGTACGTTCTCCCCCCATTGGTTTTCTCCGACATAGAAACATAGAACATAGAAACATAGAAATTAGGTGCAGGAGTAGGCCATTCGGCCCTTCGAGCCTGCACCGCCATTCAATATGATCATGGCTGATCATCCAACTCAGTATCCCGTACCTGCCTTCTCTCCATACCCTCTGATCCCCTTAGCCACAAGGGCCACATCTAACTCCCTCTTAAATATAGCCAATGAACTGGCCTCGACTACCCTCTGTGGCAGGGAGTTCCAGAGATTCACCACTCTCTGTGTGAAAAAAGTTCTTCTCATCTCGGTTTTAAAGGATTTCCCCCTTATCCTTAAGCTGTGACCCCTTGTCCTGGACTTCCCCAACATCGGGAGCAATCTTCCTGCATCTAGCCTGTCCAACCCCTTAAGAATTTTGTAAGTTTCTATAAGATCCCCTCTCAATCTCCTAAATTCTAGAGAGTATAAACCAAGTCTATCCAGTCTTTCTTCATAAGACAGTCCTGACATTCCAGGAATCAGTCTGGTGAACCTTCTCTGCACTCCCTCTATGGCAATAATGTCCTTCCTCAGATTTGAAGACCAAAACTGTACGCAATACTCCAGGTGTGGTCTCACCAAGACCCTGTACAACTGCAGTAGAACCTCCCTGCTCCTATACTCAAATCCTTTTGCTATGAAACCTAACATACCATTCGCTTTCTTCACTGCCTGCTGCACCTGCATGCCCACTTTCAATGACTGGTGTACCATGACACCCAGGTCTCGCTGCATCTCCCCTTTTCCTAGTCGGCCACCATTTAGATAATAGTCTGCTTTCCTGTTTTTGCCACCAAAATGGATAACCTCACATTTATCCACATTATACTGCATCTGCCAAACATTTGCCCACTCACCCAGCCTATCCAAGTCACCTTGCAGTCTCCTAGCATCCTCCTCACAGCTAACACTGCCCCCCAGCTTAGTGTCATCCGCAAACTTGGAGATATTGCCTTCAATTCCCTCATCCAGATCATTAATATATATTGTAAATAGCTGGGGTCCCAGCACTGAGCCTTGCGGTACCCCACTAGTCACTGCCTGCCATTGTGAAAAGGACCCGTTTACTCCTACTCTTTGCTTCCTGTTTGCCAGCCAGTTCTCTATCCACATCAATACTGAACCCCCAATGCCGTGTGCTTTAAGTTTGTAAACTAATCTCTTATGTGGGACCTTGTCGAAAGTCCAGATACACCACATCCACTGGTTCTCCCCTATCCACGCTACTAGTTACATCCTCGAAAAATTCTATAAGATTCGTCAGACATGATTTACCTTTTGTAAATCCATGCTGACTTTGTCCAATGATTTCACCACTTTCCAAATGTGCTGCTATCCCATCTTTAATAACTGACTCTAGCCGTTTCCCCACTACCGATGTTAGACTAACTGGTCTGTAATTCCCCGTTTTCTCTCTCCCTCCCTTCTTAAAAAGTGGGGTTACGTTTGCTACCCGCCAATCCTCAGGAACTACTCCAGAATCTAAAGAGTTTTGAAAGATTATTACTAATGCATCCACTATTTCTGGAGCTACTTCCTTAAGTACTCTGGGATGCAGCCTATCTGGCCCTGGGGATTTATCGGCCTTTAATCCATTTAATTTACCCAACATCACTTCCCGGCTAACCTGGATTTCACTCAATTCCTCCAACTCCTTTGACCCGCGGTCCCCTGCTATTTCCGGCAGATTATTTATGTCTTCCTTAGTGAAGACGGAACCAAAGTAGTTATTCAATTGGTCCGCCATATCCTTGTTCCCCATGATCAACTCACCCGTTTCTGACTGCAAGGGACCTACATTTGTTTTAACTAATCTCTTTCTTTTCACATATCTATAAAAACTTTTGCAGTCAGTTTTTATGTTCCCTGCCAGTTTTCTTTCATAATCTATTTTTCCTTTCCTAATTAAGCCCTTTGTCCTCCTCTGCTGGTCTCTGAATTTCTCCCAGTCCTCCGGTATGCTGCTTTTTCTGGCTAATTTGTACGCATCATCCTTAGTCTATAAACTAAAAAATATATATAATTTCCATTTCTGGCTTTAGATGAAGCAAGATAGATAGGAAAAAGACACGGACAAAATCCTTTAGTGACAAAATGAATGCGTGTGCATCCACCAAACCTAATGCGATTCGTCAGACATGCGTTATGTGAGGGATAGGACTGATGGTTTAAGCAGGAGCTGCAGACAAACTAAATGGAAGCATAGAATTGGAGAAATGGTTGCAAAATTCAGCAAATAATCTGCTTACAAAGTAGCCCCAGGTAAAATCCATCCTTGAAAAGAGTAATGCTGAATCTGGGAATGATTCTGAGTATCAAAAGTACTATGTTGAGACTGGATAGACTCGGTTTGTACTCGCTAGAATTTAGAAGATTGAGGGGGGATCTTATAGAAACTTACAAAATTCTTAAGGGGTTGGACAGGCTAGATGCAGGAAGATTGTTTCCGATGTTGGGGAAGTCCAGAACAAGGGGTCACAGTTTAAGGATAAGGGGGAAATCTTTTAGGACCGAGATGAGGAAAACTTTTTTCACACAGAGAGTGGTGAATCTCTGGAATTCTCTGCCACAGAAGGTAGTTGAGGCCAGTTTGTTGGCTATATTTAAGAGGGAGTTAGATGTGGCCCTTGTGGCTAAAGGGATCAGGGGGTATGGAGAGAAGGCAGGTACAGGACACTGAGTTGGATGATCAGCCATGATCATATTGAATGGCGGTGCAGGCTCGAAGGGCCGAATGGCCTACTCCTGCACCTATTTTCTATGTTTCTATGTTTATACGACCAGCCAAAGATTGGTCTTTGGTAAGCTGATGGCACTATCATAATCATACTTTATTAGCCAAGTATGTTTTGCAACAAACGAGGAATTTGATTTGCCATACAGTCATACCAATAAAAAGCAACAGAACACACAAAATACATTTGAACATAAACATCCACCACAGTGACTCCTCCACATTCCTCACTGTGATGGAAGGCGAAAAAAAGTTCAATCTCTTCCCTTCTTTGTTCTCCCGCGGTCGGGGGCCTCGAGCCCTCCGTTGACGGGGCGATCTTGGGCGCTCGCCCAAACTGTGATTACCTTTCTAGTGTTAACTTAGTTCCAAAATATCTGATGGAAAGGATCGAGTTGGCAGGACATGGGATTGTCTGCACAAAACTTGCCCCTTGTGGGAGGAAGTGGGACAACCTTGGACTAGCGTGAACGGGTGATCGGTGGTCTGCAGGCTGAAGGGCCTGTTTCCATGCTGTCTCTTTCAATCAATTCATTCAATGATAATCCAATGATTACGGGTGGATAGGATAAAATGGGTGACAAAGATTCTGACAGGATGCTCTCAAAATAGGGGCAATTTTCCTCTCCCATTACTACATAATGACTCCCTCCCCTGACTCTCCGTCTGAAGAAGGGACTTGACCCGAAACTTCACCTACTCCTTTTCTCCCAAGATGCTGCCTGACCCGCCGAGTTACTCCAGCTTCTTGTGTCTACAGTTTAAACCACCATCTGCAGTTCCTTCCTACACATAATGAAACACCCTATACAACAATACTATCCATGGAATTGTATTACATTGACTGCAAGCCAGCAGTTCCCTATGCAAGCAATCTATTGAATGAAAGAAAGCATAGTGTAATCGCTTGGAAACGGGTGTACTAGAAGAGAAACCAACTCCCCTGTGCTGTTACATAAGTAAAAATAAATAGGCGCAGTAGTCCAAATGATTCTTCACGCTGCACTTCCACTCCACTGCCATCTTCCAGAACTGAGCCCATTTTGCTCAGTCTAGTTTGGTCTAGAGATACAGCATGGAAACAGGCCCTTCGGCCCACCAAGTCCACACCGGCCATCAATCACCCGTACACTAGTTCCACGTTATCCCACTTTCTTATTCCTACACGCCAGGAGCAATCTGCGGAAGCCAATTGACCTGCAAGCCCACACGTCTTTGAAGTGTGGGAGGAAGCCGGAGCACCCGGAGAAATCCCACGCAGGGAGAACGTACGAACTCCACACAGACAGCACCCGTAGTCAGGATCGAACCCGGGTCTCTGGCGCTGTGAGGCGGAAGCTCTACCGCTGCGCCACCGTGCCGCCATACATTCATGAGTGGAAAACAAGAGAGGGCAACATTATGAGTACTACTGATGTTTGCATGAGTGAAAGAAAAACAAGTTTATATTTCCAGCATCAACTTTATCTTTCCATTATGTGCCTATATTAGATATAATATAAATTGACAAGCAATAAAGATTTGAGGCTGACTCTAATAAGAATAAAGTTGGTGATCTGGATATTTAATTGAACGGGCTGAATGAAATCACTTTAATACAGTAATAGGTTTCAAAAGAGCCTGAACAATGGATACAGGGAATTTATGTAGAATTTCAACAATTGAATACACAGAGGCCAATGTGCCCTTGTAGTGACTGACTCGTGATGTGTAAAATTACTGTAACTATTGCTTTTCATTACTAGAGTAATTATCAGTGATCTTAAGTTAAATCATATGATAACGCACATAATAAATCCTGATGAAATAGACGGAAGAGAGACCACAAAATGCTGGAGTAACTCAGCGGGACAGGCAGCATCTCTGGAGAGAAGGAGTGGGTGACATTTCGGGTCAGTCTGAAGAAAGGTCTCAAACTGAAACACCACCCATTCCTTCTCTCCAGAGACGCTGCCTGTCCTGCTGAGTTACCACAGCATTTTGACTCCATCTTCGGTTTAAACCAGCACCTGCAGTTCCTTACTACACTGACAGAAGGATTCAGGAATTGACTCGTCGGGACCTGCAGCTAGATTCTGTTTGCCTTTCAATTTATTTTATGGGGAAACTTGAATTTTCTATTTTTTCTCTTTTGCAGAAACCCTCCTACAGTCGTGCTGAACCTTGGTGTTTCTACGAAAGCGATTATGGTTACATAATGAACACAGCCAAAGGGATTAAGCAGACAAGAAATGGAATGAGTGTTGAAATTAAACGGAATACAGCGTATCCGAAGCGATACCAAATGCAGACGCCGACTGTGGAAACGCTCCAGGTCGATGTCAGATACTTAAATGACCATATGTTGAATTTTAAGGTAAGGTTCAGTCGGCTGTATACACCCAAGGGGTTTTGATAGCATATCGTTAAACAGAAATTGAGCATTACTGTGGATTAGTTTAGTTTAGAGTTACAGCGTGGCAACAGGCCCTTCGGCCCACCGTGTGTGCACCAACCAGCGATCCCCACACACTAGCACTATCCTTCACACACTAGGGACAATTAGCTTATTTTAAATGCTCTAAGGGTGGCACGGTGGCGCAGTGGTAGAGTTGCACTCTTACAGTGCTGCGGGCCCGGGTTCAATCCTGACCATGGATGCTGTCCTTACGGAGTTTGTACGTTCTCCCCGCGACCACGTGGGTTTTCTCCTGGTGCTCTGTTTTTTTTTTTACACAAAGAGCGGTGGGCGTATAGAACGAGCTGCCGGAGGAGGTAGTTGAGGCAAGTATTATCGCAACTTTAAGAAGCAGTTAGTCAGGTACTTGGATAGGACAGGTTTACTGGGAAATGGGCCAAATGAGACTAATGTAGATGGGGCATGTTGGACAGCGTGGGCAAATTGGGCCGAAGGGCCTGTTTCCATTCTGTATGAATCTATGATACAAGGTGCTAGAGTAACTCAGCGTTGTGTTTAAGAAGGAACTGCAGATGCTGGAAAATCGTAGCCAGACAAAAATGCAGGAGAAACTCAGCGGGTGAGGCAGCATCTATTGAGCGAAGGAAATAGGCGACGTTTCGGGTCGAGACCATTCTTCAGACCCTGAAGAAGGGTCTTTACCTGAAACGTCGCCTATTTCCTTCACTCCATAGATGCTGCCTCACCCGTAGAGTAATTCAGCGGGTCAGGCGGCATCTCTGGGAAGGTCCCGACCCGAAACATTGCCTGTGCATATTCTTCAGAGATGCTACCTGACTCGCTGAGTTACTTGGTGCCTTTATAAGTCTTGCTCTAGCTGCCTAAAGCAGAGAACATTGACAGGTGCCCTCTGTTCATGCCTTGTGTCATTCATAAGGACTTTGTTGTTAGGAGCAGAATTAGGCCATTGTCAATAAGTCTACTCCGCCATTCAATCATGGCTGATCTGTCGCACCCTCCTAACCCCATTCTCCTGCCGTCTCCCCAGCACCCCTGACACCCATATTAATCAAGAATATAATAATAATAATAATAATAATAATAATGGATGGGATTTATATAGCGCCTTTCTAATACTCAAGGTGCTTTACATCGCATTATTCATTCACTCCTCAGTCACACTCGGCGGTGGTAAGCTACTTCTGTAGCCACAGCTGCCCTGGGGCAGACTGACGGAAGCGTGGCTGCCAATCTGCGCCTACGGCCCCTCCGACCACCACCAATCACTCACACACATTCACACACAGGCAAAGGTGGGTGAAGTGTCTTGCCCAAGGACCAAGAATATATCTATTTCTGCGTTAAAAAATATCCAATTACAGCCTCCATAACCTTCCGTGGCAAAAATTCCACAGATTCCCCACCCTCTGACAAAATAAATTCCTCCTCGTCTCCTTTCTAAAGGAAAGTCTTTTAATTATGAGGATAAGGCCTCTGGTTCTAGACTCTCCCACCAGTGGAAACACCCTGTCCACATCCACTCTACCCAGGCCTTTCACTATTCGATAAGTTTCAATGAGATCCCCCCGCTCATTACCAGAAGGTTTGGCCATAGCAGCAGCATCGTTAAAAAGCCTAGAAAGACTTTGTGTTCAGCAATGAGTAACTCGCCTTCAATTACTCTGGGCCCACATCACCCACGCCAGGGCTCAGATGAGCAAAGTGACAGAGTATTCACTGCTTGTGTGGACTGAATAGCCAAAGAATTCAAGGCATTCACGTTATCCAAGGCAGAGCAGTTCACTTGACCAGTGCTGTTTCCGTCAGGGTTAATTTGGACATCATCTATCATGGGTGGATCGTGACCATGGTCTGGTCTACGGGATGCAATGTAGCAATCTATCATGGTTATTTCAATGACATTTTATAATGCAGTGAACTCCAGTAGAACAAGCAAATAGCAAACTGGCGGAGGAACTCAACAGGTAACTGCTGCTCTGTCCCCGTGCTGCACCTCTCTATGTTCAATGTTCTAAACCAAATTGCTGGAGGAACTCAGCAAGTCAGGCAGCATCTGTGGAGGCAAATGGATAGTCCACGTTACGAGTCGGGATCCCGAAGCTGGGATCCTTGCCTTTTGCCTAGATTGGACGGCACGGTGGCACAGTGGTGGAGTTGCTGCCTCGCAGCGCCAGAGACCCGGGTTTGACACCGACTGTCTGTACGGAGTTTGTACGTTCTCCCTGTTGGTTTTCTCCAGGTGCTCCGGTTTCCTCCCACACTCTAAAGACATGTAGGTTAATTGTCTTCAGTAAAAATTGTAAATTGTCGCTAGTGTATCGAGATAGTGCTAGCGTACGTGGTGATCGCTGGTTGGCGCCAACTCAGTGGGCCGAATGGCCGGATTTTATGTTGTATCTCCAAAGTCCGAAGTCTAACTTGTAGCATCTGCAGGTTGACAAAAATGGTGGAGAAACTCAGCGGGTGCGGCAGCATCTATGGAGCGAAGGAAATAGGCAACGTTTCGGGCCGAAACCCTTCTTCAGACCCGAAACGTTGCCTATTTCCTTTGCTCCATAGATGCTGCCGCACCCGCTGAGTTTCTCCAGCATTTATGTCTACCGTTCGATTTTCCAGCATCTGCAGTTCCTTCTTGAACATTGTAGCATCTGCAGTCTTTTATGTCTCTATCTGATCTTTGATTTACAGATCTTTCCAAAGAGTCTTAGATATTTTCTTCAAGCCATAATTTCCCTCCACAGAGGGTGGCACGGTGGTGCAGGAATAGAGTTGCTGCCTTACATCGCCAGAGACTCGGGTTCGACCCTGACCACGGGTGCTGTCTGTACATTCTCCCTATGACTGCGTGTGTTTTCTCCAGGTTTCCTCCCACATTCAAAGACATGCAAGTTTGTAGGTTAATTGGCCTTGTTCCTAGTGTGTAGGATTCAGCTAGTGTATGGGTGATCATTGGTTGGTGTGGACCTGATGGGCTAAAAGGCTTGTTTCAATGCTGTTTCCGTGGCCTGCTATAGCAGTTTGTCTTTTGCTCAAGATTCCAGCAGCTGAAGTCTCTTGTGTCTCCAATTCCAATACTAAAACGTACAAAAGTACTTAACATACATTACGTAATACAATACACAACGTACTCTTAACTTGTCCCTCAACACTATTCTGGCCATACCATCATCGTGTGACATGTGAAATCACATGTATGTACGGTTTTTGTTATGATAAGGGCGGCACGGTGGCGCAGCGGTAGAGATACCGCCTTATGCCCCTGTCCCACTTAGGAAACCTGAACGGAAACCTCTGGGGACTTTGCGCCCCACCCAAGGTTTCAGTGCGGTTCCCGGAGGTTATTGTCAGTCTCCCTACCTGCTTCCACTACCTGCAACCTCCGGGAACCGCACGGAAACCTTGAGTGGAGCGCAAAGTCTCCAGAGGTTTCCGTTCAGGTTTCCTAAGTGGGACGGGCATTAACAGCGCCAGAGACCCGGGTCCGATCCTGTTTACGGCTGCTTGTCTTTACGGAGTTTATACATTCTCCCGTGACATGCGTGGGTTTTCTCCAAGATCTTCAGCTTCCTCCCACACTCCAAAGACGTACAGGTTGTTGGTTAATTGGCTTGGTGTAAATGTAAATGTAAAAGTGTCCCTAGTGTGTGTTGGGTAGTGTTAGTGTGTGAGGATTGCTGTTCAGTGTGGACTCGGTGGGCCGAAGGGCCTATTTCCGCGCTGTATCTCTAAACTAAACTAAAGCTAATTAATCCTTTTTTTTTAAATTTAGGAGAAAGAATGTTGACCTGGATACGGAGATTAATTCAAACATTGCAAATGCAGAAATAATAGCTGGGAAGGCAGGTGATACCGCTCGGCTGATGAAACATTAACTTTCTCTCTTCATCTGCCTGAGCTACTGTGCACTTTCAACAGTTTCTGTTTCTAAATAGAGAGCAAAATGAAATTTCCTTGAAAGGAAACGAGGAGGAATTTCTTTAGTCAGAGGGTGGTGAACCTGTGGAATTCATTGCCACCGACGGCTGTGGAGGCCAAGTCGTTGAGTATTTTCAATGGCAGAGATTGACAGATTCTTGATTAGTACGGGTGTCAAGGATTATGGGGAGAAGGCAGGAAAATGGGGTTGAGAGAGAAAGATAGATCATGCACGATTGAATGGTGGAGTAGACCTGATGGGCCGAATGGTCGAAATCTGCTCCTAGAACAGAAACGTACGAACTTTTGCATCCTAAACTGCTGGAGCATGTCACAATAAGTTTAGACAAGCTGATATAAATGTTAAATCAACCTGTTATTTCTGCAGATTTTTGATCCCCTGGAAAAGCGGTTTGAGGTTCCAATCCAATTAAATATTCCCAACACGACTGACGGAAATGGTGATTCAAGACTTTATGACGTTGAATTTGTCAATAATCCTTTTGGTATACAAGTCAAACGAAAGAGTACTGGAATAATAATGTGAGTGCTTGATTTTCTGATTTATTTTATTTCTGTGCAGATAATAACTCCGCAGAGCAAAATGGTGAGGAATTGTAAACAATCCTGTATAGCAAAACAATTTGAACTTCCATATTTGAAAATAATGCTTCTGCCAAAATAAGCAACTCGAATAATGCCTGGAACTAAACTCTTAGTATAGGAGAGAGATCGAGAACCTTGTGGCCTGGTTTCGAGGCCTTAATATCAACAAGACGACAGGGTTGATTGTGGAGCTACGGAAGCGATGATATGAATAATAATGAAACTGCTGCAGAGATGGTCAAGAGCTTTGAAGTTTTTAGATGTCTTTATAAACACAAGAAGATGGCGGCATGGTGGCATTGCAGTAGAGCTACTGCCTGACAGTGCCAGAGACCCGGGTTTGATCCTGACTACGCGTGCTGCCTGTACGGAGTTTGAATATTTTCCCCGTGACCTGGGCGGATTTTCTCCGAGATCTCCGGTTTCCTCCCATGTGCAAGTTTGTAGGTGAATTGGCTTGGTATGAATGTAAAAATTGTCCCTAGTGTGTGTAGGATAGTGTAAGTGTGCAGGGATCTCTGGTCGGCACAGTCTGGGTAGCCTGTTTCCGCACTGTATCTCTAAACTAAATTAAATTAAAGTGTTTGTGTTTTACTATAAGATGATTCAAATTTTGAATGTGTTGTTTTATTCAGTGAGGTGCCACTATGATGGTGTTGACTCCATGTTGACCTGGTGTATTAATTCTCCAAGATAGCCCATCGCAACTGTGGAATTCATTGCCACAGAAGACTGTGGAGGCCAAGTCAATGGATATTTCTAAGCCGGAGATGGACAGATTCTTGATTAGTACGGGTGTCAGAGGTTATGGGAAGAAGGTGGGAGAATGAGATTGAGGGGGTAAGATAGATCAGCCATGATTGAATGGTGGCGGAGACTTGATGGGCCGAATGATGTAATTCTGCTTCTAGAACCTATGAACAGCCTACATCCAGCAGTCGCTGCAAAGACATACCAGTTATTTCTATGACCTCTTTACCATCCAAATCCTCAACACCACCACAGATAAATTGTGTAGGAAGGATCTGCCGATGCTGGTTTAAACCGAAGATAGACACAAAATGCTGGAGTAACTCAGCGGGACAGGCAGCATTCCTGGATAGAAGGAATGGGTGACATTTTGGGCCGAGTCCATTCTTCAGCCGGAAAGTCAGGGGAGAGAGGAAACGGGAGATATGGAAGGGTAGTCTGCCAAAGAAGCTAGTTGAGGCCAGTTCATTGGTTATATTTAAGAGGGAGTTAGATGTGGCCCTTGTGGCTAAAGGGATCAGGGGGTATGGAGAGAAGGCAGGTACAGGATACTGAGTTGGATGATCAGCCATGATCATATTGAATGGCGGTGCAGGCTCGAAGGGCCAAATGGCCTACTCCTGCACCTATTTTCTATGTTTCTATGTAAGATGTGAAAACGAGAGATCAAAGGGGACAAAGGTCAAGGAAAAACATAGAATAGGTCATTGTTAGCTGAGGGGACGGTGGCAACAGTGTAAAATTTAATCAGGAAGACAGTCAGACTGGTGGGAGAACTAGGATGGGGAGGGATGGAGAGCGAGGAAAAGCAAGGGTTTCTTGAAGTTCGAGAAGTCATTATTCATACCGCTGGGTTGTAAGCTGCCCCAAGTGAAATATGAGGTGCTGTTACTCCAGTTTACACTGTGCCTCACTCTGACAGTGGGTACCACCACAATCTCTGATCAGTCTGAAAAAGGAACTGGACCCGGAAACGTCACCCATTCCTTCTCTCCAGATATAGTGCCTCTCCTGCTGAGTTACTCCAGCATTTTGTGTCTTATCTTCGGTTTAAACAAGCATCTACAGTTCCTTCCTACACCACAATATCTTTGCCTTGCTCAATGTCTTATTCATCGTCTGCACTCGTGAGTGCATCCCTGTTCTCTAAATTGCTTTGGTGCCATTCTAAAATTATCTAGCAACTTGGACAAGAAATGTTAAATGCATTCGTTACTGTCTGATGAACCATGCGTGATTACTAATAAATTGACTCTGCAGATTTAAGGCATTCCACACAAAAACACACCACTGCACATATCTGAAGATTATTATTATTTGAATACTTCATTCCCTGGCAAGCATTGAGTTATGGGCCTGTCCCACTTACGTGACTTTTTCGGCGAATCCAGCGGCGACCAGAACAAGGTACGACTCTTTGGGCGACTACTCACGTCCATACAGGCTTCACCCCGCGACATGTCGCCAGGGTGTTGCCTGTATGGTCGTGAGTAGTCTCCTCAGTCGCCCAAAGAGTCGTACAGTCTTTCTGGTCGCCGCTGGATTTTCAACATGTTGAAACTTTTCAGCGACCTGCAACGACCTATGACGGGTGCCGGCAGTCGCCGAAAAAGTCGAGTAAGTGGGACAGGGCCATTAGATAGTCAGAAAAATTACTTTCAGCTAATGGAATATATTTTAAGTACCTATTTTCCTCTTTTTTTGTTAAAAAAAGAAAGACACAACGTGTTGGGGTAACTCAGTGGGCCAGGCAGGATTTCTGCAGAACATGGATGGGCGACGTTTCGGGTCGGGACCTTTCTTCGGACAGGTTGTGTTGTGAGGGGGAAGAAAGATGGAGGAGGACGGGTAAGACAAAGCCTTGCAAGTGATAGGTGGATACAGTGGTGGGACGTTAGAGAGGCAGATGTTTGGTCAAAGGCCAAAGATGATGAGACAAAAGGGTGTGAGATAAGGAGAGAAGAGTTGAAAATTGTGAAGCCAGAGGAAGAAATATTGGTGGAAGGGGAGTGAGATTGGAGGAATGGGTGTAAGACTTGATGAGGCAGAGTGAAGTGAAGGGGGAAAATGGTGAGGGACGATGGACAATAGGTGCAGGAGTAGGCCATTCGGCCCATCGAGCTAGCACCGCCATTCAATGTGATCATGGCTGATCATCCCCAATTAGTACCCCGTTCCTGCTTTCTCCCCAAAATACCCTGACTCCGCTATCTTTAAGAGCCCTATCTAGCTCTCTCTTGAAAGCATCCAGAGAACCTGCCTCCACCATCCTCTGAGGCAGAGAATTCCACAGACTCACAACTCTCTGTGAGAAAAAGTGTTTACTCATCTCCGTTCTAAATGACTTACCCCTTATTCTTAAACTCTGGCCCCTAGTTCTGGACTCCCCCAACATTAGAGAACATGTTTCCTGCCTCTAGCATGTCCAAACCCTTAATAATCTTATATGTTTCAATGAGATGCCCTCTCATCCTTCTAAACTCCAGGGTTTACAAGCCCAGCCGCTCCATTCTCTCAGCATATGACAGTCCTGCCATCCCGGGAATTAACCTTGTAAACCTACGCTGCACTCCCTCAATAGCAAGAATGTCCTTCCTTAATTTAGGGGGCCAAAACTGCACACAATACACAAGGTGTGGTCTCACTAGGGCCCTATATGACTGCAGAAGGACCTCTTTGCTCCTATACTCCACTCCTCTTGTTATAAAGGCCAACATGCCATTCGCTTTCTTCACTGCCTGCTGTACCTGCATGCTTACTTTCATTGACTGATGAACAAGGACCCCCAGATCCTGTTGTACTTCCCCTTTTACCAACATGACACAGTTTAGATAATATCTGCCTACCTGATTTTGCTACCAAAGTGGATAACCTCACATTTATCCACATTAAACTGGATCTGCCATGCATCTGCCCACGCACCCAACCTGTCCAAGTCACCCTGCATTCTCATAGCATCATCCTCACAGTTCACACTGTCACCCAGCTTTGTGTCATCTGCATATTTGCTAATGTTACTTTGAATCCCTTCATCCAAATCATTGATGTATGTTGTAAATAGCTGTGGTCCCAGCACCGAGCCTTGCGGCACCCCACTGGTCACTGCCTACCAATCTGAAAGGGACCTGTAATCCCTACACTTTGTTTCTTGTCTGCCAACCAATTTTCTATCAATGTCAGCACTCTACCCCCAATACCATGTGCCCTACCTTTGCCCACTAATCTCTTTTGTGGGACTTTATCAAATGCTTTCTGAAAGTCCAGGTACACTACATCTACTGGCTCGCCCTTGTCCATTTTCCTAGTTACATCCTCAAAAAATTCAAGAAGATTAGTCAAGCATTAGTCAAGGGACTGCACCCACTCCACACACATCTAGATCTCCTGCCATCAGGCAAGAGATACCGTAGCATCAAAGCCCGGACAACCAGGCTGCTAAACAGCTTCCTTCCACAGGCTGTGAGGCTGCTAAACAGTCACTCCACCTGATTCTGCTGCTTTTGCACTGACAATTTAATAACTCTGGCACTGAGTAATAACTCTGGCACTGGCTCAGGCCACTTAAATCAACTGCCCTGGACATTTTATGACTTTTTTTTTCTACTTGTATTTTAATGTTGCTTTTTTTACCTGCACTTTAAAAAAAAATATTCGTACTGTTTTTATCAGGAACTGGATTGTTTTTATTTATGCGTGAAATGTTTGAGTTTTTATGTGCGATGCTCCGGTATTCCCTGAGAAACGTCTTCTCATTTTGCACTGTACAATTGTTGCTTTGCATGATGACAATAATAGGATGACAATGATAATGATAATGAAGGGAGGGTTATGGTTATGGCTCACTTCCCTTCCACCAATATTCCTTAGAGTCATAGAGTGATACAGTGTGTAATGTAAGCAGGCCCTTTGGCACAACTTGCCCACACCGGCCAACAAGTCCCAGCGACACTAGTCCCATCTGTCCGCATTTTGGCCCATATCCCTCCAAACCTATCCTTATCCATGTACCCGTCTAACTGTTTCATAAACTTTGGAATAGTCCCTGTCTCAATTACCTCCTCTAGCAGCTTGGTCCATACACCCAGCACCATTTGTGTAAAAAAAAAGAACCCCTCAAATTCCTATTAAATCTTTTAATAATAATAATAATAATAATAATAATATATATTTTATTGTCATTGCACATAAGCGCAACGAGATTTGGTTTGCAGCTTCCATCCAATGTCATACCTTAAATAACTAATAAAATTTAGATTTAGATATCCCGCGAACATGGATTGTAAAAAGAACAGTAAAACAGTCAAAACAGTTCAAACAGACTAAAGTGCTGATGTGCCTGTGCGACTTGACCATCCGAGGGAGACAGTCCAGGGGGGATGGGGGGCACTCAGCAGGGCCGGTTCAGAGCCGCTATAGCTCTGGGAATGAAGCTGTTCCTGAGTCTGGAGGTTCGGGCATAGAAGGCCTTGTAACGTCTGCCGGAGGGAAGTAGTTCGAACAGTCCATTACAAGGGTGTGAGGAGTCTTTATGGATGCTGATTGCCTTCCTGAGGCACCTCTTCACCTTAAACCTAAGTCCTCTGGTTTATCACTCCTTCCCCTGGCTTCTGCTGCCCCTGTGACTCCGTTTAAATACTTCACCTGATTCTAGCCGAGGCTGGGTTAGAAACCTTGTTAATTTTGCTCATTCACAAATGGCGTTGGTTAAATTAAATGCAGGGGAATCTGGTGTTTTATATCCCAACAGCTGGAATTCTCAAGTACCTGGCTTCACGTTTACTGATCAATTCATTCAAATCAGCAACCTGCTGCCTTCAGAGTTTATTTATGGTTTTGGAGAAACGGAACATAGGAGTTTCCTACACGATCTGAAGTGGAATACGTGGGGGATGTTTGCCAAGGACCAGCCACCGGGGGTAAGTTTGCAAACGTTATTTCCTCGCTGGTGTTTTATTACCGACTTCAACTGCTGTGAAAGATTGGATTAGCCCAGCCACACATCATCCAATTGCTGAACGTTTTATGGTGAAGAGCAACAGAACCCATTCATGTATAAATCACGGAGCTTCTGATTTACTGTAACGTTTTATCTCCCTCATCCAGAACAATTGTCTGCAACTCCGTGAAGCTGACGATTGATACAAATACTCTTTGTTCGATGGTAGAATGCAGGCTTGTGCATGAAAAGCAAACGTGCTTATGATTGAAAACTCGCTGGTGTCAAGCCAGTGATCATAACCTTTTTAATCTCCTTTCTGAAATGGAATCTAGGCCACTAGGGTGGCACGGTGGTGCAGTGGTCGTGCTGCTGCCTTACAGCCAGAGACCCAGGTTCGATCCTGGCCACGGGTGCTGTCCCAACTGACCTTGTACAATCTGCCCGTGACTGCGTGGGTTTTCCCCGGGTGCTCCGGTTTCCTCCCACACTCCAAAGACGTACTGATTTCTAGGTAAATTAGTTTCGGTAAAGATTGTAAATTGTCCCTAGTGTGAAGGATAATGTTAGTGTATGGGAATCGCTGATTGCCACAGACTCAGTGTGTCGAAGGGTCTGTTTCCACGCTGTATCTCTAAACTACTGACTTGGCATAAATTATTCTTTATTGGCAATAATTGCATTTAGACAAAATTCTTGGTTCTTGGTCTCTTGGTCCCCCAAAATATTCCAAATGGAATTTAAACTGGAGGTGGGTTCTAGAAACAGTTCTAGAAACTGTTAGTATCTGAATGCTTTGTATGGCATTCAAAAGTTTAACCCAGGCAGTTTAAACAAATCGAATAAAACACCATAAGACAAATTCAGCCGTGACCTCTACGCTTATGACAAAGTCACATGGTTTAGATTTCACCCAAAATGCTGGATTAACTCAGCAAGACATGCAGCATCACTGGAGAGAAGGAATGGGTCTGTCCTGTTGAGTTACTCCAGCATTTTGGATCTATCTTTGGTGTAAACCAGCATCTGCAGTTCCTTCCTACACGTAGTCCACTTTAGTTTGTTGTCAGGTGTAGGAAGGAACTGCAGGTGCTGGTTTACACCGAAGATAGACACAAAATGCTGGAGTAACTCGGCGGAAGTGGCAGCATCTCTGGAGAGAAGGAATGGGTGACGTTTCGGATCGAGACCCGCAGATGGGTCTCGAGCTGTAACGTCACCCATTCCTCCTCTCCAGAGATGCTGCCAGTCCCGCTGAGTTACTCCAGCATTTTGCATCGATCTCTAGTTTGTTGTCACTTGTTTGCGGTACAGTGAAAAACGTCCTTATTTAGTTTAGTTTAGAGATACAGTGCGGAAACAGGCCCTTTGGTCCACAGAGTCTGCACCGACCAGCGATCCCCGCACACGAACACTATCCTACACACACCAGGGACAATTTGCATATATTCCAAGCTAATTAACCTACAAACCTGTACGTCTTTGGATTTGGATGACAAATGTAGTTCATGCAGGAAAGGAACTGAAAATCAATCAATCAACATTGAGATTTAAAGGCAATGAGAAGTTAAAAATGCAGAAATATTAAATTACAACTAATTTAAGATGAAAATTTCAAAATGGGTGGGAAAGGTTGATTCTTGGAGCAGTGATGTATATACTGCAGCAAAAATATGTCATCTAATCTCAGATTAGAAACAGATTGACATCAGGAAATATCTCCTTGACTTCCAACTGCACGGGCTCATGGAAACACAATAAATGAAACTGGGTTCGATGTTATTTAAAATGTCCCTTTGAGATTGCAGAGTCATTAAATAGCAGCCATCTGTATTCTGCTCTGGTTGCAGGAAGGCAGGGAGGGAGGTGGTTCTGTGATCAGTGTGTGTGTGCACTGAAAATGTTGTTCATTTCTTGGAGTTCAAATAGCATCATTTAGTAATAGAATCTCATAGTAATTGCACTTTGGTTGTCCCAGCCAGACTTTAGACTGGCTGGGAGATTGCAACCTTCACTCTGTTTCGACGACTGCAATCAAACTGGCGTGCACAATCAAATAAGATCAAATAGAACAAGTTGTCTTACAACTTTAGGCTGTTGCACGCCACACGCAAGAAGAAGAAGACTTTAGACTTTTTACTCTATATCTGCAAAGAAACTAGCCCTTCATCCCACCGAGTCCGCGCCGACCAGCCATCATCCCGTACACGAACCAACACACACTAGGGACAATTTAACAACTTACTGAAGCCAATTAGCCTTCAAACCTGTACGTCTTTGGTGTGTAGGAGCAAATTGGAGCACCCGGGGAAAACCCACGCAGGTCACGGGGAGAATGTACAAACACCATACAGACAGCACCCTTAGTCAGGATTGAACCCGGGTCTCCAGCGCTGTGAGGCAGTGGCTCTACCAGCTGCGCCACTATGCTGCCCCAACATGATCTGTATTTAATAAAAATCATCAATACGTTGTAGTGTAATGTCAATTATGAAAAAAGAATTCATGTGTGATTCACCCAAAGATACTGTCGGTTGTCTCTGATTGGAGAATGCAGCCAATTTACACTTTAATGAGCTCAAAATGGTGCTGATATCAAGTGCCCACGGCACTTCCCGAGATCATTATCCAACACAAGAAGATATGTTGATTTTACATGGAGAATTCTGTGTCTTTCCCAATTGCACAGAAGCAGTGAATTATTAACGAGTTAAATCAATTAAATCAGCAGATTAAAAATTGGAAATAAACCATAAAGTGCTGAGGTATGCACCACGACCAATACAGTGTAGAGAGGAACGTGTGAATGGTGTAATGAGCTGTTCAACGCAACTCTCAGAGACATCTGATGAAGTAATTTTCGGATGGCGGAAGCATTGTGGATAGGTGGTGCAGCGGTAAAATTGCTGCCTTACAGCGCAAGAGACCCAAGTTCGATCCTGACTATGGGTGCTGTCTGTACGGAGTTTGTACATTCTCCCCGTGACCACATGAGTTTCCTCCCACATTCCAAAGATTTGCAGGTTTGTTGTTTAAAAATTTGCTTCTGTAAATTGTTCCTAATGTGTGGGATAGAACTAGTGTCGGCTCGAACTCGGTGGGCCAAAGGGCCTGTTCCCAAGATGTAACTCTAAACTAAACTATCTGAATGTTGAGGGAGGGGGAAAAAAACAGGTTAATACATTTTTGATGCTTGTGTTGTAGTGGCCAAGGAAAGAACGCTCACGTTTTCACCAATCTTTCCACCACCACGCACAAGAAACACAAGACAGACACCATTGTATGCAGATACCGAGAAGTGTGTTCAACTCTGGCTGAACAACTTCTAATCTTGTATGTGGACTCGATAAGAAGAAGAAGTGGCCATCAAGTATTCAGGGGATAGACACAAAATGCTGGAGTAACTCAGCGGGACAGGCAGCATCCCTGGAGAGAAGGAATGGCTGACGTTTTGGGTCGAGACCCTTCCACAGACTGAGAGTCAGACGAGAGGGAAGCTTGAGATATGGAAGTGTACACAGAGAATGTAAGGTGTGAAAATGACTGATCAAAGCAGATGCTGTTCAAGGAAACGTAGCTGATGAAAATGTTGGCTGAGGGGAAGGTGACAACGAGGCATACAAACAGTAAAATAACCAGGAGGACAGTGAAACTAGTCGGAGAACCAGGGTGGAGATGGAGAGAGAGGGAAAGTAAATATTAATTAAAGTTGGGAGAAATCAATATTCATACAGCTGGATTGTAAGATGTCCAAGCAAAATATGAGATGCTGTTCCTCCAATTTGGACTGGGCCTCAATCTGACAGTGGAGGAAGCCCAGGACAAAAAGATCAGCGTGGGAGGGGAAGTCAAGTGTTTGGCAACTGGGAGATCAGGTAAGTCTAGGCGGTCTGAGCGGAGGTGTTCAACGAAACGATCGCCAAGCCTGCGCTTGGTCTCGCCAATATATAAGAGAATTGATGGTTGTGGTTGGAAGTTCAGAGTAGGGGGATTTTGGATGGTGGAGAATGATGCCCTTGTGAGGAGGGATGAGTGTGAGAGGCAAGTTGTGCTCTTGGTCCTAAGTGTGCCATTGTACTCTTTGCATTTGGTAAACTACATTTTAACAAGAGGTCGGACAGACTTGGATTGTCTTTTCTGGTTATGGGGAGACCCTGATAAAAACGAATTATCCAAATACTCAGCTGCTCAGGCAGCATCTGTGGAGAGAATTGAATGGAATTAATGATTCGGGTCAGTGACCTTTCACTTGGAAAATAATGTTAATGTGGACAAATTTCTATCCAATGGATTCCAGTTTAACACCAATATTTTTAGTTTGGGTTAGAGATACAGCGTGGAAATAGGCCCTTCGGCCCTTCGGCCCACTGAGTCCGTACCGACCAGTAATCCCTGCACACCAACACCATCCCACACACAAGGGACAATTTACAATTTTACCAAGCCAATTAACATGCAAACCTGTACGTCTTTGGAGTGTGGGAGGAAACCGGAGCACCCGGAGAAAACCCACGCAGGTCACGGGGGGGAACGTACAAACTCCGTACAGACAGCAATAGACAATAGGTGCAGGAGTAGGCTATTTGGCCCTTCGAGCCAGCACCACCATTCAATGTGATCATGGCTGATCATCCACAATCAGTACCTATTTGCCTATTTCCTTCGCTCCATAGATGTTGTTGCACCCGCTGAGTTTTTCCAGCACTTTAGTCTACCTTAGATTTTCCAGCATCTGCAGTTCCTTCTTAAACACCTCGTTCCTGCCTTCGCCCCATATCCCCTGACTCCGCTATCTTTAAGAGCCCTATCCAGCTCTCTCTTGAAATTATTCGTGGAATCGGTCTCCACTGCCCACTGAGGCAGAGAATTCCACAGACTCACAACTGTGTGAAAAAGTGTTTCCTCATCTGTGTTCTAAATGGCTTACCCCTTATTCTTAAATTCGTACATGTGGACAGGATCGAGCCCGGGTCTCTGGGGCAACTCTACCGCTGAGCCACTGTGCTTGCGATACTGTGAGTGTTCTTTAATAAAATGAAAAGACTTGCTACAACTCTTCCCTTTAATATATATATGTATTCACAGTATAAAATGAACAGCTATGGGAGCCATCCCTTTTATATGGGTCTTGAAGAGGAGATCGAAGCACATGGTGTGCTATTATTGAACAGCAATGCGATGGGTGAGTTAATCTGTTCTTGTGATTTTTTATTTAAAGAATATATTAATCATTTCCAGCTTCATTTTTGCATCAAAATCCAAACAGCAATGTAATCCTAGTAAAACATGCTAAGAATATAAACATAATATTTAAGGCCGAGTTAGATAGATTCTCGGTTTAGTACGGGTGTCAGGGGTTACGGGGAGACGGCAGGAGAATGGGGTTGGGAGGGAGAGATAGATCAGCCACGATTGAATGACGGAGTAAACCTGATGGGCCGAATGGCCTAAACCTGCTCCTATCACTCATGAAAATTCTAAGTTTACATATATTTTATTTTATTAACTCTTTGTTTCGCGGTTCGTGGTACATCGAGCGCGAGGGCCGTGCGGACTTGGGTCTCCACAAATGGCCGTGCCAGCGTGGTGTATATGCAAAGATAATTTTCCTGTGCAGTTGCATATTTAGTTTAGTTTAGAGTTAGAGCGCGGAAACAGGCCTTTCGGCCCACCGAGTCCGTGCTGACCAGCGATCCCCGCACACTAGCACTATCCTACACACACTTGGGACAATTTACATTTACACCAAGCCAATGAGCCTGTACGTTTTTGGAGTGTGGGAGGAAACCGAAGATCTCAAAGAAAGCCAATGCAGTCAAGGGGAGAACGTACAAACTCAGTACAGACAGTACCCGCAGTCGAGATCAAACCCGGGTCTCTGGTGCTGTAAGGCAGCAACTCTACCGCTGCGCCACTGTGCCACCCTGATATATGCAAAAATAATTTTACTGTGCAGTTGCATATGTGACAAATAAATCTCCATCGAACCATTGCTTATTGAAAATTGCTAGAAACCGTCAGTATAAAAAATGAAGCACATTTTATTAAATTTGTTTCTGTCCTGTAAAAAAAACACTAAAGATACCCAGCAACGATAAATAATTGATGCCAGATCAACTTAGCCTGCTTCATATATTCACGTTGTCATCTTAAGGTCTGTGTGGACTTTAATTCTGCTTTGATTTCCTGATTTATATGGCCATGAAAGTAGTCAATACAAATATCAAAGTTAATTGCTATAAACCGATAAACAACCCACAAAGCAAAGAATTACAGCTGATGATAATCAGGCTAAAGATCCGAAATGTTAACGTTTCCATTGATCATTGATAAACTGTCTGCATGAAAGGTGAAACAAAGCATTGGGATGATTGCTTGCTCACAGTCCATGAAATGCATTTAACAGATGTGACTCGCACAGAGGCGCAACGGCAGGGTGGCATCCCATATTCACAAGTTCATCAGTTCTAGGAGCAGAATTGGGCCATTCGGCCCATCAAGTCTACTCCAGCAATAAATCATGGCTGACCTATCTTTTCCTTTCAACGCCATTCTCCTGCCTTCTCCCCGTAACCCCAGACAATCCTGACTAATCAAGAAATCCTGGGTCAATGCCTCCAAACCACAGTTACTGAGTACAAAACAACAAATGTAACTGTGGGAGCCCTTTATGTGGCGACTATTGCATACCCTGGGCATGCACGCAAAGAATGTCACTGTGACCTGTCACATGTGACAATAAAGTATTCATTCAAATGGGAATAACTGAACAATTTTCTGGAATTGTTCAATTTGGGTGAGTGTTGGGTCCAGACTGTGTCTGGTCAAACGATGATGTATTGAGCTCAGTTGGATAGAGGAATCAGTGGGAGTGGGACTCGATTAGAGAGAGGTACAACCAGAAGCTCAGGAAAGGCGACACAATTGTGCAGGTGGATAAGTGATGGTCTTGGAATCATGATAAGGCACAGACATCGTGGGCCAAAGGGCCTGTTCTTGTGCTGTACCAAACTATGTTCCGGGTTCCAATTAGGGACACATTCAAGCAAAAGTTCAGGACTACATTTTGCAGCTAATGGAGTTCAAAGGTTATGGGGAGAAGGCAGGAGAATGGGGTTGAGCGGGAAAGATAGATCAGCCATGAATGAATGGCGGAGTAGACTCGATGGGCCGAATGGCCAAATTCTGCTCCTATGACTTATGAACATATGGAGTTGTTTTGCTAATTAAAGCACACGGTATTGGGGGTTCAGTATTGATGTGGATAGAGAACTGGTTGGCAGACAGGAAGCAAAGAGTTGGAGTAAACGGGTCCTTTTCACAATGGCAGGCAGTGACTAGTGGGGTACCGCAAGGCTCAGTTCTGGGACCCCAGCTATTTACGATATATATTAATGATTTGGACGAGGGAATTGAATGCAACATCTCCAAGTTTGCCGATGACACGAAGCTGGGGGGCAGTGTTAGCTGTGAGGAGGATGCTAGGAGGCTGCAAGGTGACTTGGATAGGCTGGGTGAGTGGGCAAATGCATGGCAGATGACAATAAATTTGTATTGTATAGATGCAGTATAATGTGGATAAATGTGAGGTTATCCACTTTGGTGGCAAAAACAGGAAAGTAGATTATTATCTGAATGGTGGCCGATTAGGAAAGGGGGAGATGCAACGAGACCTGGGTGTCATGGTACACCAGTCATTAAAAGTAGGCATGCAGGTGCAACAGGCAGTGAAGAAGGCGAATGGTATGTTAGCATTCATAGCAAAAGGATTTGAGTATAGGAGCAGGGAGGTTCTACTGCAGTTGTACAGGGTCTTGGTGAGACCACACCTGGAGTATTGCGTATAGTTTTGGTCTCCTAATCTGAGGAAAGACATTCTTGCCATAGAGGGAGTACAGAGAAGGTTCACCAGACTGATTCCTGGGATGTCAGGACTTTCATATGAAGAAAGACTGGATAGACTCGGTTTGTACTCGCTAGAATTTAGAAGATTGAGGGGGGATCTTATAGAAACTTACAAAATTCTTAAGAGGTTGGACAGGCTAGATGCAGGAAGATTGTTCCCGATGTTGGGGAAGTCCAGAACAAGGGGTCACAGTTTAAGGATAAGGGGGAAATCTTTTAGATCCGAGATGAGGAAAACCTTTTTCACACAGAGAGTGGTGAATCTCTGGAATTCTCTGCCGCAGAAGGTAGTTGAGGCCAGTTCATTGGCTATATTTAAGAGGGAGTTAGATGTGGCCCTTGTGGCTAAAGGGATCAGAGGGTATGGAGAGAAGGCAGGTACAGGATACTGAGTTGGATGATCAGCCATGATCATATTGAATGGCGGTGCAGGCTCGAAGGGCCGAATGGCCTACTCCTGCACCTATTTTCTATGTTTCTATGTTTCTATGTCTGAAGAAGAGTCTCAACCCGAAACGCCACCTATTCCTTCGCTCCATAGACGCTGCCTCACCCGCTGAGTTTCTCCAGCATTTTTGTCTACCCTGGGGGTATGTATTTTCAAACGTTCATGCTCTGTCTGTATATCTGCACTAATTCTGCAAATATATCGTTTTGCTCCAGATGTGACTCTTCAACCATCTCCTGCTCTCACCTATCGCACTATTGGAGGAATCCTAGATTTTTATATGTTTCTTGGTCCAACTCCAGAAGAGGTGGTCAAACAGTACACATCAGTAAGTATCTGTTTTCCTTCGCTGAAAGATAATAACCCGGGAGTATGGATTTGGAGGGAAGTTGATAATGCTTAATGGTACTGGCCGGTGGTGGGGCTATGGATGAAGTGGTGGAGATGATGGTGTAGCTGGCAACTTTCAAAGTTACAAAGTACCCAGATAAGCAGTTAATGTGATGTAACCTTACAAGGCTGCTGACTTGGATCAGGAAAAGTAGAATTGGTCATATTAATTCTGCAAGGACACTCATTGTTATTATTATTATTATTATTATTGTTATTATTATTATTATTATTATTATTTTTCTGTGGTTCTATAAAGCAAACACAAATATTGCTAAATAATTCAGTGAGAAGTCTCAACCATGTTTATTCAGAACCAGTACACATCTCTAATTTTAAATTACTCCCCAATCAAAAGGTTCGAGAAAGCAAATACAAATTTTTGCAAAAGGATTTAGTGTGAAGACTCAAATTTTTTTAAATTGAAAATCAGTATTTGTTGTAGGTTTATATGAATACGTTTAAATTACTTCCCAATTATGGGCTTTCTTGGCTATTTCAGGAGGGCATTAGGAGTTTACCACATTGTTCTAGGTCTGGGGTCACATTGACTCGACTGAATGAGGACATCAGATTTCATTCTTCGAAGGGTACTGGTAAATGAGATGACCTTTTCAAACAACAGGCAGTCATTATGGTTTTGTTCCAAATATATTGAATCTTAAATCCACAAATTTGAAATTCTGCCACTGGATCTTCTGACAAGGTCTCTGGATAGGTCTCGACCCAAAATGTCGCCTATCCATGGTCTCCGCAGATGCTGCCTGACCCGCTGAGTTACTCCAGCACTTTGTGTCCTTCTCTGTTTACTAGTCCAGCCACATCCACTCCACTGCTCTGTCTAGATTGAGTTGAAAGCTATACCTTGATGTACGAGGCTGAATGTTAATGCAAGGACAAGTTAGGTTGAACAAGTTAGGTCTTTATTCTTTGGAGCGCAGAAGGTTAAGGGGGGGACTTGATAGAGGTCTTTAAAATAATGAGAGGGATAGACAGAGTTGACGTGGATCAAGCTTTTCCCATTGAGAATAGGGAAGATTCAAACAAGAGGACATGACTTGAGAATTAAGGGACAGAAGTTTAGGGGTAACGTGAGGGGGAACTTCTTTACTCAGAGAGTGGTAGCTGTGTGGAATGAGCTTCCAGTGGAAGTGGTGGAGGCAGGTTCGATTTTATCATTTATAAATATATTGGATAGGTATATGGACGGGAAAGGAATGGAGGGTTATGGTGTGAGTGCAGGTAGATGGAACTAGGGGGAAATAAGTGTTCGGCATGGACTTGAAGGGCCGAGATGGCCTGTTTTCCGTGCTGTAATTGTTATATGGTAAGTCATTCCATGGTCACTTGCAAAATAAGCATTTGAAAGGGAATGACCAACCTTTATGCAGGTCCGAAGACTTGATACAAAAATGTGGAGTAACTCAGCGACAGGCAGCATCTCTCGAGAGAAGGAATAGGTGACGTTTCGGGTCGAGACCCTTCTTCAGACTAATGCAGGTCTGTTTGCTTGCACAGACAGAAGTCCTAAACCTCACCATAACGTGTGGGGGGAGAATGGTTGACCCATAATCTCTGAACTTCATACAAAGTTCCAGACTGGTGGGTAAATATGGCTTTATAGAATTTAAAAAGAAATAGCAAATGCACTCCAGCTGATTCAAGCTCCCTACATTTTGTACATTCAATTTTCTAATACTAGATGTGAATTAACCACCAAGGGATTTCTTCCAAGCTGTAATCTGATAAGAGTGAAATAATAGATGCAGAATCTTATTGCAACTGTACTCATCATTCATGAGAAAATGATTTGCGGATAAATGTCTATTCTCTTGATTACTTTTGTTGAGATTGTCATTGGTAGATTCCATTACTCAAGCAATAAAGTAACGTGAAAATTGGCGCAGTGAAAGAGCGGCACAGTGGCGCAGCTGGTAGAGCCGCTGACTCACAGCTCCAGGGTCCCGGGTTCGATCCTGACCTCGGCTGCTGTCCATGTGGAGTTTGCACGTTCTCCCTGCGACCACGTGGGTTTCCTCCGGGCGCTCCGGTTTCCTCCCAAAGAACTGCAGATTTGAGAGAGTGGGATTACGTAGAACTAGTGTGAACGGATGATCGATGTTCAACGTGGGTCTGTATCCATGCAGTATCCCTAAACTAAACTAAGCTGTTTGATGGGTCCCATGGTTAGTGTAACAAAATATATATAGGAAATAAGAGTACCACTCAATATGCGCTAAATATTTAATCAAAAAAGCACAGTACATATGACTATAAAAGAGAACCACACGACTGAAAAGAAAACTTCATTTTTCAATGCAACCAAATATTTAATTTTTTTAATGTTCATTCTAGCTTATTGGACGTCCAATCCTGCCCCCCTTTTGGTCACTGGGGTTCCAGTTATGTCGATATGGATACAAGAATCATCAGGAAATAGCTGATTTATTCAGAGACATGAGGAAAGCCAGTATACCCTACGTAAGTTTGTCATGAAATTCTTGCTGTTGTGCTGAAGCAAAGCAAGAATGTCATTGTCCGATCTGAGACACATGACAATAAACTCTCTTGAATCTTGAATCTTGAATCATTAGCAAGTGTTGTATTGAGCTATCGGCAAACTAGCATTTATTTTATCATGGATAAAATAAAATAAACGGATCAGGGCCTTTGATATGAAGAAGGCGCCATTTTGTCCCAACTTGTAACGTGTGAGAATTGGGTTTGGACGCACCAATACAGGTGTCAGAGGTTACGGAGAGAAGGCAGGAGAATGGGGTTGGGAGGGAGAGATAGATCAGCCATGATTGAATGGCGGAGCAGACTTGATGGGTCGAATGGCCTAATTCTACACCTATTCCTTATGATCTTAGGCAGTACACAAGTGTCGCCACGTTTCTGTGTAAAATAAAACTTACCACGTACTCTGACTCTCTGCCCTATCTATGCCCTGACATGATGCCAACTGAAACTGATCTCATCTACCTGCACATGACCTATATTCCCTCTAATCCCTGCACTTGCATGTGCCTCTTAAACGCCATAGTCGTATCTACCTCCACCATCACCCCTGGCAGTGCGTTCCACGCCCCCACCAACTCAATGATTCAAATCAATGATTCAATGATACTTTATTGGCACATGTACCTAGTTACAGAGAAATGCTTTGTTTAGCATACACCCGGTAACATCAAACAGCAGACCTTGCCTAGGCAGGGACTCTGCAGAAGGACCTGGACAGGTAGGGAGAGTGGGCAGAGAAGTGGCAGATGGAATATAATGTAGCAAAGTGTGGGGTCATTCATTTTGGTAGTAGGAATAAAGGCGTAGTCTATTTTCTAAATATTGTGAGAATCCAGAAATGGAAGTGCAAAGGAACTGGGGAGTGCTGGTGCAGGATTCCCAAAAAGTTAAACTGCAAGTTGAATCGGTAGTAAAGAAAGCAAACTCAATGCTAGCATTTATTTCAAGAGGGCTTTTCAATGTGATCAGCCATGATCACATTGAATGGCGGTACTGGCTCAAAGGGCCGAATGGCCTACTCCTGCACCTATTGTCTATTGGCTTATATACAAAAACAGGGATATAATGCTGAGGCTCTACAAGGCTGGTAAGGTCGCATTTGGAATATTGTAAGCAATTTTGGGCACCATATCTGCTGGTTCTGGAGAGAGTCCAGAGGAGGTTTACAAGAATGACCCCAGGAATGAGTGGGTTAACCTATGATGAGCGTTTGTCGGCACTGGGCCTGTACTCACTGGAGTTTAGAAGAATAATGGGGTCCTCATTGAAACCTACAGAAATGTGAAAGGCTTGGATAGGGTGGATGTGGAGAGGATGTTTCCACTAGTGGGAGAGTCTAGGACTAGAGGTCACAGCCTCAGAATTAAAGGACATTCTTTTAGGAAGGAGATGAGGAGAAATTTCTTTAGTCGGTGGTGAATCTGTGGAATTCCTTGCCACAGATGGCTGTAGAGACCAAGTCAGTGGATATTTTTAAAGCAGAGATAGATAGATTCTTGATTAGTACGGGTGTCAGAGGTTATGGGAAGAAGGCTGGAGAATGGGATTGGGTGGGAGAGATAGATCAGCCATGATTGAATGGCGGAGCAGACTTGATGGGTCGAATGGCCTAATTCTACACCTACACCTTATGACATTAGGCAGTACACAAGTGTCGCCACGTTTCTGTGTAAATTAAAACTTCATCATCATCATCCTTTATTGTCATCATGCAAAGCAACAGTTGTACAGTGCAAAATGAGAAGACGTTTCCCAGGGAATACCGGAGCATCGCACATAAAACTTAAACATTTCACGCATAAAAATTTAAAAAAATTAAAAAAACAATCCAGTTCCTGATAAAACAGTACGAATAATTAAAAAAACTGCAGGTAAAAACAGCAACATTAAAATACAAGTAAAAACAGTCTTAAAATGTCCAGGGCATCTGATTTAAGTGGCCAGAGCCAATGACAGAGTTATTACTCAGTGCCAGAGTTATTAAATTGTCAGTGCAAAGCAGCAGAATCAGGTGGAGTGACTGTTTAGCAGCCTCACAGCCTGTGGAAGGAAGCTGTTTATCAGTCTGATTGCTACTTACCACGTACTCTGACTCTCCGCCCTATCTATAATCCCCTCATAATTTTATATAATCTTGTACCATATTAACTCTTTGGTTGCAGGATGTCCAATACGTTGACATTGATTTAATGGAGCGGCAGTTGGATTTCACCCTGGATGAGGATGACTTCCAGGGTTTGCCAGATTTGTTTTATCAAATGAGAAATGATGGGATGAGAACCATCATAATTTTGGTAAGCGCCTGACCAGCCTTCGTGGAAATATTAGACTTCCAATTCCAGTTTGGATTCCAGCGTGGATAACGTATTTCTCCATTAACCATTAAGGATCCAGCAATTTCAGGGAATGAAACCCAGTCTTACAAAGCATTTACCAGTGGACTGCAGGAAAATGTGTTCATTACGTGGGAAAATAGTCCTGACATCATGTGGGGAAAGGTAATCTTTATTTTCAAGTTTATTGAGATATTCAAAATTCAGCAATGCTTTGAAGTGATTTCAGTTACAGTAATCAGAGCAGCGATTCGGAAACTCCAAGCCGCTGAGAGCGTTCTTCTGTTCCAACGCCGGTGCTTCAATCATCCCGGCGAGGGGGCCTGAACATAGCGGCGACTGCGGAGGGTTCAATGGCCCCGACCACGGGTGAACAAGAGGAAGAGGGCTGAACTTTTCTGCCTTCCCTCACAGTGGGAAACGTCGATTCCGCTGTGGGGGATGTTCATGTCATGTTCATTCTATAGTGTTGTATTCATTTTATTTTATTTGCATGTTAACTCAAATTTCACTGCACCATTTTGTGTATGTGACAATAAATGCAACTTGAATTATTATGGGTTTTCTGCCATCATTGAAACTTTTCTCAATGGTTGTATAGTATGTAAAGCAATTGTAATCCTCAAACTTATCGTATCAATGTTACAGGTATGGCCAGATCTCCCAAATGTAACGGTAGACACAACAAAAGACTGGGATTATCAAGTGGAAGTAAGCAAGATTTATCAAAACATTTACACCTTCAGCTGAAATATGTATGCAGCGATGTAACAGAGTGGCGCAGCGGGTAGAGCTGCTGCCTTACTTACTGTGCCAGAGACCCGGGGTTCGATCATGACCTTGGTTGCTGTCTGTGTGGAGTTTGCACGTTCTCCCTGTGACTGTAAGGTTACTCAGGGTGCTCCGGCTTCCTCCCACATCCCAAAGACATGTGGGTTTGTAGGTTGATTGGCCCCTAATGTGTTGGGAATGGAGGAGAAGGTGGGATAACACAGACCTAGTGTGAACGGGTGGTCGATGATCAGCACGGACTCAGTGGGCTGAAGGGTCTGTCTCCATGTTATATCTCGAAACTAAACTAAAAGACGTATCCAAAGCTAAATGGCTTGCCATGTATTTGCATTGAAGCAGCAAACTCAAAAGATGAAGTCAAAATTATTTTGGACTAGACGTCCAACATGCAAGGGAAATTTGAAATAAAATCATATGATCACGCACATTGGAAGCCCTGAGTCTCTTGCAAAGAGTGGGGGAAATCGAGAACCAGAGGGCATAGGTTTAAGGTGAAGGGGGAAATATTTTATAGGAATCGGAGGGGCAGCTTTTTCATGCAAAGGGCGGTGAGTGTGTGGAACGAGCTTCCCGAGGTGTTAATTGTGGCAGTGACGATTGTGAGCTTTAAGAAGCAATTAGACAGGTTTAGGGTGTGAAAGTGGATAGGACAGGTTTAGAGGGCTACGCGCCAAGCTCAGGCAAGTGTGACTAGTGTAGATGGGGCATGTTGCTCGGTGTAGGCATGTTGGTCGGTATGGGCAAGTTGGGCCTGTATCCACTCTATGACTCTATCTAGAAAATGTATAAATGAAATGGACAAGATATTTGCTGTTCTTGCTTAAAATGGTGGTTTTGTGTTGTTGCAGCATTATCGGTCGCATGCTGCTTTCCCGGACTTCTTCCGCAATACAACAGCAGATTGGTGGCACAGATTGATTAAAGATTATCACACCAATCCATCGGACCCAAGCAAAAGTGTGAAGTTTGATGGCCTTTGGATTGTAAGTGTTCAAATACTGTCTCTCATAAGACCACTAGGGGCGCCGCATTGATGGCAGCCTCTGCCTACATGGTTTTTCTGTCTTTTTTTATTTTAGTTTCTTAACAGTTTGTTTGGAGGTTTCTTTAGTTTTTCTATGTGGGGGAGGGGGGTAGGGTAAAGGGGAAACCATTTCCCAGTCACTTCCTGGCTAGGATGCGACTATTCTCCGTGTTGCGTCCTCGCCCCCCCTCCTCGCTGCCTACCAACCGGACCAGAGCTTCAGCAGCGGCGGGGCAGCGCTGGATTCACCGCGGAGCGGGGAGATGCCTACATGGATCGCCGTTTGAAGCTCCGGAGTGTTGGGCCTGCAGCATCAACATCGCGGAGCTGTGGTTCGTACAGCACCCAGCGCGGGCGCCGCTGACTTCAAACTCTCGGGGAGGTCCTGGGACCTTTTGCCGAGAGCCGCCAGCATGAATCTCCGCCCAGCGCGGCCTGTGCACTTCGGGAGCCGCGGACTCCGGTAGGAAGTGGCCGATTCGGAGGTCCAAGCCGCTGAGGTTGTCCTCGCGTTCCGACGTCGGAGTTCCATCATCCTGGCGAGCGGGCCGCCCGTAGCGGCAACTGCAGGGGGCTCGGGAGGCCCCGACCACGGGTGAACATCAAGAACATCAGAGGAAGAGACTGACTCTGGTGCCTTCCCTCACAGTGGGAAACTTTGATTCTGCTGTGTGGGGATGTTTTATGTTGGACTCAATCGTGTGTTGTGTTCTTTATTTTATTTGGTATGGTGTATGGTGACCACACATTTCACTGTGCCAACTGGTCCTGTGACAAATAAATGTATCTTGTATCTTACCAATAATTCCTGTTTCAAATTAGCAATAGAAAAACATTTGGGCAGCACAGTGGCGCAGAGGTAGAGTTGCTGCCTTACATCCATTGCTGTGCCAGAGACCCGGGTTCGATCCCGACTACAGGTGCTGCCTGTACGGAGTTTGTACGTTCTCCCCGTGACCACATGGGTTTTCTCCCACACTCAAAAGACGTACAGGTTTGTAGGTTAATTGGCTTGGTGCATGTGTAAAATTGTCCCTAGTGTGAGTAGGATGGTGTTAACATTTGGGGATCGCGGGCCGAAGGGCCTGTTTCCGCGCTGTATTTCTAAACTAAACTAAACTCGCCCGGATTCCAGGCCCAGTTCCGGACCTGAAGAAGGGTTTGAAGAAGGGTCTCGACCCACAACGTCACCTATCCATATTATCCAGAGATGCTGCCTGACCTGTAGAGTTAAGGGCCTGTCCCACTTTCACAACCTAATTCACGACCTCTGCCGAGTTTGCTCTTGACTCATACTCGCAACATGGTCGTCACGAGGTCGTACGTAGGTCGTAGCAGGCCGTGATGCTAGTCGTAGGTACTCGTGGCATCAAGTAGGTCGGGGCGTTTTTCTAGCCTGATGAACCCCCCCCCCCCCCCTTTATGGTCCGTATTAATGAGGGTTTACTGTATTTTGATTCTGTATTTTTTTAATATAGGACATGAATGAACCAGCAAGTTTTGTTCATGGATCTACTGAAGGCTGTTACAATGCAACATTGAACAATCCACCTTATATGCCAGGTCAGGACATTTTCAACTAAAGAATTCTTGAAATATGTCTCAGCAAGTCGACACAAAAGTGTGATTTGAGGTTTGAGATGAATTGGCTGCAGGGTGCCTTGTCGTTTAAACAGAATACAGCTCACCTGCAGGTCCTGTAACTGGGAACTGATGCATATCAGTTTCAGATTGTTCTGCATTTAAAAAAAAATAAAGACACAAAGTGCTGGAGTAACTCAGCGGGTCAGGCAGCATCTCTGGCGGACATGGATAGGCGATGTATAGACCATGTTTTGGGCCTGAAGAAGGGTCTGAAGAAGGGCCTCGACCCACAACGTCACCTGTCCATATTATCCAGAGATGCTGCCTGACCTGTAGAGTTAAGGCCCCCACCACTGCTTGCCTCTGTTCGCCTATTACCTGCCATACTTTGTCTTTCCTTTCCTCTCTTCCAGCTTTCTTTCAACCTCCACAAACAGTCTGAAGAAGGGTCCCAACCCGAAACGTCGCCCATCCAAGTTCTCCAGAGATGCTACCTGACCTGCTGAGTTACTCCAGCACTTTGTGTCTTTATTTTGGTTAAACGACATCTGCAGTGCCTGTGTCCACATTAAAAATATATATATTTATATATATATATATTTATTTTTTTAAGGAGCTGTACAATTTTATGTATAATTTTAGCCTCAGTGCGTGGGACTAGCTGTCATTTGGCCAGACAAAAGTGCTGGAGAAACTCAGCGGGTGCAGCAGCATCTATGGAGCGAAGGAAATAGGCAATGTTTCGGGCCGAAACCCTTCTTCACACCTGTCATTTGGCCAGGTTAACTTTGACAATGTAGGAACAGTCTCAAATTGATGTCAGTGCAAATCATAAGCAGTGTTATGGTACATGCCCTCTGTTACCCAAGGACAGCCTGTGCCAGTCTCACTGAGGGAGTGGTATTGCCCTATTTTATAAGGTCATGTGATAGGAGCAGAATTAGGCCATTCAGCCCATCAAGTCTACTCCACCATTCAATCATGACACCTGTACTAACCAAGAATCTATATATGCCTAGGAAAGAACTGCAGATGCTGGTTTAAATTGAAGGTAGACACAAAATGCTGGAGTAACTCAGCAGGACAGGCGGCATCTCTAGTGAGAAGGAATGGGTGACGTTTTGGGTCGAGCCCCTTTTTCAGGCCTTTCTACCTATCTATCCATCTCTAAGAATCTATCTATCTCTGCCTTAAAAGGCAGCCTTTCCATTAAAAATACATTGTGCCGCCCTGTGATTACAATATTTTATGTTTTAATGGTTTTGGACAGGAAAATGATAACAGGTGTCTGAGGTTATGCGGAGAAGGCAGGAAAATTGGGTTAGGAGGGAGAGATTGATCAGCCCTGATTGAATGGCAGAGTAGGGCCAAATGGCTTAATTTTGCTCCTATTCCTTATGAACATAATGGGAGTTTTTTTTAATATATAAGCCCAGAACTTATAAACAGGACAGAAAATGATTGTTTTCTGGAAACTTAGTCGAGGGGGTTTGAGAGACTGACTCAACCCAACAGTTGATAAAATCACAAT
This sequence comes from Amblyraja radiata, assembly GCF_010909765.2. Taxonomy (NCBI): domain Eukaryota; kingdom Metazoa; phylum Chordata; class Chondrichthyes; order Rajiformes; family Rajidae; genus Amblyraja; species Amblyraja radiata. The sequence goes on along the minus strand of NC_045968.1, from coordinate 9,701,877 downwards.
CTGTTGTATATTTATCACTCAGTATGTAATTCCAGAAAAAGGAAGAATTTGGTTCATTATGTTATGTTCTATATTCTGTTGTCACCTTTTTATTTTGAGCATCTGTATAATTTTTATTTCGAAGCTCTTGAATCAAAACACTTGGGATTGCAGCACAAGACTCTGTGCATGGAGAGCAAACAGTTTCTGGCAGATGGAACCACAGTCAGACACTACGACGTGCACAACCTGTATGGATGGTCACAAACAAAACTAACATTGAAGTAAGTTGCAGAAGCATCACCCTGCAATCATCCATGATTGTATGAAAGCATGGCAGCACAGCGGTAGAGTTGCTGCCTCACAGCGCCCGAGACCCGAGGTCGATCCAGACCATGGGTGCTGTCTGTACGGAGTTTGTACCTTCTCCCCGTGACCTGCGTGGGTTTTCTCCGGGTGCTCCGGTTACCTCCCGCACCCTAGTTACCATTGGATAGTGTTAGTGTGCAAGGATCGCTGGTCGGCATGGACCACGGACTATATAAATCCCATCCATTATTATTGTTAAAGCAATCTAAACTAAGCATCTTGGATAAAGTGGCAGATATTAAAGAAAGGAGTGAATAAGGGGAAACAATGCTGCTTTTGAATTGGTCATAGAGTCATGTAGTATGATAACAGGCCCTTCGGCCCAACTTGTCCATGCCGACCAACATGCCCCAATTACAAGAAGGGTCTCGACCCAAAACGTCATCCATTCCTTCTATCCAGAGATCCTGCTGAATTACTCCAGCAATTTGTGTCTATCATTAATGTAAACCAGCGTCTGCAGTTCCTTCCTACACATCTTTCATTACAAGATGATGAAATGCCATTAGCCTGAAATATTTATGTTTTGTGTTTGCAACTGTGAGTTATATTATTGCGCTTTAGTTATTGTATATGATCTGTGTGTGTTGCGTTTACAGACCTGGTACGCTGTAAGAATCTTAGAGAACAGAAATGGGCCTATTTGGCCCAACTTGCCCATGCCGACCAACATGCCCCATCTACACTAGTCCCACCTGTCTGCGTTTGGCCCATAGAAAATAGGTGCAGGAATAGGCCACCCAAAATCAATACCCATTCCTGCTTTTTCCCCATATCCCTTGATTCTGTTAGCTAAACCTAACTCTCCCATGAAAATATCCTGTGAATTGGCCTTCACTGCCTTCTGTGGCAGAGAATTCCACAGATTCACAACTCTCTGGGGGAATCTTGCAACGCATGTTGCAATCAAAAGCGCTTGAACAATTGGTTGGGAAGAAAGCAAAACTGTAAGAAAAGTTTTTTCCACATCTCAGTCCTAAATGACCTACCCCTTATTCTTAAACTGTGACCCTGTATCCCTCTAAACCTTTTCTATCCATGTACCTGTCCCAGTGTCTTCATGCTGATCTACATCGGTGAGACCAAGTATAGGCTTGGCGATCGTTTCGCCGAACACCTCCGCTCGGTCCCCATTAACCAGTGATCTTCCGGTGGCTCAGCACTTCAACTCCCTCTCCCATTCCGAATCCAACCTTTCTGACCTGGGCCTCCTCCATGGCCAGAGTGAGCACCACTGGAAATTGGAGGAGCAGCACCTCATATTGGGCAGTCTGCACCCTAGCGGCATAAACATTGACTTCTCCAATTTCCGGTATCCCTTGTTGTCTCCTCCCCTTCTCAGCTCCCCCTCAACTCTGGCTCCTCCTCTTCCTTTCTCCTTTCTTCTCCCTGCCCCCCGCCCCCCCCCCCCACCCTACATCAGTCTGAAGAAGGGTTTTGGCCCGAAACATTGCCTATTTCCTTCGTTCCATAGATGCTGCTGCACCCGCTGAGTTTCTCCAGCACTTTTGTCTCCCTGTGTCTTCTTTATGTGTTGACAGTACTTGACTCAACTGCCCCCTCTGGCAGCTCGTTTCATATCTGTGTGATGGATACCCAGGACGGGAGAGTTCCTCCCCGCCACGGGTACCATGTAATCCCGTGCTACCTGCTCCATGGTCAGATAGTCAGCGACTAAACCATCTCCCACACCTGGTTTGCCAGGTGAGCAGGGGGCTGTGGACCGCCAGCAGGACCAAAAACAAGACCCGTCAAAGGGTGGATGAGCTTCTAGAGAGCCAACGGCCATCCACACTTCACGGTAGAAGTTGCGATCACTGTTGCGCGTAGCATTGTAAGGAATGCCCGTCAGAAACCAGCACCGCTGCGTTGCTAATGGTTTTCAACGATTTAATAATAATAATCATCTGTGTGGAAAAAATGAACAGATACCAAATTATTTGCTTGATTTACTCTTGGTGAATTATATGTTTGAAACATTTTTGCACTCAAATTTTTTTTGCTGGTTCCACATCTGCAATGCAGTAATTTCACCCGAGAGATGATGGAATCAGCATTGACACCTGTCTATGAATGAATTTATAAATGAATGTCCCACTATTTTTGAACTGGATTACATTGATTTAGTGATAGCAAGTCAGAGGAAATTAAGGCCAATTGATCTTGTAAACGCAGAACTAAAAGGCAATGGTTTACGAGAACTGAAGATGGCGAGACACAAAGTGAATGTGACTTTAGGAAAATGAGTAGGATTGAGCAGCAGAGAGGGTTTGCTCTCTGCCATGCTTGGGTAAGATAATGCACTAAAGATAGACACAAAAATACTGGAGTAACTCAGCGGGACAGGCAGCTTCTCTGGATAGAATGAATGGGTGATGTTTCGGGTTGAGGCCCTTCTACAGACTGAGAGTCGGGAGGGAGATACAGAGACGAGGAAGTGTAAGGTGTGAAGACGAGACAAAGGGGATGAAGATCAAGGACCATGTGGAATAGATCATTGTTAGCAAGGAGATGGTAACAACTGATAAAATGTAAACAGGACAGTCAGACTAGTCGGAGAACTGGGAAGGGGGGAGGGATGGGGAGAGAGGGTGGGCAAGAGTTACTTGAAGTTAGAGAAGTCAATGTTCATACCGCTGGGGTGTAAGCTACCCAAGCAAAATATGAAGTGTTGTTCCTCCAATTTGCGCTGGGCCTCACTCTGACAATGGAGGAAGGCGCAGGCTAGAAAGGTCAGTGTGGGAATGGGAGGGGGAGTTAAAGTGTTTAGCAACCGGGAGATCAGGTAGGTTTAGGCGAACCAAACATAAGATTAAGACAACGCACAGCCTCCCTTGCAGCACTCATTTAGACCGTGCTGCTTCCTGCTGAGAAACAAAAGGGTTTGTGTGTAATGTGAGGAATTCAACAACATGAGAAATGGGTACAAGAGCAGGTCACTGGGCCCTCTGAGACTGCTTCACCATTGCACTCTAATGACTGTTGTACCTTGACATCTACTACCTGCTGGATAGAGTAGGAGGATTATCTTGGTACAGAACTCAGTTTGAGAACTTCAAGTGAAACTTCACCACAACTGTAGATTGGTTTTACGTAAGTGTGCAGATTATCTTTGCAATTTATTCCTAGTAAGAGGCAGCTTTTCTTATCCACAAGGTTAATTGAGACACACTTACCAACAAGCATCCTGGGGCTAGCCTGGATTGTTCATAAGACCTAGAGCACGGGCTGGACTTTGGAAATGGTGCCAAATCCTGGCGCCTCTTGCATGCGGGCTCAACAGACTATTTGTGTACACTTTGCTCATCGGGGATAGTGCTTAGGTGCGGCAATACACTCCTGGGCCGCATGGAAGAAAATAATCTCACTGTACATGTTCATAGGTGACAATAATGAACCTGTGAATCAGAACAGTTCAGGCAGGGATTTGGTCAATCCTGAATCTTGCTAATGAACAAATTGAATTATGATTTACTGTACTTCATATAGCAATATGTTTAAGACTTTTGGACAAGTAGAGGGATAGGAACGGTTTAGAGGGACATGGGCCAAATGTGGCCAGCTGGGCCTTGTGTAGATGTTGGTCAGTGTAGGTAAGTTGGGCCGAAGGGCCTGTTTCTGTGCTGTACAACTCCATTGAGAAAGAAAGCCGGTACAAATACTTGTGGGGATGGGGGATGGTACGGAGAGCAAGCGACTTGTTTACCTTTGGCCCTATAGTTTCCTGTTAGTAAGAGATGCAGATTCTCTTCAGTAAACCATGCCTAAGACTTTCTGATATAAAAGAGCAGTTTACTCCGCGTTTGATTGAAGCTTTCAATATGCAGATTGATGGTGAATATATTGAAGCTGTGCAGTCTTGTAAAATCTTATCTACGTTCTGGGTAAAGTAGGAAGCTCCAACTAAATCTTTCGGCGGCAGTGGTAGAGCTGCTGCCTTTCAGCGCCAGAGACCCGGGTTCGATCCTGACCACGGGTGCTGTCTGTACGGAGTTTGTACTTTCACCCTGTGACCACATGGATTTTCTCCTAGTGCTCTGGGATCTTCAGAGACATAGAGGTTTGTAGGTTAATTAGCATTGGTAAATTGTAAAACTTGTCCCTGTTGTGTAGGATGATGCTAGTGTACAGGGTGAACACTGCTCGGTGTGCTAAATGGCCTGTTTACACTCTGTCTCTCTCTAATGTCTAACTTTGGCTTTTGGAAAATGTCCTGTTCTCAAGGGATTACCCGCGTTTATTATCACAATGTCAATCTTACATTTGTCACTGCAATTACAATGCTTGTAATCATGCAATCCTGATAGAAGTCCTGAGCTTACATCTGCCTCTTTGGTGACCCTCGGGCTATCTTTGATCAGACTTTGCTGGCTTTACCTTGCACTAAATGATATTCCTTTATCATGTATCTATCCACTGTAAATGGCTCGATTGTAATCGTGTATTGTCTTTCCGGTGACTGGATAGCACGTGACAAAAGCTTTTCATTGTACCTCTGTAACGAAGGTTAACCTGTGATGAGCATTTGTCGGCACTGGGCCTGTACTCGCTGGAGTTTAGAAGAATGAGCGGGGACCTCATTGAAACATAAAGAATAGTGAAAGGCTTGGATAGGGTCGATGTGGAGAGAATGTTTCCACTAGTGGGAGAGTCCAGGACTAGAGGTCAAAGCCTCAGAATTAAAGGACGTTCTTTTAGGAAGATGAGGAGAAATTTCTTTAGTCGGAGGGTGGTAAATCTGTGGAATTCTTTGCCACAGAAGGCTGTGGAGGCCAAGTCAATGGATATATTTAAGGCAGAGACAGATAGATTAGTACAGGTGACAGAGGGAGAAGGCAGGAGAATGGGGTTTGGAGGGAGCGATAGATCAGACATGATTGTATGGCGGAGTAGACTCGATGGGTCGAATGGCCTAATTCTACTCCTATTCCTTATGACCTTATGTACCTCGGTACATGTGACAATAAACTAAACTGAACTGATTTGATTTATTTCACAGATCTCTGCAGAACATAACTGGACAGCGAGGGGTTGTGGTGACTCGTTCAACGTTCCCATCTAGTGGCCAATGGGCAGGGCATTGGCTGGGAGACAACACGGCAGCCTGGAATCAGATGCACAAATCAATCATTGGTAAAATACATCGAATCTTCTAAATACATCTAAAAATAATATTTAATATAATTCCACTGTTACATTCCTCTCTTTTTTCCTGAACGGATTAAATTCCAACTCCGCTGGCATCATCCTGGTTCTTTGTTTTCTCTTACACAGAGAGATTGATTAAAACACAAAGTGCTGGAGGTACAGGCAGCATCTGTGGAGGTTAATGGACAGATGACATTTCTTTTCAGGATCCATTTTAAGACTGATAGGAGTAATGGGGAGAAAGCTCAAAGAGACATGGGGGGGGAGTACAAAGCCTTGTCATTGATAGGCACAAAGAGCTGGAGTGACTCAGTGGGTCAGGCCACGTCTCTGGAGAACATGGATAGGTGACGTTTTGGGGTGAGACCCTTCATCAAACTGATTGTGGGGAGATCGGTGGGGGGCAGGTGGGAGACTGGAAGCAAGAAGAAGAAAAAAACAGGACAATCAGGGCCGGACACAGATGACCTCAGTCTGGGAGGGTCGCTGATCGGCTGATTGTTGGCTAGTGACAGTGTGATCCCAAGAGGAACTGGAAACAGACCTTTAATGGAGCGACGGGGCCAGGGGTGAGAAGGTGAGGGGGGGAGTGGGTGTCAGTTCGGGACAGTGTGATCCCAAGTTTGATCTTTAAGAGTTTCTCCCAATGATACAGAGAGGGCAAAGCTGCATCACTATTACAGAGTAAGGATGAATTTTCCTACCTGCCCGATCTCAGTCGATTCATTGTCTCACTGCATTATGTATTCATTGTGCTATTTTAAACCATTTCTAATGTAATTGTATTGGATTAGATTGCATTAAAACACAACACACAGGATGTAACATAAAACCCAGGATAATGTTGTCAATGAATCATATTCACTAATGCTTCTATAAAAATCAATGAGCTCTTCAATATAGGATTGCATTGTTAATGATTCTCTTTCTTAGCTGCTGTATCTACTCTAACCTTTAAAAATCTTTTCAGATTTAGTGACACCAATTTACATTGGCACCATTCAGAAAATTCCTTGCTAGCTTTTGCATTAGCCCAAACCTCTGTTCATCAAATCTATGTCCATCTTTTCCACATTGGGTCCCTTAATTCTGGTTCATTCCATTCACAGTTTAGAACCAACCCAAATGAAGGAACCAGTCCCCATAAACTAACGACAACAACAAAAATCAAAATCGGTGCGTTTATCTATTTCTTGCCAAATCTTCATGAATACATTATTTCCCTTTTTCCTCCAAGGTTCCTGCCTCCAGTTTCACTGACAAGACACAATTCTTAATTTTCGGAATGGTTTCCTTCAGTTAATGTCCGAGTTAATGCCTAATGGCAGTTGAATACTCCACAAATATTCAGCTCATCTGCCTAGTCTTCTGCATCTGCAACATTGCCTACTCATCCACTGCTGACACTTACCCATGTTTTCACCTGAAAGGTACTTCGGGACACCCAGAGTTACTAAGACACACAATATAAACGTATCTGTCTTCTTTAGACGTTAGAGATACAGCGCGGAAATAGGCCCTTCAGCCCACCGAGTCTGCACAGACTGGCGATAACCCAGTATGCTAGTAATATCATAAGGTCATATGGAATGAATGAATGAATGCCTTGTCGTTGTAAGCACTGCATACAACAAAATTATTATTGTCACTCCATTGGTGCATAATATACAAACATAAAAACACAGGACACAATTTAAAAACAATTAAAAACCATTTATGCAGTGGGCCCATGTCTGCGTCCCGTTTCCTCCTAAATTCCAGTATTAGCTCCTTTGTCTTTGTGGTGTTCTAGGAGTGGTGATCCTAGGAGTAGGATTGGGCCACTCGGCCCGTCAAGTCTACTCCGCCATTCAATCATGGCCGATCTATCTCTCCCTCCTAACCCAATTCTCCTGCCTTCTCCCCATAACCTCTGACACCTGTACTAATCAAGAATCTATCTAACTCTGCCTTAAACCTCTGCCTCTCTCGCACACTACGGAAATTTCACAATTTTACCAAAGCCGATTAACATAGAAAATAGGTGGAGGAGGAGGCCATTTGGCCCATCCAGCCTGCAACCTGCTAACCAAATAATAATAATAATGGATGGGATTTATATAGCGCCTTTCTAATACTCAAGGCGCTTTACATCGCATTATTCATTCACTCCTCAGTCACACTCGGTGGTGGTAAGCTACTTCTGTAGCCACAGCTGCCCTGGGGCAGACTGACGGAAGCGTGGCTGCCAATCTGCGCCTACGGCCCCTCCGACCACCACCAATCACTCACACACATTCACACAAAGGCAAAATGACATTCATTGTATGGTACAGTGTTGTTGCTGCTCCCTCTCCTGGAGTGAAATACATTGTCACCTACGCTAATATCTTCCAAGAACATTGCCTGGATTGGAGGGTGTTGGCTGAGGAGAGACATGATAGAACTATATAAAATGATGAACAGGGTAAACAGTCTGAAGCTTTTTTCCAGTGTGAAAGGTTAAAGGCTAGAAGGCACAGCTTTAAGGTGAGAGGGTGATATATAGGAACAAGGGACTGCAGATGCTTGTTTACAAAAAATGATGCAAAGTGCTGGAGTAACTCAACAGATCAGGTAGTATCTCTGGAGAACATGGATAGGTGATATGTTATGGATAGGAGTCTGAAGAAGGGCCCTGGCCTGAAACATCATCTATGAAACGTCAGGTCAGGGGGAGTTCCCCCCGCCACGGGTACCATGTAATCCCGTGCTACCTGCTCCATGGTCAGATAGTCGGCGACTAAACCGTCTCCCCCCCCCACCTAGTTTGCCAGGTGAGAAGGGGGCTGTGGACCCCCAGCAGGACCAAAAACGAGCCAACGGCCATCCACACTTCAGTAGAAGTTGCGATCACTGTCGTACACAGCATTGTAAGGAATGATGATAAAGCACACACACACCAAAAGCCTATACTTCCAGCGGCGGAAGTCCGCAGGAACTGGAGGACAGAGATGTGTGGTGCGTCCGTCACCGTTCCCGTTGGAAACCAGCACCACTGTGTCGCTGATGTTTTCAATGATGATGAATGAATTTTCCACAGATGCTGCCTGACCTGCTGCAGTATTTTGTGTCGTTTTTTTAAAAAAAGATGATGTTCAGGGCAAATTTATTTTCCTACAGGGTGATAGGTACCTAGAACCCACTGCCATGGGTGGTGCTGGTGGGGGAAGATACCATAGTGGCATTTGCAAGCCTTTTGGACACTGCAATACCAACACTGCAATTTCACCTTCTCCCTCTCAAACTGCAGGTTGAATTTTATCACCTCACGGTCAGTTTCTGAGCTGAGGCACAAGATCTGGAGAACTGTTGAAAGGGAAATTGGATGTGGAGGCTCAAATGCTCACAGTGAACTGTACAGCACAGGAGCAGGCCCCTCAACCCACAATGCCGTTGCTGAACATGATGAAGAGACCAATTCTTATCTGCCTTCACATCATCCATTTCCTTCAATTCCCTGCATATCCTTGTGCCTATCCAAACATCTCTTGAATGCCACTATCATATCTGCCTACACAACAGCGGTTTTCCAGGCACTCACCACAAAAAAGATTGCCCAGCACATCTCCTTTCAAACATTGCTCCTCGCACCTTAAAGCCATGCCCTCTAGTCTTTGGTAGACAAAAATACTGGAGAAACTCAGCGGGTGAGGCAGCATCTATGGAGCGAAGGAAATAGGTGACATTTTGGGTCGAGACCCTTCCTCAGACTTTGACATGTCCACACTGAGGAGAAAAAAGGTTCTGACTGTCTGTCCTATCTATGCCTCTCATAACTTGATACACTTTTATCTCATCAACCTCCACACAGTTTTCTAAAGTTCCTGATTGTTTTCTGCTATTATGATATATTTTTGCTCGTGTAATATCAATCGTGTAAAAGCAATGATTTTCTATTATAGGAATGATGGAGTTCAGTCTATTTGGAATTTCTTATGTAAGTCTATTTAAAAACTCCTTTTGCAGAATACAGTTGAAGCCTTTATTTTCATTATACCGTGACAATTTCATGTGCATTAATATATATACATTTCATTGGATTTTAGACGGGAGCAGATATCTGTGGCTATTTTACAGAATTCTACCTACGAACTGTGCCTGCGATGGATGCAACTTGGAGCGTTCTATCCGTATTCTCGGAATCACAATGGAATAGGATTTCACGTAAGTCATCTCTTGGCCACTGGAGTCATAGAGTCATAGAGTGATACAGTGTGGAAACAGGCCTAACTTGCCCACACCAGCCAACTGTGTCCCAGCTACATTAGTCCCACTTGCCTGCACTTGGTCCATTATATCCCTCCAAACCTGTCCTATCCATGTACCTGTCTAACTGTTTCTTATACGATAGGATAGTCCCAGCTTCAACGACCTCCTCTGGCAGCTTGTTCCAAATGCCCACCACCCTTTGTGTGAAAAGTTACCCTCTCAGATTCCTATTGATACTGTAAATGCAAAGTAGAAAGAAAAATCTTAATCTTCATGAGAAAACGAATAGGCGATATTTTGGGTCGAGACCCTTTGCCAGATTAGGGTTCTGATGAAGGATCTCGACCTGAAACATCACCTATTCCTTCTCTCCAGAGATGCTGCCTGACCCACTGAGTTACTCCAGCACTTTGTGTCTATCTTCGGTGTAAACCAGCATCTGCAGTTCCTTCTTGCACAAATCTAATCTTCATGTTCCCCATCAAGACTGGGGACAGAAACAATCGGCTATTTTGGAAAAAAGGAAAAAAATTGCTTTCTTTCCACAAATGGCTGTGGAGGCCACGTCAATGGATAGTTTTAAGGCAGAGATAGCTAGATTCTTGATTAGTACGGGTGTCAGGAGGTTACGGGTAGAAGGCAGGAGAATTGAATTGAATTGAATTCCTTTATTGTCATTCAGACCTTACGGTCTGAACGAAATTTCGTGCCTGCAGTCATACATACAATCATACAATAATAAACAACACTAAACACAAATTAACATCCACCACAGTGTATCCTCCAAGCACCTCCTCACTGTGGTGGAGGCAAAAATCTTAGGGCTGCAGTCTCTTCCCTCCTCTTCTCCCTCTGCGCTGAGGCGATTCCCCACCGGGCGATGGCAACGGGCCGGCTCAAACACCGCGGCCCGGGGTGGTTGAAGCTGCCGCCCTCCAGTCCAGCGGACGCAGCCACTGGCCCGCGGCTGAACCCCGGACTCAGGTCACCGCCGCCAGAACGCCATCCCAGCCACCCGAGCACCGTTCCAGCCCCGAGCTGGATCGCCCTCACGTGAGTGCCATTCCACCCTCGAGCTGGGCCGCTCCGACAGGAGTGCCATTCCACCCTCGAGCTGGGCCGCTCCGACAGGAGTGCCATTCTACCCTCGAGCTGGGCCGCTCCGACGGGAGTGCCGTTCCTCCCTCGGGATGGGCCGCTCCGACGGGAGCACCATTCCACCCTCGGGATGGGCCGCTCCGACGGGAGCGCCACAGCCCCTCCGGGAGAGTCTCAGCCCCTCGCCAGGCCGCCCTCACGGGAGCGTCACAGCCCCTCACGGGAGCGCCGTTCCAGCCCCGAGCTGGGCCGCCCTCACGGGAGCGAGCCCAGGGTGAGTCCTGACTGGCTGCCTCCGGACTCTCGAGGTCGCCAGCTCCGCCATTAGGCCTCAGCGCAGACGGAGGCAGAGAAGGGGGATACGACAACAAAGTCGCATTCCCCCTAAGGGAGAGACAGCAAGCCCCGTTTCAACCCCCCCCCCCGACCCCCACATAAACACAACCTAAAAACCAAAAACTTAACTAGACAAAACGAAAAAAAACAACACCAAAAAGTTAAGACAAACGGACTGCAGGCGAGCCGCAGCCGTTCACCAGCGCCACCACTTCCGGATGGGGTTAGGAGGAGGAGATAGATCAGCCGTGATTGAAGGGCGGAGAGGACTTAGTTCTGGCGAGTTTGCCCTCGACTCATACTCGCAGCATGGTCGACACGAGGTCGTAGGAGATCTTCGTAACTCTCCTTCATGCTCGAGAGTGGTCTCCGCGTACACGAGGCCTCATCTAGGTCGCGGCGTTTTTTCCAATATGTTAAAAAATGCCCGTGAGTGGAAAAAATCAATACTCTTTTTACTCGTAGGTTTAGTCGTAGTAGGTCGACATGTTAGTCGTATGTAATCGAGGGTAGTCGAAGATAGTCTTCATCATAGTCGAAGAGAGGTCGAAGGAGGTCGTCTTCACTCTCCGCTATTCGGTGTCCAATTTTCCCGAAGTTAGTCGTAGCTAGTTGAAGCTGGTCTTCAACATAGAAGGAGGTCTCCAACATGTCATTTTTTCGAACTCTTCTAAACTCGCCAATTAGGTCGCCCAAGTGGGACAGCCCCTTTAATGATGAGATTACCAAGCCTCACAACCAAGGAGACTTCGGAGAAGTGAAATGCTTTCACTTAAATTTTGAATTTGTTTACGATGCGCTCGGGCAGGGAGGCTGATGAAACTTCCTGCAGTACTTCACATATTCCTGAAGGGTGCAATGCCAGAAACATTGTCTTCATTACACTTTTTTTTTTTAAAAGCAAAAAGCGCAAAAGATACGAGCGGGAGTCCAGCTACAGGGCTCTTCAATCTAATCGGGCTGGCTGATACATTCTTGGTTCCAGCAGCACTTCTTGCTCTCTCCTCACACTGGTTGACTCTCTTGTAGATTAAGGTATTGATCTTCAGCTTGCATAATTCAATGATTCCTCCACCACCGTTCTCAGCGGGAGAGAATTTCAAAGGTTCACAACCCTTCAAGAGACGTTCCCACCTTGTCTCGATCTGAAATGGACAAGCCTGACACTATTTGCCTGAAGCAAGCTGCCTTGAACCATATTGGTGTGGATGGTGTAGCTGGGCTGGTTGGCCGGCAACAGCAAAGCACTGGTAGAGTAACAATTGTGGCCAAATAAATGCCATCGATCCCAAGAAACAACCGCAGTTCCATTCATAAAGGAGCCACTCAGACCCCTCCTAGCCTTTTCCCTAAACAATCCCAATCTCGATTCGAAACGTCACCTGTTCCCTTTCTCCAGAGATCCTGTCTGACCCGCTGAGTTACTCCAGCTTTTTGTGTTTAAACCAACATCTGTAGTTCCTTCCTGCCCAATCATCTTGAGAATATGGGGTAGGCCATTTAGAACGGAGATGAGGAAAATCTTTTTTCACCCAGAGAGTGGTGAATCTGTGGAATTCTCTGTCTCAGAAGGCAGTGAATGCCAATTCTCTGGCTGCTTTCAAGAGAGAGTTGGATAGAGCTCCTAAAGATAGTAGAGTCAATGGATCTGGGGAGAAGGCAGGAACGGGGTACTGATTATCGATGATCAGCAATGATCACAATGAATGACGGTGCTGGCTCAAAGGGCCGAATGGCCTACTCCCGCACCTATTGTCTATCCAGATACAAGGCATTTAAGAGTCTTTTGCATAGGCACATGGATATGGAGGGATATGGATCATTTGCAGGCAGAAGAGATTAGTTTAACTTGGTATCATGTTCAGCACAGACATTGTGGGCTGAATGGCCTGTTCCTGTGCGTTACTGTTTCATGTCCTATACATTGTTGCATGGTTGTGATCCTGTGCAGTCCCATAGAATAGGGAAAGTGGGAACATTTGTGAAAACAGTGAATGAACTGCTGATGGTACACAAAAATGCTGGAGAAACTCAGCGGGTGCAGCAGCATCTATGGAGCAAAGGAAATAGGTAATGTTTCGGGCCGAAACCCTTCTCCTATTTCCTTCGCTCCATAGATGCTGCTGCACCCGCTGAGTTTCTCCAGCATTTTTGTGTACCTTCGATTTTACAGCATCTGCAGTTCCTTCTTGAACACAATGAACTGCTGATGCTGGCTTAGCTGAACACAAAAAGCTGGAGTAGCTCAGCAGGTCAGGCAGCACCTCTGGAGAAAATGATTTGTTGACATTTTGGGATGTCGTGTCTCGACTGAAAACGTCACCTATTCCTTTTCTTCAGAGATGCTGCCCGACCCACTGAGTTATTCCAGCATTTGGGTATAAACCAGCATCTTCTGTTCCTTCCTACACAGGTGGAATATAAAAAAGGGATGTAATGCTGATGCTTTATAACACACTGGTCAGATCGCATTTGGAGTATCGTGAGGCGTTTTGGACCCCATATCCGAGGAAGGATGTGCTGGCATTGGAGAGGGTCCAGATGAGGTTTACGGGAATGATTGGGTTAACATATGACGAGCGTTTAATGGCTCTGGGTCTCTACTCGCTGGAGTTTAGAAAGGATGAGGGGACTCTACATTTAAACTAGTCTAGCTAGAGTGGACTTGGAGAGGCTGGTTCTACTAGCGGGAGTCTAGGACCAGAGGACACAGCCTCAGAGTTAAAGGACGCACCTTTAGAAAGGAGATGAAGAATTTCTTAAGTCAGAGGATGGTGAATCTGTGGAATTAATTGCCACAGAAGGCTGTGGAGGCTAAGCTTTTTAAAGTGGAGATGGACATATTCTTGATTAGTAAGGGTGTCAATGGTTATGAGGAGAAGGCAGGAGAATGGAGTTGAGATGGAAAGATAGATCAGCCATGATTGAATGGTAGAGTAAACTCGATGGGCAGAATGGGCTAATTCTGTTCCTATGACTTAATGAATGTGAAACAATCTCAAAACTAGCAGTTCAAATATAGTATTTTGATATTTTGACCAACAATAATAAGGAAAACAATCAAACAGCCTCAGAATTAAAGAACGTTCCTTTGGGAAGGAGATGAGGAGGAATTTCTTGAGTCAGAGGGTGGTGGATCTGTGGAATTCATTGCTGTAGAAGGCTGTGGAGGAACATCAATGGATATCTTTAAGGCAGAGATAGATTCTTGATTGGTATGGTTGTCAGAGGTTATGGGTTGAAGGCAGGAGAATTGGGTTGAGAGAGAAAGATAGATGGAATGGCAGAGTAGACTCGATGGGCCGAATGGCCTAATTCTGCTCCTATCACTTACGAAATGATAATGAAGAGGCCAGGTGGAAAGTGATATAGAAAAAAGAGAATAAAAACATCCTAGGTTTTGCGAGTTAAATTAAGGAATAAAATTGCTTATTATGCAGTGTACTGTATTAGTGCATCGCTCACAAACCACCAACTTAATGAAGTGGAAACATAGACAGTCTGGAGACATTTCAGAGAATGTAAAAACCTTATTATTACTTTGAAGCTTTTTTTTCCCCATGACCATTGTAAGATCAATCATTGTTTTTCAACTTTCACATTTCACAGAGTATTTTGGGTTTTATTCACATGTTGAGATTCAGAATACTCCTCGTCAATTAACCAGACACGCAAGAACAGATTGTTTTGTGCCTTGCCAAAAATGATCATTAAATGCAACACGAACAATTTCGCCGGAATAAGCAAGGGGAGGATATAAACTGTGATTCAGCTTCAGATATTGTGCAGAAAACATGCGACAAAGTGAATGAAAAGGACAGTTCTGGCCCCAGGAGATGGTAAAATTGGCTTTCTCTTGCATTATGTAGGCTACAGAAATTCATACATATGCAGCAAGTCACCCTGACTTAGATGCTTATTTCAATGCAAGAGGCCTCTCAAACCTGGCGAGCTGCCATCCAATCATTCCGATGATCTCACTTCGTCTTCTTATTTTCTTGTGACCCTACAACCTTTTTTTTCTCTTTCACATGTCCAACAAATTCCCTTTGTCATTTATCTTATATTAGGATGCTAACTTACTGTAGCCAAGTAACCTAGCAGCAGAACAGGATGAGAGGTGCTGGAGTAACTCAGCGGGTCAGGCAGCATTTCCGTAGAACGTGGATTGGTGACGAATCAGATTGCAACGCTCTCCACTAGGGTCCCAACCCGAGATGTCACCCATCCATGTTCTCAAGGGATGCTGTATAAGAAGGAACTGCAGATGTTGGTTTAATCCGAAGATAGACACAAAAAGCTACATTGTGGGACGTACTGAGGTCCTTCCAAGAAGCCAATTCATCAACGCTATCTAATGGGCAACTACAGCTGGACAGATTTACTAGAATGTTGCCTGGGTTTCAGCAACTAAGTTACAGAGAAAGGTTGAACAAGTTAGGGCTTTATTCTTTGGAGCGCAGAAGGTTAAGGGGGGACTTGATAGAGGTTTTTAAAATGATGAGAGGGATAGACAGAGTTGACGTGGAAAAGCTTTTCCCACTGAGAGTAGGGAAGATTCAAACAAGGGGACATGACTTGAGAATTAAGGGACTGAAGTTTAGGGGTAACATGAGGGGGAACGTCTTTACTCAGAGAGTGGTAGCTGTGTGGAATGAGCTTCCAGTGAAGGTGGTGGAGGCAGGTTCGTTTTTATCATTTAAAAATAAATTGGATAGTTATATGGATGGGAAAGGAATGGAGGGTTATGGTCTGAGCGCAGGTATATGGGACTAGGGGAGAATACGTGTTCGGCACGGACTAGAAGGGTCGAGATGGCCTGTTTCCGTGCTGTAATTGTTATATGGTTATATGGTTATATGGTTAATAACTATTGACCATGCCAGCAATGCAAACATAAGAAATGAAACCACAAATAAGACACTTGGTCGCGCATGTCTATTCTACCGTATGATAAGATAATAGCTGACATTTCCTCGCATTGCTCCCAAGTCCTTTACACTTTTTGTGTAGGAAGGAACTGCAGATGCTGGTTTAAATCAAAGAAAGACACAAAAAGCTGGAGTAACTCAGCGGGACAGGCAGCATCTCTGGAGAGAAGGAATGGGTGACGTTTCAGGTCTGAAGAGGAGTCTCGACCCGAAATGTCTCCCATTCCTTCTCTCCAGAGATGCTGCCCGTCTCGCTGAGTTACCCTTACTCTTTTTAATATCCAAAAATGAATCTATCTTAAATACACTGAGCATTTGAGCCTCCATAACCTATTTCGGTAGAGAATTCCAGAAATTCGCTGCCAGAAGTTTATTTTTAGGGCAGGCTTGAAAGGGTACTCCCTGTACTAGAGGTCTAGTATGACTTCCCATACTTCCCTTGCTCAGACTCAGACTCACTCTCCAGCCTCTCCCGACTGACCAATAATGTAATAACTAATCTAAAGGGCAAGGCTGCCTATACTTATACATCACAATGGCCAAAACTCAGTCACCAACTCAGAACTGAAACTGATTGTGGATGCCCTTAAGGGCCTGACCCACTTTTTCAGCGACTGCCGGCACCCGTCATAGGTCGTTACAGGTCGCCAAAATTTTTCGACATGTTGAAAATCCAGCGGCGACCAGAACAAGGTACGACTCTTTGGACGACTACTCAAGACCATACAGGCTTCACTCCGCGACATGTCGCCAGGGTGTCGCCTGTATGGTCATGAGTTGTCTCCTCAGTCACCCAAAGAGTCGTAGCGTCTTTCTGGTCGCCGCTGAATTGTCAACATGTTGAAAATTTTCGGCAACCTATGACGGGTGCCGGCAGTCGCCGAAAAAGTCGCGTAAGTGGTGCAGGCCCTTGACATTGGATCCCACAGGTTACAGATCTGGTTCATGACTTGCCCTCTCCTGACGTCATTATTTAAATCCAAGGTCATAGGGAATTAAGCCATTCGGCCCATCAAGTACTGATACTGGTACTGATTGGGGATGATCAGCCATGATCACATTGAATGGCGGTGCTGGCTCGAAGAGCCGAATGGCCTACTCCTGCACTACTCCTGTCTATTGTCTACTTTGCTGATAGACACAAAAAGCTGGAGTAACTCAGTGGGGCAGGCAGCACCTCTGGCAGTCTACTCTGCCATGCAATTACAGCTGATCTATCTCTCCCTACTAACCCCACTCTCCTGCCTTCTCCCCATCTCCTCTGGCAGCTGTACTAATCAAGAATCTATCTATCTGTGCCTTAAAAAATATCCACTGCTTTGGCCTCCACGGCCTTCTGTGGCAAAGAATTCCACAGGTTCACCACCCTCTGACTAGAGAAATTTCTCCTCATCTCCTTCCGAAAAGAACGTTCTTTAATTCTGAGGCGATGACCTCTCGACCTGGACTCTCCCTCTAGTGCAAACATCCTCTCCACATCCACTCTATCCAAGCCTTTCACTATTCTGTATGTTTATGTATAAATCAAACACACTCGTACTTGTGCTTGAAATCATAAGTGAATACTCCGGCCGAATGCCCAGAATCCTATACTCAGGGTATGGGGTTTAAGGTGAGCGAGGAAAGATTTAATAGGAACCTGAGGGGCACCTTTTCCCACACACGGGTTGGTGGGTGCATTGGAAAGAACTGCCCGAGGAGGTAGTACAAGAAGATTTAAAAGATACTTGAGACAGGAAAGGTTTAGAAGGATTTGTGTCAAATGCAGGCAGGTGGGATTAGTGTAGGTGGGGTATTTTGGTTGGCATAGGCAAGTTGGACCAAAGGACCTGTATTTGTGCTGTTTGACCAGATGACTAAGTGAGGGAAGCCTGTATGCATTGCATATCGTGCAGAAACAGGCTGTTCCCCCAGAATAACCCTTCAGAGAAACATTCAATTTACCAGTAAGCTCTCTTGTCCCCCCCCCTAACATATATACCCAGTATGAATTATCCTTTGCCTGAATAAGGGAAGGTAAATAAGCAGCAAGCTCCATTAACAAGAAATCTATTTCTTTTTCAAATATATCACGATTGCAAAGGGCATCGAACACAGCACATATTTCCCCTCTCAGAAGAAAGGAACTGTTAGCTCAAACCACTGATGATCATGGATGTTTGCAACTCCATAGCAACCGGTACACAGTAAACAAGTGATTTGAGGAGGTCAGCCTCTAAGAAGCAATCTCGAGATTTGTTTACCGGCCTCTCCACTGGCCGCGTCAGTAAAATAATACTCTTTGATGAATGAATGTCCTGTTAATGACATTATACCAACCTTTGAGAGAATATAAGGATGCACAAGGATATATCGCCTTCAGGCTACATATTCCACATTGATAAATCTTGCTTTAGAATTACATTGCTACCCTTTCACATATTGTTAAAGGCAAATTATTTTTAGTGTATTATAATATGTATTTAATTTGACTAATGTCTTGAGCTTGCAAACGTGGATGTGGATCGGGATAAATCAAATGGCGTGCATAGCAACCATTAGATTTTTTTTTTAAATCATTAAAAGCATATCACCAAACTAGTTTCAATTAATGTACGTTCCCCCCGTGATTTCTCCGAGATCTTCGGTTTCTTCCCACACTCCAAAGACGCACAGGTTTGTAGGATAATTGGTTTGGTAAATGTAAAGATTGCCCCTAGTGGGATAGTGTCAATGCGCGGGGATCGGTGGTCGACGCGGACCATGTGGGCGGATGGGCCTGTTTCCGCGCTGTATCTCTAAACTAAACTAATGTAAGCAAGAATGTCTGATTCAAAATATTGCTTTTTTCCCCCCCTCAATATTAGCATTATTTTGATTGATGCGCACAGTTTTTAAAACAATATCCTCTAGACACCCGCTAGCAGCTCCAGTGATAAGTTTATTGATTAGGTTGCACTCTGATAAAAAATCCTGTACAACCAGTACCAAATGCTTAACGTCATGAACAGAACTGTCAGTGCTTTGTTGTTCAATTGGCAATTGCTCAACTCCCAGATTTCCACTCATGCACAGTCAAGCGAGATCTTAAGTTTACTTAATGTTACTGGGCACCATATCAAGAAACCCCTGCAGTCCCTCTCTCTCTGCCCTCCCTCCCCCACCCTAGTCATCCTACTAGTTCCACTGTTCGCATCACTGTGTCCCTTCGTTATCACCTCTACCCCAGCCAACAATGGAGCATTGTGGACTCCACCCTTCCTTGGTGATCTGTTGCCAGCCCTGATTTGTTCTGGCCATTTTCTACCTCTCCCTACAACTCTCCCCCACCCCCCACACCTTCAGTCTGAAGAAGGGTTTCGACCTAAAACATCACCAGCTCCTTTTCTCCAGAGATGCTGCCTGACCTGCTGAGTTGTTCCAGACTTTGTGTCTTATCTTCCATATCTGACTATCTCCCAAAGGGCCCAGTGGGAGAAGTTCAACTCACTTAGATTCCCATTATTTACACTGGAGGAATAACTTTCCGAAACGGTGACACACTGGCATGGCTGCTGCCTCACAGTGTCAGAGACCCGGCTTCAATCCTGATCTTGAATGCTGTCCGTGTGGAGTTTGCACGTTCTTGCTGTGACCACGTGGGTGCTCCAGTTTACTCCCACATCCCAAAGGTTAATTGGCCCTCTGTGAATCGCCCCTGGTGTGTAGGGAGGAGATGCGAGAGTGCGATGACATTGAACTAGTGTGAAGGGGCGATTGCCATGGACTCAGAGGGCAGAAAGGCCTGCTTCCATGCTATATCACTAATCTAAACTGGCCTGGATAGAGTGGATGTGGAGAGGATGTTTCCACTAGTGGGAGAGTCTATAACCAAAGGCCATATCTTCAGATAAAAGGATGTACCTTTAGGAAGGAGATGAGGGGGAATTTCTTTAGTCAGAGGGTGATGAATATGTGGAATTCATTGCCACAGAAGGCCGTGGAGGCCAAGTTAATGGATATCTATAAGGTGGCGATTTATGGATGCTTGATTAGCTCGTGTGCCAGGGGTTATGGGGAGAAGGCAGGAGAATGGGGTTGAGAGAGAAAGATAGATCAGCAATGATTGAATGGCGGAGTAGACTTGATGGGTCAAATGGCCAAATTCTGCACCTACCACTTATGTACTTATGAACATAAACACGAGATATTAAATTAGGATCGAACACAAAGTTCTGGAGTAACTCAGTGGGTCAGGCTGCATCTCTGCAGGTCATAGATGGGTGACGTTTTTGGTCGGGACCTTTGCTCAGACTCCCTATTACAAACAGTCTGAAGAAGGGTCCTGGCCCGAAACATCTACTATCTAGGTCTCCAGAGATGCTGCCTGGCCCGCTGAGTTACTCTAGCAATGTGTTCTGCACAATATTCAGCATCTGTAGTTTAGTTTAGAGATACAGTGCGGAAACAGGCCGTTTGGCCCACCCAGTCCGCGCCAACCTGCCATCCCCGCGCCCTAACATCATCCCACACACACTAGGGACAATTTACAATTATACCAAACCTACAAACCTGCAGGCCTTTGGTGTGTGGGAGGAAACCAGAGCACCGGGGAAAACCCACGCTGGTCACAGGGAGAATATACAGGCAACAGCCGTAGTCAGGGTGGAGCCACGGCCTCTGGCGCTGTAAGGCAGCAACTCTACCGCTGCGCCACCGTGCCACCCTCGTGTCTCGATAGAATGGGAAATGTGCCTTTTCTCTGGAGTAGGTGAAAATTAGCAGATGGCAACATGTAAAACAACAGGCGAGCGAGCGAGCTCTCCTTAATATGCTGCCAAGCAGCAACATCTCCACTAACACCACCTGCAATCAGATTACCTGCATCATTAACATCATTAGCGTATCTGGGGCCTGGAGGTATTCAAATTATTGCTTTGTTGGCAAACATAATTGCGCTTCAGAAGTACCTCATTAGTATTGTACGAACAGCATGCCTCTCTATGCAGTCGACCCCCAATGTGGACATATTATGATCTTACTGGGCTTCTCCAGACCACCGATGACATTGAAACGTGGATGTGACTGCCTATAAGGTCCTTGGACAGGAGTATCATTTTATTGAAAGATACAGCATGGGCACACAGAATCCACCCATCCCCTGTTCACACTAGCTCTATGCTCTCCCACTTTCTCATCCACTCCCTACACAATAGGGGGCAATACACAAGACCTAGTAACCTACAAACCCGCACGTCTTTTGGGATGTGGGAGGAAACCTGGGGCGCCTGGAGGAAACCCGCGTGGTCACAGGGAGAACATGCAAACTCCACCCATGATGCGGTGGCCATGAGGTCAGGATCGGACACAGTTCTCTGGCGCAGCAGTTCTACTATGGCACCGCTGTGCCACCCTTATGCCCCTGTCCCACTTAGGAAACCTGAACGGAAACCTCTGGAGACTTTGCGCCCCACCCAAGGTTTCCGTGCGGTTCCCGGAGGTTGCAGGTGGTTGCCGGAGGTTGCAGGTAGTGGAAGCAGGTAGGGAGACTGACAAAAACCTCCGGGAACCGCACGGAAACCTTGGGTGGGGCTCAAAGTCTCCAGAGGTTTCCGTTCAGGTTTCCTAAGTGGGACAGGGGCATTACTATTTCTATCTTATCCACAGCTCTTCAAAAAGGTATGGAAAACAGAGACCCTGGTAAAATTCTGGCCAATACTTGCAACCTTTCCAAATGGATGATCCAATTGTACTTTTTTGTTTCCACATTATATCTTGTATCTGTGAAATCAATGCCCACACCAAGGTGGCAATGCAGAACTTAGTGATGAGTTTATTCCATTCCCCCGGGAATGGCAAAAGGGAACAAGACAATTCCTATAAATTTAATTCAGTTTAGTTTATTGTCACGTATACTGGGGTACAGCGGAAAGCTTTTGTTGCATGCTAACGATTCCCAGAAGAGAGATTAAATAATAGAGCTGAATAAAGTAAGGCTATAGACTGGCACAAAGTGCTGGAGTAACTCAGCAGGTCAGGCAGCACTCCTGGAGAAAAATAATAGGTGACGTTTCTGGTTGAGACCCTCCTTCAGACCTGAAACCTCACCTATTCCTTTTCTCCAGAGATGCTGCCTGACCCGCTGAGTTACTCTAGCCTTTTGTGTCCGCCTTCAGTTTAAACCAGCATCTGCAGTTCCTCCCTACACAAAGTAAAGCTTTTCACTCTACCTGCGACAATACACTAATAGCCCTGTCCCATTGTACGAGTTAATTCAAGAGCTCTCCCGAGTTTAAAAAACCCATCAAACTCGTGGTAAGCACGGTAGCGGGTACGTTGGAGCTCGGGGACGTGTTTTTGTGGCTCGTAACGCTAACGGCAGGTACTCGGGAAACGCAGTAAGCTCGGGAAGACTCGTGAAGATTTTTCAGCATGTTGAAAAATGTCCACGAGAGCCCCGAGTACCGACGAGCGGCCATTACCGTAAATCTCCGAGTTCGAGTCAGGGCAAACTCGGGAGAACTCTCGAATGAACTCGTACAGTGGGACAGGGCTTTAAACTAACTTGGAGCGAAGGAAATAGGCCGACGTTTCGGGTCGAGACCCTTTCGAAGTAAGGGTGGCCTATTTCCTTCGCTCCATAGATTCTGCCTCACCCGCTGAGTTTCTCCAGCATTTTTTGTCTACCTTCGATTTTCCAGCATCTGCAGTTCCTTGTTAAACATTAGGGCTGTAAACTCTGTGCGTTAATGCAGTGACTACCTTTGTTTTTCAGAGACAAGATCCTGTGGCCTGGAATGAAACGTTCCAGAACATCACAAGGAACATTCTACAAACACGTTACAAGTTGTTGCCGTATCTCTACACACTCATGTATGAAGCTCATGCTGGTGGGAGCACAGTCGTGAGACCACTGCATCACGAGTACGTCAACTCTAAAAGAATCTAGTCCCCATTGTTTGGAAAATAGCTCACTTTTACCATGATTCTAAGATGCTGTTGTGTCTATTTATGTAGGTTTTTTGAGGATAAAGCAACGTGGAACATAGATCGACAATTCCTCTGGGGTGCAGCGTTGATGATTACTCCTGCGTTAGATGAGGTAGTCATCTATATTAGTTTTATTGTGCACTTACCAATTCACCATTTTTAATCGCGCACTTTGTTGATATCTTTCCTGTGTGCTTTGTTTCAGGGAGTAACCATCGTGGATGCCTACATCCCAGACTCTCGCTGGTATGACTGGTTCACAGTAAGTTACTGGGGGTGGGAGATTGCAACCTTCACGTGGTCCGCCCTGTTTCGACGAATGCAATCAACCCGGCGTGCACAATCAAATTAGATCAAATAGAACAATTGTCCGACAACTTTAGGCTGTGCACGCCACCTGCAAGAAGAAGAAATAAGTTACTTCACATTACTTACATTCCTTGGAGGGCAGGAGGATGAAGGGTGATCTTGTAGAGGTGTACAAGATCATGAGAGGAATTGATCAGGTAGATGCACATGGTCTCTTGCCCAGAGTAGGCGAATCGAGGACCAGAGGTTTAAGGTGAAGGGGCAAAAGATTTAATAGGAATCTGAGGGGTAACCTTTTCCACACAAACGGTGGTGGCTGTATGGGACAAGCTATCAGAGGAGGTAGTTGAGGCTGGGACTATCCCAACATTCAGGAACAGTTAGACAGGTACATGGATAGGATAGGTTTGGAGGGATATGGGCCAAATGCATGCAGTGGGGACTATTGTAGCTGGGACATTGTTGGCCGGCCGGTGTGGGCAAGATGGGCAAAAGAGTCTGTTTCCACGCTGTATCTGTGACTCTATGACATTGGAAAGGAGTTGAGGGGGAATTTATTTAGCCAGAGGGTGGTGAAATTCATTGCCACAGACAGCGGTGGAGGCCAAGTCAGTGGGAATTTTTAAAGCAGAGATTGACAGGTTCTTGGTTAGTACGGGGGGTCAAAGATTAGGTGCAGGCGGTTGTGAGGGAAAAATATATCAGCCATGATTGAATGGCAGAGCAGACTTGATGGGCCGAATGGCCTAATTCTGCTCCTATGAATTATGATCTTGAAACAGATAACAATCTGAGTTACCAGTCCAAAGATATTTAGTTATTTAGACTTCAACATAATGAGGAAAACAATCAAATGTTAATGAAGAGGCTTATGGTCTGAGAATGTCTTATTCAATCCAATTCATTGATCAGTCTGAAGAAGAGTCCCAACCCGAAACGTCGCAGGTCCATTCCCTCTCCAGATGCTGCCTGACCCACTGAGTTCCTCCATCATTTTGCGCTCCACAACATTGCACTTTGTTATGGATAAGGAGTAAACTTTGGAAAATAACTTTCAAAAAGTTTAGATCATAAAACATCAAAGTGTTCTATGGTATAATATGCAACTTAGTTTTTAGTTCTGGAGATACAGCGCGGAAACAGGCCCTTCGGCCCACCAGGTCCATGCCGACCAGCGATCCCTGCATATTTCCACCTATCCTACTCCTACACTAGGGACAATTTTTACATTTAACAAGCCAATGAACCTATAAACCTGTACGTTGGAGTGGTGCAAAGATGTGCTGTTAGTTTCAAAGCATAATACAAAACAATAACATAACTGTCACAGTCATGGAAGCACAATGCTGATCAGGATGAGAATGTAATCATCCCTTTGGGAGATGATGCAATGAAGTGAGATTCAAACAATTATTAGACACAGAATGCTGGAGCAACTCAGCAGGACAGGCAGCATATCCGGAGAGAAGAAATGGGTGACATTTCAGATCGAGACCCTTTCTTCAGACTGAGAATCAGGGGAGAGGAAGACAGAGATATGGAAGGGTAAGGTGTGAAAACGAGAGATCTAATGGGAGGATGATCAAGGGAAATGTAGAATGGATCATTGTTAGCTGAGGGGAAGTTGACAACGAGGCGTACACATCTCTGTGTCTCCCTCCCCCCTGACTGTGTGAAGAAGGGTCTCAACCCAAAACCCCACCCAGATATGCTGCCTGTCCAGCTGAGTAACTCCAGCATTTTGTGCCAATCTTCGGTGTAAACTAGCAACTGCAGTTCCTTCCTACAATAACATCCAAACAGTTAATGACTAGTGGGTTCACTGCATTTGCAAGACATATTTTTCCATGGTTAACTTGCTTAAAGCAGCTTGACCCTGACACAGTAAATTTAGACTTTCTGACATAGTTCAATATTTATATAGAAATTCTACAAAAATCCCAATACACTCTAAAGTTATTGATGTTTTAATAGGTGGTCTTTTTCACTTGAATCTCTGCTCGCATTGGAGCATTTTAACCCTTGAATGATGAAAGACAGAAACAATAGACAATAGGTGCAGGAGTAGGCCATTCAGCCCTTCGTGCCAGCACTGCCATTCAATGTGATCATGGCTGATCATCCCCAATCAGTACCCCGTTCCTGCCTTCTCCCCATATCCCCTGACTCCGCTATCTTTAAGAGCCCAATCTAGCTCTCTCTTGAAAGTATCCAGAGAACCGGCCTCCTAAGTCAGAGAATTCCACAGACTTGTTGGTTTGGGTGCTGGGGAGTGGGTGGGATACAAGGTGCCTTTTGAAGAAGGCTGGAAAAGAGATGGGGGTGGGACAAAGCTTGGCAAGTGATAAGTGTAGTAGAAGTAACTGCAGATGCTGGTTTACACCAAATATAGACACAAAATGCTGGAGTAACTCAACGGGATAGGCAGCAGCTCTGGAGAACGTAGACAAGCGACATTTTAAGTCTTCCTTCAGACTGAATATAGTCGGGGGGGGGGGGGGAGGACAAAACCTGGCAAGTGATAAGGGTACAAGTGAGAGGCTTGATTGGTAGAGGCTAGAGGTTAAAAAAAAAAAAAGGACTCGAAAGGTTGTTAGATCAGGAGAGAAATGTTAAGCTTGGGGAAGGGATATGGGTGTTAGGTGATGGGGGAGTGGGTGGAGAGGAAAGTGGGTGGGATAGTCGGAGACGATCATCGGGTGACTGATAGTCGGGTGTGTACCTGGGGGGAAGTACAGAGAGAGGAGAGAAAAGGTTGGTGGGTGGGTGGGTGGGAGGAGTTTTTCATAATTGGAAATTTCAATGTTTCCACCTTCAATATCACATTTGATTGTGTCAAAGATTGGAATAGCAAATGTTCACTCTTCAAGAGAACTTGTTGGGAGGGAAATGGTTACAGGTCAGCCTTATTGCCATTTGGATAAAGGAAATTTCCTTTAGAATAAGATTTGCTCTTATGGATTCTGTTGGAAAAAAAATTGACATTGCTTTTTACGAAAGCATCCTCCACCCCCCCCCCCCCCCCAAACCAGCTATAATGGGGAGAAGGCAGCCCATACTGAAGGAAATATTTCTTTAAAAATCTCTAGAAACTTCCCAACCACTTTCTTGCCCCAGATGAATGAGCGCTGGTACATCCAGTACTTTCATGATCACCGCTGCTCATCAAAGCTACATCTTGATAAATGATATTGTTCTTTTTGCCATTAACCATATAGTCTATGCCAGACAATTGCTAGACATGGCCATGTACATATTTATTAGGTCTTTATTCTAATTCCTATGCTGTTGATCATTTTCGATTAATTCATCTACAAGCATTTTCATGGAATTACAAAATTAAGCCTTGGGGTTCTGTTCATCGAGCTTCAATACAGTCATTGTTTACAGCCATTATTTTCTCAATTACATTTATCTTTCAGTATTAAATAGTCCCCAACTATTTCTCCTTTTGAACACTTGCTTTGTTGAAAACTGGCTTGAAATGGCACAATTTTATCTTGTTCCTATATTCTGTGCTGGACTCAGTCCTAATGTTGATGGCAAAGGTTGCTAGCCTGTGCACTGATGACATAATCTTGATTAGTACGGGTGTCAGGGGCTGTGGGGAGGAGGCAGGAGAATGGAGTTAGGAGGGAGAAGCAGATCAGCCGTAATCGAATGGTGGAGTAGACTTGATGGGCTGAGTGGCCTAATTTTGCTCCTATCAATAATAAGTATATCTTATGAATCAAATATACAGAGATCACCTCAACATCTATACGGCTACTACCCACCAATTATAATGTAGAAACATAGAAACATAGAAATTAGGTGCAGGAGTAGGCCATTCGGCCCTTCGAGCCTGCACCGCCATTCAATATGATCATGGCTGATCATCCAACTCAGTATCCCGTACCTGCCTTCTCTCCATACCCTCTGATCCCCTTAGCCACAAGGGCCACATCTAACTCCCTCTTAAATATAGCCAATGAACTGGCCTCGACTACCCTCTGTGGCAGGGAGTTCCAGAGATTCACCACTCTCTGTGTGAAAAAAGTTCTTCTCATCTCGGTTTTAAAGGATTTTCCCCTTATCCTTAAGCTGTGACCCCTTGTCCTGGACTTCCCCAACATCGGGAGCAATCTTCCTGCATCTAGCCTGTCCAACCCCTTAAGAATTTTGTAAGTTTCTATAAGATCCCCTCTCAATCTCCTAAATTCTAGAGAGTATAAACCAAGTCTATCCAGTCTTTCTTCATAAGACAGTCCTGACATCCCAGGAATCAGTCTGGTGAACCTTCTCTGCACTCCCTCTATGGCAATAATGTCCTTCCTCAAGTTGAATTTAATGTTACTATGCCCAAATACAGTGATGTACAGGTACAATATAGTACACTATCCCCTGCATAGCACCCACACCCACACCCGGGCCACTCCCTCTTCTTCCCTATCCCATCAAGCAAAAGGTATAGAAGTGTGAAAACGCACACCTCCAGATTCAGGGGCAGTTTCTTCCCAGCTGTTATCAGGCAACTGAATCATCCTACCACAACTAGAGAGCAGTGCTGAACTACTATCTGCCTCATCGGGGACCCTTGGATTGGACTTTACTGGCTTTACCTCGCACTAAATGTTAATCCCATATCATGTATCCGTACGCTGTAAATGGCTGGATTGTAATCATGTATTTGTCTTTCCGCTGGCTGGTTAGTTCGCAACAAAAGCTTTCCACTGCACCTCGGCACACGTGACAATAAACTAAACTGAATATAAAATCTTGCTTGCATAGACTCAGACAAACACAGAGAGAGAAATTATACATAAATCACACACGACTATTTCCCGGAGCTGCGCGGCGGGAGCCGGACTAGAGGCACCGGTTACCCCGGGAAACTCCCCCTATTCTACCGGCGGGAGCTTGCCACCACATCCCCCCCACTCCTCAGTCGAAGTTGGGTGCCATCAATTGATTTTTTTATTTTTTTATTTTATTATTTTTAAAATCACACACAAATCACGCACAGGGCTCTTAAAAATAGCGGAGTCAGAGAATATGGGGAGAAGGCAGGAATGGGGTACTGATTGGGGATGATCAGCCATGATCACATTGAATGGCGGTGCTGGCTCGAAGGGCCAAATGGCCTACTCCTGCACCTATTGTCTATTGTCTATTGTCTAAATCAGACATAAGATTTCTGAAGGAAAAAAGACTGCAATAAAACAAGACGTTAGTGCAAATATACAAATATAAAATCAAGAGGTGGACCATAGAGTCCTACTGTGGAGGTAGAATTAGGGTTGGCCAGGTTGGTTTAAGAGCTGCCTCATTGGAAAATAGTGACACAAGGATGCTGAAATCTTGAGCAAAAAACAAAGTGCTGGAGTAACTCAACGGGTCAGGTAGCATCTCTGGAGGACATGGATAGGCAACGTTTCGGGTTGGGATTTAATGAAACTAAGAAATTGTAAGCAGCTAAAGCTACTAATACCAAATGTAACTATACAATATTGACTGGAATTAAAAATTGATTGCCACATCAAAAATTGATTGCCACATCAAAAATTGATTGCCGCATGCGTCTATTTGCCCAATATGCATTACCACCATCGATCAATACCTTTCGGCTTGCTGTTTTTAGTGAGCAGAGCATGATTGGGTTTTAGTCTTCAGGCTCAACAGCTTGTTTATACCAGTGCCCCAAACTAAAGGTATTGCAATCAAATTTGCACCCGTCTAATAGGATCAGGAAATCAGAAGCAAAAACCGATAATAACCATGTTCAGGATAATTATTAGTGCCTTTCACAGTAACAAATAGCGGTCACTATTTAGTGTAGTTTAAAAATACGGCGTGAAAACAGGCCCTTCGGCCCACCGAGTCCACGCCGACCAGCGATCCTCGCATACTATCACTATCATACATACCATTGGGACATTTTACATTTACACCAAGCCAATTAACCTACAAACCTGTACGCCTTTGGAGTGTGGGAGGAAACCGAAGATCTTGGAGAAAACCCACGCAGGTCACGGGGAGAACGTACAAACTCCGTACAGACAGCACCCGTAGTCAGGATTGAACCCGGGTCTCTGGTGCTGTTAAGGCAGCAACTCTACCGCTGCGCCACCCCATCATGGTTATTAATCATACTTATTTTCTAAAGGGTGAAAGACTTCTCAAAAGACTGGGTTGGATGCGGATGTTGACACCGCTTGATCACATCAACGTTCATGTCCGAGGAGGCTGCATTATTCCCTGGCAAGATCACGGGATCAGCACACATTACAGGTAACAGTGGGAATTACGGGATAGTCTAATAAATGACTAAATATGAAAGAAATGTTTCAGATAATTTTCCAAGGATACATCTTCAACAAAGTTTCTTCTCAAGTTATTGGAATTAGGACGTTCGGCCCATCAAGTCTATTCTGCCATTCAATCATGGCTGATCTATCCCTTTCAACCCCATTCTCCTGCCTTCTCCCCATAACCCCTGATGCCCATACTAATCAAGAATCTATCTATCTCTGCCATAAAAACATCCATTGACTTGGCCTCCACAGATTCACCACCCCCTCTGACTGAAAAAATTCCTCCTCATCTCCTTTCTAAATGTACTTCCTTTTATTCTGAGGCTGTGCCCTCTGGTCCTAGACTCTCGCACTGGTGGGAAGTTCCACTCCACATTCACTCGATCCAGGCCTTCCACTATTTGGTAAGTTTCAATGAGGCCCCCCTGAATCCTTCTAAACTCCAGCGTGCACAGGCCCAGTGCCGTCAAAGCTCATCGTACGTTAACCCACTCATTCACGGGATCATTCTCGAGTGCGTTTTATGAAGAACCGTCATGGAGTCATAGAGCTCAGATACGCCCCCTTCATCCCATCATGCCCATGCCAACCACCAAGTTCCTATCTATGCTAATTTCATTTTGTTCAGAGTTTAGAGGAGTCCACACCGACCACCGACCATCCGTATACTAGTTCTACGTCATCCCACTTTATCATCTTGACGGCAATTGACGGAAGTCAATGAACCTATAAACCCACACGTCTTAGGAACACGGAGGAAACCGGAGCACCTGGAGAAAACTCACAGGGTCACGGGAAGAACGTACAAAGCCAGGATTGGACCCGGGTCTCCGGCCCTGTAAGGCATCAAGGCCACTGTACAGCCCTTTATTAAATAAGCAAATCTATCAGCGTTTGGTTCATTGCCTTCTCTGCCTTGGCTATTCCAGTGCACATCGAGTGACTTCTTAAATGTTATGAGATGCCCATTCGCCATCATTCACTTGGCCAATGCATTTCAAACTCCAACCATCTTCTGTGTGAAAAAAACCTCTTCTTCAATCGCCTCCGAACCTCGTCCTCCTTTCCTGAAACCGCTGCCCTCTGGCTAGAGACAACTCTGCTGACGGGGAGAGAGGTTCATGGCTGCCCGCCCCTATCGAGATCCCTCATATTTGTGCATGCTTCCATCAGGTTCCACTCCGCCTTCCCTTCCCCACAAAAGTAAATACAATACAATACGGTTTTATTCGTCACATAAAGTGCAAGGGAAATGAATTTGCCAGCAGCGGCACAATGAGAAAGAACACACAATACACAATAAAAATGTTACACAAACATCCACCACAGCATTCATCGCTGTGGTGGAAGGCACAAAAATTGGCCAGTCCTCCTCCATTTCCCCCCGTGGTCGGGCCCAGCACGCATTACAGGTAACGGTGGGATAAATACTATATAACCTCGTCACTGAGACCCTCCAAGCCGGGCAAAATCCAGGCGGTTCTCCTCTCCACCCTTTCTAGAGCATTTGAATCCATTTATTTTTAAAATACTGTGACCATGGATCTGCAAATGAGTAAATGCATGCAACAAAACGTGAAGCATGGTCAGGGTGGGAGTGAACGTACTTGAGAGATAACGGTTCTTCATTAATGTGGATGGAGGTTTAGTTGGAATTAATGCACTTTGAAGGATGTTCTGATAATTTGTTTGCTAGTCACTGATCTTTAAGGATGTCTTGAAATTGCAGTCAAAACTAAAACAAAAAATCTAATATCTTTCCAGTCGGAAGAACTTCCTGGGATTAGTAGTTGCTATGAATGACAACAATGCTGCCAAAGGACAACTTTTCTGGGATGATGGTCAGAGCATTGGTACGACAGCTTTTAATTCTTTATTCTAAATACTTTGGCTAATCTACTGTGGAAGATCGTCAGGCAGGGCTCCCATTGACCAAAGATCACTGCCAATGGATGGCTTTCCAACTAGTCTGTGCACAGCAGTATTCTCCAATGCAATGCAGAGCATCTTGTAGAATAGTAGAGCAGTGACACAGGCCCTTCGGCCCACAATGTCCATGCCGAACATGATGCCAAGTTAGACTAATCTCCTCTGCCTGCCCAATATCCATATCCAGGTCTATCTAAAAGCCTCTTGAATGTCATCGTATCTGTCTGAAGAAGGGGTCTGACCCGAAAACATCACCTATTCCTTTTCTCCATAGATGCTGCCTGCCCCGCTAAGTTACTTCAGAACTTTGTGTTTATCTTTGGTATAAACCGGCATCTGCAGTTCCTTCCTATACATCGATGGGTTCTTGATTAGTAAGGGCGTCAAAGATTATGGGTAGAAGGCAGGAGAATGGGGTTGAGAGGGAGCAATAGATCAGAGGCAATTGAATGGCGGTGCAGATTCTGTGGCTCGGCCTAATTCTGCTCCTCTATCTCATGGTCTACCTTGAATTGCTTTTTCTGGAGCATCAGCGGTTGAGGAGAGACCTGATAGTATATAAAATGATGAAAGGCACATATAGGGTACAAATGTTTCAGGGTGGAAATGTTAAAGACTAGAGAACATAGATTAAGGTGGGTAGAGGGAAGTTTAAAGGAGATACGGTGGGGGGGGGGGGGGGGCTGTTTCAAACACAGAGGCTGGTGGGTGCCTGGAACGCACTGCCAGGGATGGTGATGGAGGCAGATTGGGTTGTGGTGCTTATGAGGCTTTTAGATAATTAACTGGATGTAGAGAGATGGGGGAGGATATGGATTCTGTGCAGGCAGAGGTTAGTTGAACTTAATGTTATGTTTGGCACCGCCAATGTCGGCTGAAGGGCCTGTTCTTGGGTTGTACTGTTCCATGGGTCTATGCTCGAATTTATTTTTCTTCCCAGAAGATATCTTGCAGTTTTTTTTTATTCCACAGGGATAAGATCCTCAAGTAATAGCAAGTCTTCATTGGTGGCTCAAAAATAAATAGTGACAGCTGCCACAGACACGAAATACCAAGCTCAAATGACACCAATGCCCATTTAACAGTAGAGGTTATGGATTAGTACTGAGCAACATGAGATGTTGTGACACTTCTGGACGTGAGATATAATTGATAGACCGACTGCCGTCTAATATCACGTCTGGGAACATAAAAGGCATTTCCGGTGTTTATGTTTGGCAGCTCACCTTAGAAATAACCCCCAGCAGCTGAAAACAGTCGACATAATAGCACTCTGTGAGTGTGTGAGAGAGAGTGAGAGAGAGCACTTGTGACTGAGAGAGTGTGGGTAAATGGGTAGTAACTTCCTGTGCAGCACAATATTTGTGTGTACCACCCGAGTGATTTTTATCTAAAGCTCAATTACCTAATGCGATCAGTTACTTTCCATGGGTACATCACATTTCTGTGACTTTAGCTTGGTTCCAACCGTGTGTGTATTTTACGTCGATACCCATTCAGTTTGCTGGACCCGAGCTGTAACATGAAATCACGTCTGTTCTCCCTGTTTCACAACAACTTCAACTTTGCTGTTGCTCATTGATGCCACACCTCACCATAAGGTCGTTCACCGTTGTATCGTTCATTGAACTATATGCGATGATCGCACGGGTACAAGGATGAGCCCTGCCGGAGATGATTATCATGGGCACTAATCATTTAACAGTGCGATGAAATACAAAGTGATGAAAACATGCAAGTCTTTTAGTTTGGAGATACAACGCGGAAACAGGCCCTTCGGCCCACCGAGCCTATGCCGACCAGGGATCCCGGCACACTTACACTATCTTACACACACTAGGGACAATTTACAATTTTACCAAGGCATTTAACCTACAAACCTGTACGCCTTTGGAGTATGGGATGAAACTATAGATCCCGGAGAAAACTCACACAGGTCATGGGGATAATGTATAAACTCCATACAGACAGCACTCATAGTCGGGATCGAACCCGTGTCTCTGGGCTCTGTAAGGCAGCAACTCTACCGCTGCACCACCGTGCTACCCCAAATGCCACCGTAAGATCAATCATAGTTTTAGAGTCCATTGAACGATATGCAATGATCGCACGGGTACAAGAACGAGCCCTGCCGAAGATTATTACCGTGGGCACTAATCATTTAACAGGGCAAGTCATCGACTTTTACATAGATTTGGCAACAGAGCAACCTACTCCACGACACCTTCGAACCGGGCAAGTTCTGCAGAGATTATTTTATTTCTGTCAGATTTCTCAGTGTTCGCAGACGCTCCTTCACCTGAAGAAAGCCATCATAACTCACTGCCGACTGCTGAGCGTGTGAATAATGGCTCCTTCATGCTTGTGAGGGAAGGGCAGTAGCTCACTGTCATTGTTTAGATATAATCTGCAGCATACCGCTGATGTATTATTGAAGTCGCCGCAGTTACGCCAAATAACTTTATAACGTATGAGAATCTCTGAATCTCAAAGATAATCAGGTGAGCGCAGTTATCAGTGTCATTTGTGGTTTATAATTCTCATAAACATCTGAAGTCCCATTGATTGCACTTCTGTCAATATTTTTACTTCTACTTTGCAGATACCGTTGAAAGGAAAGAGTACTTCCTGGCTGAATTCACTGTTAATCAGGTATGTGCCATGAAATGTCTTTCAGTACACCTGGCAGGCGCTGTCTCAATGGGCTGAAGTAGAGTCTGTTTAGTTATACTTTAAGGTGCAGCGCAGGAACAGGCCCTTCGGCCCACCGAGTCCGCGCAGACCAGCGATCCCTGCACATTAACACCATCCTACACGAGGGACCATTTTTACATTTTTACCAAGACAATTAACCTACAACGTCTTTGGAATGTGGGAGGAAACCAAAGTTCTCGGAGAAAACCCACGCCGGTCATGGGGAGAGCGTACAAACTCCGTACAGACAGGCACCCGTAGTCAGGATCGGACCCGGGTCTCTGGCGCTGTAAGCGCTGCAAGGCAGCAACTCCACTGCTGCGCCACCGTGCCCGCCCCACGGTGTATACAAGATGAATATAGCTCTTGCTCATTGGCTTCGAGAACCCAGTTTAAAGGGATTCACAATCATTTCTATCCTAACATTTGTCACATTATTTTATATAGAATTGCTCCAGGTTTCATAAAATTCCTTTTTTCCCCACAAAATTACAAGAAATAATTATACTTCACATCATTAGTTGCATGAATTACATCGTCCAGGTGATCATAAAAAAAATGTACATGTACAAATCATTTACGTTAGATGAATTACCTAAAGTATCATGGAAAATAAAAATAGCTTCACAGTGGCATGACTTATTTGCTTTCAAGTTTGTGAAAATATTCAGTACTAATGTTCTCTAATGTTCTTTGCACATGCGCGCGTGCACACACACACACACACACACACACACACACACACACACACACACACACACACACACACACACACACACACACACACACACACACACACACACACACACACACTTCCCTCCCACCCCCCCCCCTTCCCTGTAGCACATCTAGATGTGCATCCATTTTTCATTTTTGTATGCACCATTGACACCTTCCCCTCAGCCAACAATGAACCATTTTACATTTCCTTAATCATCGCTTGCTTTGATCTGTTACTTTCACACCTTGCCTTTCCATATCCCTAGTTTCCCTCTCCCTTGCCTCAGTCCGAAGGAAGGTCTCGACTCTAAATGCCACCTATTTGAGTTGCTTTGAGTACAAACGTTGGGACAACATGATGGAGCTGCACAAGTCATTGGGCGAGGCCACACTTGGAGCGCTGTGGGCAGTTCTGTTTGCTCAGCTATAGGAAGGATGTCATTAGGTTGGAAAAGATTTAAGTTGCTGAAAAGATTCACCAAGATGTTGCCTGGGCTTGCGGGCTTGAGTTACAGGGAGCGGTTGGACAGGCTGGGATTTTTCTTGCTTTGGAGGCTGAGAGGTGAACGTACTGAGGTGCATAAGATTAAAAAAGATTTCAGAAAGACTACAGCAGCAACTTTTTCATTTGGAGGATAGTTTATATCTGGAATGAGCTGCCCGAGGAAGCAATAAAAGCGGATTCAATTATGACTAGTGGAATCAAGGGATATGGGGAGAAGGCAGGCACGGGTTATTGATTGGGGACGATCAGCCATGATCACAATGAATGGTGATGCTGGCTCGAAGGGCCGGATGGCCTCCTCCTGCAGCTATTTTCTATGTCTATGTCTATGCTTATGACGTAAAAAAAAAATATGGATAGGAAGGGTTTCAAGGGCGATGGGCCAAATGAATGAATGAATGACTGAATACTTTAATGTCTCATGTGACAAGTCACAGTGAATTTCTTTGCTTGAATACCTAAGGTAATGCAGGCAATGTTTCAGGTTGGGACCCTTCTTCAGTTCGATTGTAGTAGGGGGGGGGGGGGGGGAGAAAGCTGGCAGCGAGATGGGGGCAGGACAAAGCCTGGCAAGTGATAGGTGGATGGAGGTGCGGAGGAGTTTTGCTGGGCAGATGGTTAGAATGGCTATGAATGAAAAGACACTAATTGCAAGATAAGGACAGAACAGGCCTAGCGTATGAAGCCAGAGGAAGGAATATATGTGGAAGGGGATGGGGAGAAGGGGAAAAGGACATAGCTAGTGTAACTCAGCGGGACAGGCAGCATCTCCGGAGAGAAGAAATGGGTCTGAAGAAGGGCCTCGACCCAAAACGTCGCCCATTCCTTCTCTCCAGAGATGCTGCCTGTCCCGCTGAGTTACTCCAGCCTTTCGTGTCTAGCCAAACTTGATGGTTTCCGCCCACAAATGAACGTCTGATTGGTGAGCAAGTTTATAGGTAACGTTTTGGGTCGAGATCTTCCTTCGAACTGAGAGTCAGGTGAGAGAGAATCTAGGGATATGGAAAGATAAGGTGAAACTGACAGATCAAAGCAAGCGATGATCAAGGGAATGTAAAATGGTTCATTGATGGCCGAGGGAAAGGTGTCAATGAGGTAGAGCTGCTGCCTCGAGACCCAGGTTCGATCCAGACCTCAGGTGCTGCCTGCGTGAAGTTTGCACGCTAAGTTTGCACGTAAATTGACAATAGACAATAGGTGCAGGAGTTGTCCATTCGGCCCTTCGAGCCAGCACCGCCATTCAATGTGATCATGGCTGATCATCCCCAATCAGTACCCCGTTCCTGCCTTCTCCCCGTATCCCCTGACTCCGCTATTTTAAGAGCCCTATCTAGCTCTCTCTTGAAAGCATCCAGAGAACCTGCCTCTGGATTGGTCTGTAAATTGCTCCCCATGTGGAGGAAGTGGAGGATGAAAGTGGGATAACATAGAACTCGTGCGACCAGGTAATAAGTTCATAAGAGCAGAAATAGGCCATTCGTCCCATCGAGTCTACTCCGCCATTCAATCATGGCTGATCTATCTCTCCCTTTCAATTCCCGCCATTCTCCTGCCTTCTCCCCATAACCCCTGATGTACTAATCAAGAATCTATCAAGGTCCGCGTTTAAAATAATCAATTGACTTGGCCTCCACAGCCTTCTATGGCAATGAATTCCACAGTTTCACTACAATCTGACTAAAGAAATTCCCCCTCACCAGTGGGCTGAAGGGCCTGTTTCCAGGCTGTACCTTTCAGTCAATCCTCAGCAAACACAGAGCTCAGCCTGAGAGTGCAAAAGACAGGGCCGAAGAATTTACCAGCCAAGTGGATGATCCACCTCTGTTCTATCCATCACTGAAGATGGTATTCAGCCAATTCAGACAATTCCTGGTGATATTAAGAAACGATAGATCACCAGGCTCAAAGGTGACAAGACTAGAGTGCCTGCAGGTTAGAGTACCGTAGACTTGCACTCCAGAGGTAGCCAACTTGTTTCAGTGGACTTATTGCCCTGGCCTCACCCTAACAGTGTGGAATGTTGTGTGTAGGTTGGAACTACAGATGCTGGTTTACACCGAAGATAGATACAAAATGCCGGTTTAACCCAGCGTGTCCGGCAGCATCTCTGGATAGAAGTAATGGGTGACGTTTAGGGTCCAGACCCTTCTTCAGACTGAGTCAGGGGAGAGGGAGACACAGAGATAAGGAAGGGCAAGGTGTGAAAATGAGACATCAAAGAGGATGGAGTTCAAGGAAAATGTAGAATAGATCATTGCCATCTGCCCCTTGCTAACATCGAAGCAAACAGAGGTAAAATGTAACCAGGGGGACATTCAGACTGGACAGAGAACTAGGAAGGGGGAGGGATGGTGAGAGGGAAAGCAAGGGTTACTTGTAGTTAGACAAGTCAATGTTCATACCACTGGGCCAAAGTGTGTCCTACCCACAAAACAGGTCCACCTCCAATAGGTGGACAAAGATGGCACTTAACCCAGGCGACCATTTCTGTGCCAGTCACAAGTGGGTCCGCGATCACACATTACAATCTCTCCACAATTTTACATTTCTACTCCAGGAGCAACGTTTCTTATCTTAACTTTGATCTTTATCGTGCACTAAACGTCCTTCACGATATTCCCTTGATCGTGTGTTTAAACGCTGTGAATGGCTTGAATGTAATCATGCATTGTCTTTCCGTTGACTGGTTAGCACGCAACAAAAGATTTTCGCTGTACCTCGGTACACGTGACAATAAACTCAACTCAAACCCAAATCCCATCTGGCGAATAACTGCTCAATCAAACTTCGATCATCAGCTAAGTCATGGAAGTTGGCGCCAGCAACCGCCGACAATTTGCTTCTCAATGCTCGGTTTGGGATTCGTCAGGATGTTCCAAACCTCATCACGACCTTGGTCTAAGCAGGCAACATACGACTGAATTCCAGCTCAGGGTTATTGTTGAATGGTGCGGGATGAACAGCCTTGGTAAAACAGGGAATGGGCTTCAAGGAGGAAAACACTCTAAAGTCATATAGAGTCATACAGCACGGTAACAGGTCCTCTGGCCCAACTTGTCCGTACCAACTGATATGCCCCATCTAAGCCTTCAAACCAGGGCAAGTTTAACCTAGGTCTCTGCCCTTATGAGACAGCAGCCCTGCCAGTTGTACCACTCTGCCACCCACTAATAATCTTAGAACTTGGCTACATTTTTATTAGTATCTTTACAACTCTCATTATTGATGGTATAAAATGTTACAAGATTGTGTTTCTGCACAGAAAGACCGAGTGACAGAGATGGAACCACAATGGTAGCCCTGACTCTCTGATGTTTGCACACCAGTTAAGGCTATAATTGGAGTCAGTCACCTTAATTGTGATCTTTTTGCCCTGAATGTGTAGAAATTAGTCCCAAAGTATTTATTGATCCTTGGTTCCATTTAGCTTCTTGGTGTATTTCAGCTCTATTGTATAATTTAGCACAGAAAATAAGTTTATGAATTTATCTGGATGTTACATTGTATAAAACTTGAATGACTAATCTTTCATGAGCTTGTCTAACTGCTGTACAATAATGTGTAGGAAGAAACTGCAGATGCTGGTTTACACCGTAGACAGACACAAAATGCTGCAGTTACTCAGGAAGTCAGGCAGCATCTCTGGAGAAAAGGAATAGGTAACATTTTGGGTCGAGATACTTTTTCAGGCTCACAAGTATATTTCAGACTATAGAGTCTGAAGGTGGGTTCCAACCAGGGTTGCCAACTGTCCCGTATTAGCCGGGACATCCTGTATATTGGGCTAAATTGGTTTGTCCCGTACGGGACCGCCCTTGTCCCGTATATGACTGCTACTACTCGGGTCGAGGGGACTGTCCGGTCGGAGCGCCGTGTCCGGCCCCGCTTCACCGTCCGGATGTAGTGCAGCCTATGGAGTGCAGCAGCAGCAGCAGCAGCGCCTCGCCCGTGGCCCTGTCGGTCGGCAGCCCGGCCAGCTGTCTGACTTTCAGACCTTTGCTTACCGCCGACATCACCACCATGGCCAATCATCAGTTTATGAGTTGGACGGGGCGCCGGACTTTGCGCGCGATGTCGTGCGGCCCAGGAGAAAACTCCTCAGCTGGTCCCGCCGGCTGGGCTCTGTGTGCAGTCCAGCACCCGGGCCAACTCATCATTCACCGCCAAGTCAGTCAACAAATTGCACGGACTTGGTGACTTGGTTAACGTCCTGTCACAAGGGAATTTGTCCCTTATTTTGATCTTTTGTCCCTTGTTTGGGAGTCAGGCAGTTGGCAACCCTAGTTCCAACCCAAAATGTCACCTATTCCTTTTCTCCAGAGAAGCTGCCTGACCCACTAAGTTCCTCCATCATTTCGTGTCTATCTGCGGTTCAATAATGTTTGCTATCTTACAACCAACTACGATTGCTGACACGTCAAAGTCTAATTGTTGGTAACATCCCTGTGATCTTTCTTTTTGTTTGCCCAGAATACTCTGCAAATTAGCATATTGCATTCTAACAGAAAGAGCACAGCAAATGAGTTGAAATTAGGATACCTTGATGTGTGGGGAGCAGAGATTATTCCACCTACAAGTGTCATGGTGACTTATAAAAACGCAACCTACAACATCACCAATTTTGAGCACTCACCTCAGTTGCCGGTAAGGAAAGAACAACGTTCTGTGATCCTACAGCCTCTCATTACGCGTAACATTTAGATTCTAATTGACTGTGATATACTGAGGAATTATCTATCCATATTAATGTATATTAAACACTCCATTACATGCCTTTATCTTATTAAACCAAAAAAAAGGAGTACTTTATATCACATTGCATTGTTCAATATGATTTAATCTCAAGCCACCCTTTAAAGATAAAATGGATGATAAGAAACTCAGCTAATGTGAATATACTGTACAATTCCATTCAGATGAAGAGTAGTGGAAATTCTTATGCTGCTCAGTTTAAAAATGGGATTTTCTTCCTGGAGTCCTAATCATCAGGAATGCAATTCTGAAGACAGACATGAATGGTGGATATTACTA
Organism: Amblyraja radiata; assembly: GCF_010909765.2. Taxonomy (NCBI): domain Eukaryota; kingdom Metazoa; phylum Chordata; class Chondrichthyes; order Rajiformes; family Rajidae; genus Amblyraja; species Amblyraja radiata. Next base: position 9,661,357 of record NC_045968.1, on the reverse strand, counting down.
AGATGTCTTTGTAACAATTTATTTTAATGGTGTTACCAATAGTGAAACTTCTCCTAATTGTGTCCCAAGTTTCAATCTTGAAACAACAGAGAGAATCGTACAAATCTCTTGATCTCTCGGCTCTGCCCGATCTAGTGATTCACATCTCCTATTCAGCTGCTGTTCAACCCTTGGCTTAACCTGTCCATGGGATAGAATTTAGTCAGCCTAGATGTCAATTGTTAGGTTAGGCATATAACAGGCTCTTGCTGAGTCAGTTCCACATGTTGAAATGTATTTTTTTGCATCCTGGGGTGATATCAAGAGATTTACAAAATCACAGCTCTCTCCACCAGAAAATGTTCAAAGTTGCCCACCTATTCTGGACTGCTGCCATGCCAACCACCAGTTTAAAAATACAAAATACTGTAACAAAGGGGAAACATACAATGCTGATAACAACATGGCAGTACCTGTGTGTAGTAGGTAAAGGGAATGTGGGTAGCATTGATTTTTTAGTTTAGTTTAGAGACACAGTGAGGAACAGGCCCTTCGACCCACCGATTCTGCATTGACCAGCAATCCACGCACATTAACATGACCCTACATACACTAGGGATGATGGTTACATTTATACCAAACCAATTAACCTACAAACCTGCATGTCTTCGGTGTGTGGGAGGAAACCGAAGAGCTCGGAGAAAACCCATGCAGGTCACGTGGAGAATGTACAAACAGCACTGGTAGTCAGGGTAGAACCCAGGCCTCTTGCACTGTAAAGGGCCTGTCCCACTAGCATGCGACTGCATGCGGCAAGCGCGACCAAACCGGAAGCGGGAGCCGTGCGGAGGTCGAGTGATCCCCGTACAGGGCCTGTCCCACCAGGATGCAACTGCATGCGGCGAGCGCGGCCAAACCGGAAGCGGAGGCTGCGCGGAGGTCGGGTGATTGATGTGAAGTTCGAGCGAAGTCCGCGGGAAGTTCGCGCGTGACGTATGCCGTCAAGACGCTGCATACGGCGTCGAGACGCTGCGCACGCCCGTCGAGGCGGCTGCGGGCCAGCAGGCCGTTGCTGCGCGGGATTTTTGAACACTGTCAGTTTTCGGAGCCCCGAGCGATGTCGGGACCAGCTCCGCACAATTCCATACGGCTCCGGCGATCGAAGTGGGACCGGCCCCACGAGGCCGTACGGCTCAAGCGACCACATTAGGTCGCGCTTGCCGCATGTAGTCGCATGCTCGTGGGACAGGCCCTTAAGGCAGCAACTCTACCGCTGTGCTTTCCCCCAACTTTTTTTGGGGGGGGGGGTTTGTTGTTGGGGGAAGTCAGTGTTTACACTTTTTGGATTTTCAGCTTATTTTTTTAAAACGCTGATAGACTTTCACCTTTTGTTCCAATGTTGTGATATCCCATACTGGGAGTGAAATCTCAAAATTCACCCCATTTCCTTCCTCAGTAGATAACAACTTAGTTTAACAAAAGTGTGATAGAGTTATACAGCACAGAAACAGGCCGTTTTGGCCAATTTTCCCTTGCCGAACAAGATGCCTATCTAAGCCAGTGCCATTTGCTTGCGTTTGGCCCATATCCCTGCAAATCTTTCCTATGTACAATGTGGTGAAATATCATGAAACTGCAGAATTCATACTGGATCCTACCTCTGCTTGTGACTAGAGTTCTTCCAGTGTTCCATCAGCCTCACACAGATAGCTTCCGTAAATCATTCCAACCATCACTTTGTATCCCGGCACTCATATTTTAAACAAAAAGATATTCGTATCTTGACAGAGAGAAATAGAGGATATTAATTAGATGCCTTTGTAACAATTTATTTTAACAGTGTTACCGATAGTGAAACATCTCCTATTTATCTTTAATTGTGTCACAAGTTTCAATCTTGTAACAACAGAGAGAATTGTCCAAATCTCTTGATTTCTTAGCTCTGCCCAATCTAATAATTCACATCTCCTATTCAGCTGGTGTTCAACCCTTGGCTTAACCTGTCCATGGGATAGAATTTAGCCAGCCTAGATGTCAATTGAGAGGATTGTTAGGTTAGGCATATAACAGGCTCTTGCTGAGTCAGTTCCACATGTTGAGCTTCAATCTTCCACATTATTGTACAGAACTTATCCCGGTGTGATATCTAGGGATTTACAAAATCGCAGCTCTCTCCAAACAGAAAATGTTCAAAGTTGCCCACCCCGTTCTGGACTTCTGCCATGCCAACCACCGGTTTAAAAATACAAAATACTGTAACAAAGGGGAAGAATTCAATGCTAATAACATATACATGAGTTGTTGGTAAAGGGAATGTGGGTAGCATCGATTTTTTAGTTTAGTTTAGTTTTGAGATACAGCGTGAAAACAGGCACTTTGCCCCACCGAGCCCGCGCCGACCAGCGGTCCCCGCACACTAACACTGTCCTGCACACTCTAGGGACAATTTACAATATTACCAAGCCAATTAACTTACAAACCTGTACGCCTTTGGAGTATGGATGGCAACTGGAGCTCCCGGGGGAAAACCCACGCAGGTCACAGGGAGAACATACAAACTACTGACAGCACCTGTAGTCAGGATCGAACCGGGGTCACTGGTGCTGTAAGGCAGCAACTCTACCTCTGTGCCACCGTGCTGCCAAATATTAATTACATCCATTGAGCAGCATTGATTATCATTGAGTTGAATGCCTTCAACAAGGAGGCTGGATATAAATCAATTATAGATATGGGCGGAGAAAAGGCAGGTGGAGTTTAATCTGGGCAAGTACGAGGCGTTTCGAATTGGAAGGTCAAATATAAGAAGAAACCATACAATTAATGGCAGGACCCTTAACTGCATTGATGTATTGAAGAATTTTGGGCTCCACATCCACAGCACCTTGAAAGTAGAAGTCTGAAGAAGGGACCCACCCAAAACGTCACCTATTCTCCTGAGATGCTGCCTGACCCATCATGTTACTTAGTGTGTGTTTTAAAAATATAAGGACGGCATGGTGGCGCACAGTCGAGTTGTTGCCTTACAGTCCTTGCAGCGCCGGAGACCCGTGTTCGATCCCGACTGCGGGTGCTGTCTGTATGGAGTTTGTTAATTTTCCCGTGGCCGCGTGGGTTTTCTCAGAGATCTTCGGTTTCCTCCCACACTCCATAGACGTACAGGTTTGTGGGTTAATTGGCTTGGTACAAGTTAAAATTGTCCCTAGTGTGTGTAGGATAGTGTTAATGTGCGGGAATCACTGGTCGGCATGGACGCGTTGGGCCGAAGGGCCTGTTTCCTCAGTGTCTCCAAACTAATCTAAGACTGGCATAGCAGGGGCCCATGCAAGTGCCCATGGCTGCACCTTTGACTTGAAGTTAATTTGCCTGATTTTGCCCATCCCCATCTCTCTTTTCCACCTTTCTCCACCCCCCCCCCCCCCCCCCCCCCCCTGCCCCCCCACTCCATCTGTCAGAAGAAGGGCCTCAGCCTGAAACATCATATGCCTGTTTGTATTTGGAGGGGGTGCAGGAATGTAGCACTCAGCTACAACCCAGCTGCGAGGCAGAACAGCCATGGAGAATGACAATAGATAATCGGTGCAAGAATAGGCCATTTGGCCCTTCGAGCCAGCACCGCCATTCAATGTGATCATGGCTGATCATCCCCAATCAGTACACCATTCCTGCCTTCTCCCCATATCCTCTGACTCCGCTATCTTTAAGAGCCCTATCTAGCTCTCCCTTGAAAGCATCCAGAGAACCAGCCTCCACCGTCCTCTGAGGCAGAGAATTCCACAGACTCACAACTGTGTGAAAAAGTGTTTCCTCGTCTCCGTTCGAAATGGCTTACCCCTTAATCTTGAACTGTGGCCCCTGGTTCTGGACTCCCCCAACATCGGGAACACGTTTCCTGCCTCTAGCGTGTCCAAACTCTTAATCTTCTTATATGTTTCAATAAGATTCCATCTCATCCTTCTAAACTTCAGAGTATACAAGCACAGCCGCTCCATTCTCTGGCCTATGCCATGAGATAGCATAAGATAGATTCTCTGTTAACTTTCATGCCCCTTCACTCTTCCACCCATTAGCCAAGCACCCAACCACTGAATTACCATATGACCATGAAACATAGGAGCAGTGCTAGTCCATCCCCCCCCCCACAATTAGGCTACCCTACCATTTAATTACAGCTGATCTATATTTCCCTTTTAACCCCATTCTCCAGCCTTCTCCCTGTAACCCTTGATGCCCTTACTAAACAAGAACTTTTCAATCTGCCTTAAAAATGCCCAATGTCTTGGCTCCCAAAGCCATCTGTGGCAATGAATTCCACAGATTCACCACCCGCTGACTAAAGAAATTCCTCCTCATTGCCATTTTGAAAGCACATCCTTTTATTCTGAGTGTGTGCTCTCTGGTCCTAGACTAGATTTACTGGAAATATCCTTTCCACGTCCACTCTATCTTCCAGGGAGCCTGCCCTTTGTGACCTTGCTGGGATTGAGGGAGAGACTATCTGTTGCATTTTGGACAGCATCAATTGCCAGGCATTGTCCCACCCCCACCTCTACTCTATTCCAGCTTTCTCTCCCCTCCTACAAGAGACCTGACCAGAAACGTTGTTTATCCATGTTCTCCCGACATGCAGCCTGACCCAGTTACTCCAGCAATTTGTCTCATGTTTTGCTAAACTAACACCTGCAGTTCCTTATGCCTTCATTCAAATTCCAGTACAGTACAGTACTCCATAAAAACAAGTTTTCTAGGAATGATAGGAAATTGCCTGGTCTCATGCATCCCTATCAATCTCTGAGATCTTCAGTTCCCCCCCACCCCCCACACTGCAAAGGTATACAGGTTTACAGGTTAATTAGCTTGGTATAAATGTAAAATGTTTTTTTTTAATTGTCCCTAATGCGTGTAGCGTAGTGTTGATGTGCAGGGATCGCTGGTCGGTGCAGACTCTGTAAGCCAAAGGGCCTGTTTCCATCTGCACTGTATCTCTAAGCTAAACACCACATGAAATATTCTGCCAATTAAGGCAACTAATGCAAAGTCTATATGTTAATGGGAAAGAACATGAAAATAGAATGAGGAATAGAACTTCATTATAATGCTATTTCAACGAAACAATCTCCTAAAATAATAATTGAAAATTAAAAGAAAACCAGCAATTTTTGGTACCGCTCTGCATTGGCATGTTTCTATTCATTAACCAATCCTTTGATGAAAGAAGTTAAAAATGTATCCAATTATCATTCAAATAATGGACTTTACTCTTAAATGAAATCAGCTAATCTTGTGTCTTTTTTTTTCATTGATAGAAACTTACTATTGATATGACAGACCATGCCTTTCAGATCGATGAGCCATTAACAATCATTTGGAAAACAGATCCTGGACATTAATTTAGTAAGCATCAAGGAACACTAATGGCATGCAGATAGGTTTTTGGAAGAATTTCATTATTACATTTTCATGAATGAAGACTTGGAAGAAATTTTGTGAAGAAACCAAACAGTGCAATAATTAAAATCCGATGGATTTTTTAAAAGATGATTGCAAATAATAAACTTTTACTGCACTTCTAAATGAGGAGTTCGTCTTTCATTTCTGACACTTTACCAGCATTGTTATTTTTTTTTAAACAGTTGTTTTGCTACAGCAAGTTTGTCAACAAAATTGTGGATATTTCAGCCGCATTATGTGGATAAAGGTGTTTTGTCGGCTGTACATGTGGGAGGGATGATAGTTGGTCAGAACTGTTTAGTTCACAGATACAGTGCGGACAAAGACCACTCGGCCCGATCAGTCCGTGCCAACTAGCAACCCCCGCACATTAACACTATCCTACACACACCAAGGACAATTTACAAGTATACCAAGCCAATTCGTCTACAAACCCGTACATCTTTGTAGTGTGGGAGGAAACTGGAGATCCCGGAGAAAACCCAAGCAGGTAATGGGGAGAACGTACAAATTCCATACAGTCAGCACCCGTAGTCCTGTATCGAACCCGTCTTTGGCGCTGCCAGGCAGCAACTGCCGCTGTGCCGCACATTCAAGGGAAATTCTCTTTTTTTAATGGCTTATAAAGTGTCCTATCAGTATTTAACATAAAGGGTACCGTCATGTACCATCACATAACTACCGTTGTGCCAAGAGCTATAGTTAAGTTATATACATTTTCTCAAGTCTCGAGCACAAAATCCAATTGGCAAATGTAATCACATATGAGAAGAATTGCTGAATGCAACTGTTTAGTAGGAGATACATTTCTGTGGAGAAAAATATAAAGCGGTATTGTTTTTAATCAAGGGCAATATATTGGAGCAAAGAAAACACTACATTTTATTCTTAACTTGAAACGCTGGGATTTCTGAGGGTTGAGGTTGGTGTGAAGATAGAAACAAACATTTGAGGTGCTGTTGCTCCAATTTGCGCTGGGCCTCACTTGGATAATGGAGGTGTTCCATGACAGAAAGATCCGATTGGGAATAGGAGGGGGAGTTAAAGCACAATTGGAAGAAGAGCACCTCATATTTCCCTTGAGTAACTTCACCATAGCGGTATGAACATTGACATCTCTAACCAAGTAGCCCTTGCTTTCCCTCTCTCTCCATCCTCTCACCCTTCCCAGTTCTCCCACCTGTCTCCGACTACATTCTATCTCTGTATCGCCCACTCCCCTGACATCAATCTGAAGAAGGGTCTCGATCCAAAACGTCACCCATTCCTTCTCTACAGAGATGCTGCCTGTGACGCTGAGTAACTCCAGCATTTTGGGTCTACCTTCGATCGAAACCAGCATCTGCAGTTCTTTCCTACACTGGTAACTGGAGTGTTTTCTACATGATGGAAAGACTCTTTTAGAAGGCAGGTGAGGAGGAACTTCTTTAGTCAGAGGGTAGTTAACCTGTGGAACTCATTGCCACGGAGGGTTGTGGAGGTCAAGTCAGTCGATATTTTTAAGGCAGAGATAGATAGATTCTTGATTAGAACGGGTGTCAAGGGTTATGGAGGGAAGGCAGGAAAATGGGATTAGGAGGCAGAGATCAGCCATGTTTGAATGGCGGCGTAGACTCGATGGGCCAAATGGCCTAATTCACAATTAATACATAAATCCTAGCTCCAGCTAAAGTATTTTTATGATTATGATTTTTATGATTGTCAGTTAAGTTTGTGATAAATGTTGACCCTTGTGTAACTGATAATGAAGATTAGACAAAGATATGAATGAATGAATGAATGAGTTTATTGGCCAAGTATGTACACATACAAGGAATTTGCCTTGGGCTTCCGCTCGCAAGTAATAACACAACATATCACTGATGCCAAGGGGTGGTGTCTAGACCTGCTTTTGTCGGGCACGATCCTCAAATCAGTTTAATTAGTGTGCCATCAAATAACATTCAGATTAAGAATTTTCATAAAGGATTTTTTAAATGGCGCTGTTAGACAGCAAGCCTATCGCTGCGCTACAATGCCACACTTAATACATATGGAACAGAAGATGAGTAGCGAAAAACTCTTGCGATGATTTGACTGCTCAATCATCTTAAGACTTGACTTTTGCAGTAATTTTGCTTACTGATAAATTGGGAAATGACTACAAATCAACTAAAGCCCCTTTTTCAATCTTTTTAACCAGTTTCTATATTGTTTTAAGGCTGGTAATGAAACAAATTGTTTGCCCTGAAGTGTTTTGAGTGCTTTCTCGACACTCAATAAAATGATGTGGTGGTCAAAAAATCTGCTTCATTTCTTCACAATGCCTTCAAGGAAATGTTAATATAAGTGCACCACTAACCCACTAGTAAAGTGACGTGTTTTTATTACCTTATGAAAATAATTCTGCACCAGCTCACGCACATTCAGTTTGCAAACTCTGACCCCTCAACCAAAATATCCTTTGCGGAGTTTAGTATGTTCCACAAAATCAATTATTATTTTTCATCATGTATATGTACACTGCAGGTGGCTCAATTGTAACCATGGTCAGTTTAGTTTAGAGATACAGCACAGAAACAGGCCCTTCAGCCCACACCGACCAGCGATCACCGCACACTAACACTATCCTTCACACACTAGAGACAATTTACACATACACCAAGCCAATTAAACTACAAACCTGTACGTCTCTGGAGTGTGGGAGGAACATGAAGATCTTGGAGGAAACCCACACAGGTCACGGGGAGAACGCACAAACTCCATACAGACACGCTCCCGTAGTCGGGATTGAACCCGGGTCTCTGGTGCTGTAACCTCCACCGCTGCGCCACCGTGCCACACAATACCTCGGTACACGTGGCATTAAACGCAACAAACTTATCTTTCCTCACATCTCTCGTTACAAGGAAATTAAGTTGTCCTAGAATTGGCAAAGAAAGCAAAATGCGGAGATTCTCCATCGATGATGCATCACCCACTGAGTTTCTCCAGCATTTTTATCTACCATCGATTTTTCCAGCATCTGCAGTTCTTTCTTAAACACAAAATCCTGGAGTCGGCGGGTCAGGCAGCATCTTTGGAGAGAAGGAATAGGTGACGTTTCAGGTCGAGACCCTTCTTCAGACTGAGAGTCAGGTAAGTAGGATGGAAGGTGTTAAGGGCCCTGTCCCACTGACGCGACCTTCATGTTCGAGGGCACTCGCCTGAAAAACCTCGAGCTGGATCGACCGTCAGCAATGAAACCGCGATCTGGGATCGTTCGACCACACACACACAAACACATCGCAAAGGCCTGTAACTAAATAGCGACCCCACCCCACTCACTCTATGCCCTACGAGTTCAAAAGAACCATGCCGACCAATTCTACTCGCTGAAAATGTTTCAACATCTGACAATTTTTCAGCTACCTAGCTGAGGCCACGAGTATGCGGGAACTTCCCTCGAGCATGAAGGAGAGTTCCAGTGACCTCATAGGACCTCCTAGAACCACGTGTCGACCATGCTGCGAGTTTGAGTCGAGGGCAAACTCTTCTAAACTCTTAGATTAGGTCGCCGCAGTGGGACAGCCCCTTTACAGAGCTCTCTTCGGAGAGAACTTCTTCAAAGTAGGCATACCTTGAGGAGAGTTTGTAGTGTAGCAGACAAATCTCTTGTTTCCCTGTCCCCTGACTCTCAAGTCTGAAGAAGGATCTCGACCTGAAATGTCACCTATTCCTTTTCTCCGCAGATTCTGTCTGACCTGCTGAGTTACTCCACCTTTGTTTATCTTCAGTGATTTTGCCGTGCAGCCATTGTTGAGTTGCAGATCAGGTGACACTGAATCGTGTGCAGTCAGGTTTACAAGCAGCAGCAGCATGGTATTGATTAGATAATGTGGTTTGGTGACATTGAATGATTGAGTGATAACTATTGACTATGATTTTCCGCTCGTAATATTGTTATAGCACAGGTGGAGGCCATTTGGCCCATCAACGCTTTGCTAGTAAAATTGCTGGAAATACCAATCCTATCAGTCCCATCATCTGCTTCCACACAGCCCTGCAAATGTATCTCTCCTAAATACCGATCCAATTCCCTCTCGACTGGCTGCTTCTGTTTTCAACAGCTTTACCTGCGGTCAATTCCAGATCAGAGTGAGCCAGAGTTTTAAAAAAATGTCCTTGCATGCTCCTTTTATCTTTTCCGAAAGTATTAAATCTGAGCACTTTGCTGCAATTCCAATAGTGTCCATGTAAAGGATTCTGCTGTTAGTCATCAGCCATATAAGACCTGCACTGGATATGTAAAGCCATTCATACGAAACCAGGTGTTGCAACTAACTCAAGGAGCAAAGTTAAGAATAAGTGTAGGAAGGAAATGCAGATGCTGGTTTACACCGAAGATAGACACAAGGTGCTGGAGTAACTCAGTGGGTCAGGCAGCATCTCTGGAGAGAAGGAATAGGTGACGTTAAGGATCGAGACGACCCGAACGTCAACTGCAAAGGGCTGATGAAGGGTCTCGACCCAAAACGTCACCCATTCCTTGTCTCCAGAGATGCTGCCTGTCCCGCTGAGTTACTCCAGCTTTTTGTGCCTATTTGCAATTTGTCAAACTTTCATCAGCAGTTCCTCAACTAGTTGCAATTCCTCCTTTCCTCAACTAGTTCTGGAAAGGCAAAATAAATGTGATCCTGTTTGGAACAACTGTGCATCTTCAACAACTAGATCAAATAGCAAACCACGTCTTGGCAAAATCCAGGTCACTACTTTAATTTAGAGATACAGCGCAGACACAGGCCCTTTGGCCCATCGAGTCGGCACCGACCAGCGTGCACTAACACTAACACTATCCTCCGCACACACTCGGGACAATTTACAATTTTCACCAAAGCCAATTAACCTACAGACCAGCACATCTTAGGAGTGTGGGACGAAACTGAAGCACCCAGAGAAAACCCACGCGGTCACAGGGAAAACGTACAAACTCCGTACAGACAGTCCTGACCCGTAGTCAGGATCGAACCTGGGTCTCTGAAGCTGTGATGCAGCAACTCTACCGCTGCGCCACCCTACTCTCGGAAGAAAAGCCAAACCAGCATCGTCAGTTCCTTATTTCTACGATTATCAGAAGAATGCTGATATAAAATAGAATAGAATAGAATGCTATTTATTGTCATTCAACCTAGGTTTGAACGAAATGTCATTTCTACAGTTTTTTACATTACAAACAATCCAAGACCCACACTTAACACAGTTTACATAAACATCCATCACAGTGAGTCTCCAACATCTCCTCACTGTGATGGAAGGCAAAGTCTTTATCTCTTCCCTTTGTTCCTTCTCCCGTGGTCCAGCAGTCCAACTGCAGTGTCGAGGCGAACTGGGGCTCCGATGTTAAAGCCCCCGGCGGGCGATGGTAAGTCCTGAGGCCGTTTAAGCCACGCCGGGCGATGTTAGGCCCCGGCTCCATGTCCTTAAACCCGCGATTCCAGCGGGAGAAGTCGCCGTTGCGGAGCTCGGAAAAGCGGTCTCCCACCAGGGACCTGCGAGCTCCCGTTGTTCCCGTCCACCGGGTCTGCGGCCGGTGCCTCCGAACTCCAAAAGTCGGGTCGCAGCCCGCGCGCCACCACAGCTCTTCCCGATCCGAAGTTGGCCAGCTCCGCGATGTCAGTTCCGCAGACTCTGCAACTGGAGCCCTCAGGTTAGTCCCGGCCGGAGGTCGCCGCCGGCTCCACGATGTTAGGCCCAACGACATCCGAGACCCGACAAGGATAGTCAGGGTCCCCGCACAGGGAAGAGATTTAAACGGTTTCCCCCCACCACCCCCCACATATACACAGCTAAAAAAATAGAATATAGAATAGGGATGGTAAATAAAAGCCCGTTGCCGCACCGACGTTGTCTGACAACTTGAATCCTGTCTAACAAGGTTGAATTATTCA